>NW_024359832.1:600000-928279 GCF_014805655.1 Passer montanus | reverse complement strand
GTTTTTTTTTTTGTTTTTTTTTTTTTTTTTTTTTTTTTTTTTTTTTTTTTTTTTTAATAATCCAAGAGATCCCATGAAGACTGCATTGGTCCTTTAAATATATGGTTTCCGTAAAATTTAGTAAGAGGCTTTCTTTCCATTTTGATAACACTCCAAGAAATTCCAAGAAGTCTTGTCTACACTGTTTGATTTTGTTTCAGACTGCATAGCAGATTGCAGGTGGAAAGATGCTGGAAGCAGTGACAGCATCAGCTTTAAGCATATTAAACACTCTCGTTAGAAGCCCATGTTAGTGAAGAAAATCCAGCAACTAAGTCAGGTTTTCATAATCACTTTCTTTCTGAGTAGTTTTAATGACTTTTCCTGATCTCTGTTCTCTACCACAATCTAAAATAATAGGAAAAGTCAAGGAAAAAAATGAAGGACTGAAACAATAAAATCAGTTTACTGAGAAGAAAGCTAAAAGTAATTTATTTCTTTCTTTCAGGGATTTTATGGACAATATAAAAGAGATTAATTGGAATTTCAGCTTATAACTACAAAAGTGCACATTGCAAGCCAAAGCCAAACTAGTTTAAATGAATAAATATGTTTAAAGTTGTAGTACTATGTAAAGAAAAATACCTAGGCCTCTAGTCTCTTTATATTTTTAGAAATCTTTAAATGAAGAATAAATATATTAAGGAATTTAAATTATTAACAGAAGGCACAAAGAAAGTCATGATGGTGACTTTTAACCTCTAGTTCTATTCATAGATTCAAGATTTCACTCTGAGAACATTGAAAACACTTGTTTTGGCTGAATTTATTTTCATCTGCATTAAAACTGACAAGGAAAATGAAGAGGAATAGAGTGAGATGATATAAACTGAAAAAAAAGTGTTACAATTTAGTCACTTTCAAGCCAACCCACCAAATTTCTGACAGATTTAATAGCCTTAAAGTAAGTTTGTTTGGTTTTTTCCTTTGCACATTTCAGCAAGGCTGCCTTATGTAGTGGCACAAATCTCAGAGGAGATCCTTCACTTGTCTTTCCTGTCAAATTACATTGCAGAGTCAACAGGAGCCAACAAAGTGTGCTATCTCATGCTAGACTTTTAGTTCCTGATAGATCTAGTCAGTGGAGTACCTCCTGTAATTCAAAATGTTTTAAACAATTTAATATTTCAAAACTATAAAAAGGAGTTAAAAATGTGAAACTAATGTGATCATGTTCAGTCAGACTGTTTAGGCAATAAGCAAAATAATAGTAGTTGCAAAAAGTTACTCAGTGGAAAGGAAGTGATAATTTATGAGTAAGTTTAGCAAACTTTCATTAGAAAAATACACTTGCCACTCTTGATCCCATGACTCCTGGAATGATTGGAGAAATTCCTCTTATGGTTCAGTTGTGATTCTGTGAAGTTGTTTGTGCTACCATGTATCTCCTGGTTTTGGTAATTTGATTGGCAATGGAGGTAAAACTCAGGCTTTCCATACTGAAAGAATATTAATGATAGTTAAAAAATACACTATATTTATTTTTTTTTAATTATTACTGTAGACATTTTGCTGTATAATGTTACAAATCTATTTAACAACAAATTGTGGTATTTGCACTAGTACTAGTAGATTAATTGAAAATATTTGATTGCTATATAAAAATTCTGTGTAGAACCATTTTTGTAATGATGATAATTTGTAAACTGATAGTTGAGTACTAAGCAGGCTAATCAGTCATCTTAATGGAAATGTACAGTAGCAGAATATTAGGATAAAATAATATGCTAGGCAGGGAATTTGATGGAGTGTAGCCTTAAGATAGTCCAATCAAACACATTGCAGCACTAATAATGTTGAATTCACTTACCCATTCTCACTTCAGAGCGTCCAGTGGGTTTCAAAAGTCACAGGTTCAGCCACTTCTTTTTTACTAGGACTGAAATTTGACATTCCAGAGACTTCTCATACTATATATACATAGCCTTAAATTATCTATTAATCTCTACATTTTGTCTTGGATTTTGAAGTGAAGAGATAACCTGCAATAAACATTAGACACTATTGCATGAGAATGTAGACAACGCACCAAGGTGAGTAACTACATCTTATATTAAATCTTCAATTTAGAATGTACATACATATTAGCTAATATCTGGTGTTTTAAGATCTCAGCTTTGTGAAGAAAGTTGCTCCATATGTTTTCTTTGGACAGTTCCTCATTTGTTGAGAAGCATGCCAGAAAAAAGTAAGCAAAAAATTAATGATACATTATCATTTAAAAATAAATGGCAAACATGACTAACCAGAAAATCTAAAAGATCAACACATTCTTGGAGTCCTTCCAAATTATTTGCCAATAGCAGTGAGAAAAAAGAAATAGAAAGTAAAATTCTGGGTCAGGAAAACACAATTGCATCTTATTATCTGGGAATCCAGTTGGGAAGAACTCATCCGCCCGTGGTTGATCATTAGAGCTTTTAAACTAGCAGAATGATCACTTTAAAAATAATTTTACTAAGGGGCTCCAGCTTTTTGTAGTTTAACTGTACAGCAATTAGTGAAGAGCTGTTTTTCAGTCTTTTGTTGCTGTATGGGATAGCATAACTTAAACTGCAGCTCCCCGTGAGTACAATTTGCAATATACAACATGGATTTAGATTAGACAGTGAAGAACACAAGTGAGATATAATACATAAAACACAGGTATCTGCATGTAAAGTTTCATTTGAAGATTATGTTTGATTAATTTATTAACAACCACTAAAAAAACTTGTAAAGCTTTTCCCAAAATACCTGGTAACAGCAAGAAATACACAGTGGTAGTATTACAGCCATAATAACTGGTAGGATTTGATGTAGAATCTATAATGGTTTTCAGACTGGGAGCTCTGCAGTGTAATAACTCTAATTCAATGAGAAAATAGGTGTTAATATGTCATAATTCATAAAGAAAAAAATGAAGCTTGTTAGAATAAATACAGACAAGAAAAAGTTACATTTCACATGAAAGGTTTTCTATGTATTAGAGCAGAGAAGTCTGAGGCATGTTGCCCTAGTTAACAGCAGATTTTTACTAGCCAGAACAAAAATGAAGGATTATGCTATTATGAGGTGCTAGGTAGGGGAAGAATGCAAAATAACTTTCTAATTATGATAAAGATGTTGCAGGATAGAAAGATGATGTTAAAAGTAAAAAGAAACTCTTAGCAGCTTAGCTAATATGAAAAGAAATAAAGTAATAATTATCATTGAAAGGTTGGGGTTAAAAGGGACCTTTAAAGAACATCTAGTCCAACCCCAAATAAGGACACTGCATTTCTAGAACACGTAATATAGAGAGGAATATAAGAGATGTTTCATAGCAGAAGCTCTGAGTTACATTCATATGTAATACATTCAATGTATTTTATTGCCAACAGATAGGGTTGATTACATACACACAAAGGTGGTGAAATATTTAGAATATTTTTCCTGTTGCAAACTAAACACAGGGCATGATCAGAAGGTTCATAATCTTTTGATGTTATTTTGTAAAGCAAGCATTTCAAAATAATTCATATCATCTGGAAGCATCCAAGTTATGCTATTCATCATGCAACATTTAAAAAAAAAGCTTCTGCATGCCTCTGAATTGCTCCAAGGCAAGAATAAAAAACAATGTGGGAAGTGGAAGTGTTTTACGCAAAGCTTTCTCTGTATAGCTGTATAAGGATGGGCATTTTGTATTAAAAGGTTCTGCTTCCAGTAGCATCTGTTAGTTTATCTCATCTGACTCCTCCAGCCCCCTGGTAATAAATGCCACTCTTGCACTAGACGTATGGGATATTGCTGTGCTAAACCTGTGCCAGTGCAGATCAAAGCAAACAGCTGCCACGGGCACACTGCACATGTAGGTCCAAGGGAAGGGCAGCTGCAGGGACAGCAAGCAGGAGGTGCTGAGAGACAGGCAGTGTGCAGTGGTGTGCCACTGGAAGGGGCAAACACATAGAGAGCTGTCATCTTGTACCAGCTCTGTTCAAAGAGTTGTGGGGAATCTTGGACAGGGAAAGGTCCATAGCCCTTAGAGGGTAGGAAGGTTAACTGGCACCACTAGAGGCTTTTAAGAGAATAGACTCATTTAATGGCAAGGCAGATTAGAAGAGATTTATTCGATAAAACTTGAAATAGTAAGTACATTCATTGCATGGTGAAAAGAAAAGGATGTACTTGACCCCTTCAGACACTGATAGCACTGCATAATTCAGGTTATATTCCCTGCTAGAGAAAGACAAGTGGGTATAGGTGATTTATAATAAGTTCATCTGAACAGGAAACCTATAAAACCCTGAGCTTCTGAAATGTTGGTGTTCGTTTGGGGGTGGGGTGAGGGAAGGGAAATTCAAAAGGTCATAGACTTGAATAACCTAAACTGTCAATATTTTTAGGTTCAGCAGAGTGGAAAACTGGGTATTGACATTTCATATTTTATTAGAGGCTTTGTTCATGAAAGCTACATACCCTATATTTAAAATAAAATAGTTTTGTACACATTTATTTTAGCGTGACATGTCTTATTTAAGCATATTTGAAATGTGAAAAACAATTCAGAGAAATATGCCAAAACTTAAACTTTTCTGGAAAGCTGCCTATTATGATACGGTGGCACTATTCTCGTGTTTGAATGAAAACTATCAAATCAATTTAAGCATCAAATACCAGACCTATTAGGAGACAATTCAACTGATACTGAAATATTTTATAAATTTCAGAGGCAGAAATAAGCAAATTGAATTCTACTTCTTTGTAAAGAAATAATGGAACAAAGAAGCAAGCATGTTTTCCAGGTAGTTAGGGTGTTTCTGCTCTACTGGAACTGGCAAATTTAATGACATCCAAAATTAGGAAAGGAAACTTTTTTAGCAAGGCTACCTGTGGTGAATTGACTATAAAAGAGAGAGCTGTAGAAGTGCATTGAATATGTGTTAGACCTGGCATAGGCAAATTTAATGACATCCAAAATTAGGAAAGGAAACTTTTTTAGCAAGTGGCTACCTGTGGTGAATTGACTTTAAAAGAGAGAGCTGTAGAACTGCATTGAATATGTGTTAGACCTGGCATGTCTGGCAGGTTGGTAGGATATTAGAGGAAAAACAGAGTAAAGAGAAATAAAATAGTCTAAGATTAAGGAGATATACCAGCTTTCAGAGCGGAACATATTGTGGAATTTTGGAGGCAAAAGATAATTTTTTTAATGTGCTTTGGGAAAATAACCTGAATGGGCAAACTATGGTTGTCACAGCAACCATTGGTATGCAAAGGATCCCACAGAAAACATTTATTGAAAATGTCTAATGAATCTGGACTTGATTATGAGGGTTGGTGCAAGCTTACTTCTCCAGGGGAAGAATTAAAATTGAGGGGTTTTATTGGGGAAAAAATATATTTTATGCCCCTTTAACCTTTTACCATCTTAACTTTTGTCAGGCTTAGGTATGTTCATCACAACAGTGAGCTTCACAGTTTTCTACATAAAAAATTTGCATGACAAGAAAAAGTACCCAGCTGGTTATCAATAACAGGCCAAGGAGGTGACCCTTAAAAAACCCCATAAAATTAAAAGAAAACGTTGAAGATGAACAGAAAGCTCCTGTAATTAAAATGAACTGGATTTTAATATTTGTGAATGAATGTTCCTTGCTGCAAATTACCCCCTGAAGACTACAGAAGCTCTGTCAAAAGTCAGAGAGGGCACAGGAGCAGGTTGAGTGCCCTGAGAAGTTCCTATTTCCTTATGAGCAGACTTTAAATTATGCTGGTTTTATATCTTAAGAAAGTCTAGCACATACCTGCTATATGATGATGATTGCCTTCTCTAGTAAGGAAACATACAGTAGTAACTTCTTCCTCAGGTCTAGAAAAATTGATCTGTACTATATGTAGTAACTAGCTGGAAGGATTCTAGTACCAGAAATAATAGTCTGTGAAGAACAATCCTGTAGTACTCAGTTTTAACTGATAAAAGAAAGATTATGAGGAAAAATTGGAGCATCCTTAACAACCATGAGAATACAATATACAGTTTGTTGATTGTGGATTGGAATTAAACTCCTGAAAAAGAAAATTACTGTCAAATGAGCTGGGATGCATGGCTGTGTTTGGGGATAAAAGGCACTGCTAGTGAAATCATGCTTGCCAGATCATTTAAACATCAGGAACCAGAGAAATAAAGGGAAAAGAGAGAATTTGTTCATGAAAGCTACATGGAGTGTATTTAAAAGACAATAGTTTTGTACATCTTTATTTTAGCCTAGATTATACTGACATGTCTTACTTAAGTAAGAACACTTAGTGTTCTTCCTAAGGGGATGTCATCTGTTCCACCACTGACCGTAACAGCACCAAGGCAAATTTTGTATGTCCTGCACTAATATTAAGGTAAACATTTCTACTCAAGCTACTCATATCCTCAATCAGAATTAGGTGCTTTGACAAGCATGGCTAGTTTAGCAGACCTCAGGAACACTCCAACTCATATGTCTGTGCTGTAATCTAAGAGATTATGCCATGTCTCTCTTGTGCTTAGGTTTCACTACTTGCTCTAACACATTCAATTTTGAAACCAATTCATCCTGCTGATATAGCAATTATAAGGATGTCTAAAAGACTCATATGGTAAATATCCAGTGATAATGATCTGCTCCAGAAATAGCTCTCACCCTCCAATGATTTCAGATATTTGAGAGTGAATGTTTGAGTAAGGATGGATGTTAATTTTCCTGACTTTACCGCTGAGATGTAGATAAAAGAAGTAAAATCAGGAACTTCTCTGCTAGCAAGAAATTGCAAACTCTTGGCAGCTGTTGGCTGAAGCACAGTGGAGCTGTGTCATCCCTGAGAGTTAATTGTCTTGGTGATGTGGCTGGTAGCACTCTCCCAGCTTGGCTTGCCTACTGGCAGCAATGCTCCCTCCTGTCAGTGGGGTAGGGGAACAAACTCACAAGACCTTTCCCATAAAAGGCACTAAAATTTAGACTGAAAGTAAGCTTGCCCAAGGCGCTGGTTATATAGAGGTAGGCTAAATGTATATCAACATAGAGCTTTTCTCACAGCTATTTTTCTACCATGGAACCAATAAAGTTACATCCTCCCATCTCAGTTTTCCCTGTGTCTATCTTTTCCTGCCAGCTCTACTTAATCTGTAATGGTTTCTTTTAAAATAAGCACCTCTAGCAAAAAGATACTTCTAGCTGTTTAGATAGCATTGGCACTGACATCAAAACAGCATGGCTTTCCACTTGTAGTTTATATGAATAGCACCTGAGTATTAAATTTTAGGGCAGAAACAATTAGCTATTTTATGCAAGTCAGATGCACTTATACTCCTCATGAAACATGTCAGCCTGACTCCTTAATTAGTAAGCAGTGTTCAGACTTTGCTCAGGGTATAATCAAGTGTTGAAAGTCATCCACAAACAAAGCTTATCAGCTAGAAAAGAAAAGTAATTTGAAACAAATGGCAAAGGAAGTTCTGAAAAGCAGTGTGCAGCTAGAAAGTTCAAACGAGAACAGAATCTGCTACAATAATGATTAAAATCAAATCCTCAAGATAGAGTCTGTAAAATGATATTGTGTGCGCTCCTTTTATTGAAATAGAAAAGGAGTGGAGAACCATACAAAGATGAGCAAACAGAAATTATAAGAATGCTATTACTAATGACAATAACAGAAGCAAAACTTTTTCCCTTGTAAAGTTCCAAAATGAGGGGAATTCTAGATTAAAAATATGGAATTTCTCAATACTTCAAACAGTTCAATCTTTCTTTATCTGTTATAGTATAGCATTATAAAACAGAATTGTCAAAATGCTTGTGAGATTTCTAGTTTAACTGGAATATTTGCATTTTAGTAGCATAATCCATTCAGTTATTAGAACTGGGTGAGAAGAAAATTCAACTAATTTAGATATCTACTGTCAGATTTGCTACCTTAAGTACATTTAAAACCTTTAACCTATGAACAGTGTCTTTCTACATAAACAACATCTTCAGGCAAAATATTCTCAAATTTATAAGTCACTGCAATTAAATGTATTTTTTGTATTATAATTTTAATCATAAAAATGCTGGTTTGATCATTCATCGTCACATAGGAAGCAGCAAATCAAAGTGCACACTGAATATTTTATGTACATCACTTGAAAAACCTTTTGTAAAAACACACCTAGGGAAGACTTACAGCCCTATGGATTCAAATAAGGATTTATATAAGGAAACAAGATGAGGTAAAAAATGAGAGGGATGTCACATGGATGTCTCAGCAAGGTAAACTGAAGTAAAATAAAAAGTTCTTTACCCATTGTCACAGACAAAATCACATGATGTCCAGCATCCTACAAAAGAATCATCTCCCTCTTCCCTATTCTCACAAGCACTATTTTTCTGTGGCCACATTCAAGCTCTCTGAGACTCTCCAAGGAGGAGAGTGGTAGTGCAGGAGGTCAGAGCTCTGTGTGGATTGGTTTCTTTCTGCTTTTCCATCATCCGGCTTGCTGTATTTTATCCACTGCTCCATGATTCTTTGTGTTCTTGCCCTGCCTGAGGTCACTTGCAGTGTCCCAGGGCGTCTCTGCCTTGGCTTGCCACCTTCAAGGCTTCATTTCAGAGCAGGCTGTGCCACCTGCAGCCTTGCTCCCCAGGCCCTGCCAGGTATGCCTGATAACCTCAGCCAAAATAATCTCCTGGAAAGAGCTGACGACAAACATTTTAAGAGTGCTGTCTCTCAGCCCTTTCTCAATAAGTACTAATCACCATAACAAGTTATTGCACATTAGTGCAGACTAACAATAACCCACCCACCCCCAACAATGAAACAGAAACCAAATGGCAAGGCTTGGTTTCTTTCTCATGAAGAAGAAAAAGCTGACTCCTTTTCATAAATAAATAAATAATAAATAAACAAATAAAGAGACTGGATGAACACACCCACAAATAGTTTAAATAATTAATATACTTTATGCCACTTCCCTCTCAGTTCCTAAAAATGTTCCTTTGATTTAAAGGAAGTTGTAACTGAAATCATTTCAGTTGAGCTGAACCAAAGCAGCAACCTACATTTTGACAAGGCTGAAAAAACAAAAAATGCAGATACTTGAATTTTGCATACCTGTGTTTATTACAACCTACCAAACAAAACAAGTAAACTTATGTGTATATATATATATATATATATAATTTAACCTGAGAACAAGGCTGCAATTTTAGACTTCAGAAAATGCTATTCAGTCTCCTCTGGCCTTGAACATTTGACTTACAGGCCAAAGAAAAAAATCAAGAAGTTTCTTATTTTGGAAGATACTCTTTCTAGCATTAAATAATGTAATCTCTTAATAGGAAATTTAAATATCTATTCAAATTTCTGAATCTTCTCAATAGCTCTTAATTAAAGACATGATGTTGTCAGTCTCCAGGAGGTTTTAAACAAGTATGTATCTCAAAATCATGAATCAAGCTGAAACACAAAGATTTCTTACACAAGCCTCAGGGCCCTCTGTGCTGCACATCTTAGTTCTTAGTAGGATTTGTACAAACCTCTCCCCTGCTGTCCACAGAAGTTCCCTGTAATATAGGAAGCAGTGGAAGCTGTTCCCACAAGGAGCACAGTAGAACAACGATTAGCTAAGATAAAGGGAATGAAAAAAATCATTATCCTATAATGTACATAGCACATTTTTTGATTCATACCACTCATTAATCTGATCAATCTTGTATAGTGCAGATCCAAGAATGCCAGGATATATAATTGGGTTCTCAAAGCAGATTTCACTAAGCCTTATATCAGTACTTACTGAGAGAAATTTACTTTCTGTTCATAACCATATCAGGTAAACAGTAGACTGGCTAATTTTCTAGTCTTGAAAAGCTAGTCCAGCATAACTGATGAATTGACTGAATCTGTTACAGTTAGAGATCACACATGCATTGACTTTAAAAGAAAATGTTAGATAATGCAAAAGTTACCTTTCTACATAACGATGAGGAGTCCACTGGAAAAATAGATAATGCATGTCTTATAAAAAAAACCAGAACTTTTCATTGCATACTGAAGTGCTTGGAATTTGAGTTCCATTTTCTGAGAGACACATCAGACAAAACTGAAATAAAACGTAGTGATTGGGGTTTGCCTTAATATGTAGTCAACTATTTCACTGTTTGATCATAAATTATTCACAATATATATGAAATTGAAAATCTCCATGGTGACCTCTATGAAGTCTCCATAATTCTGCTTGAAAAAAACAGAAAAGAATTTTTTTTACACATTTTTATGCATCTTGCTGAATAATTTATTCCCTTAGATAATAAAAATCTTTTCTACATGTCAATAAAATAAATTGTAACATTCAAAGATCAAGTGGACTTCAAGGAACCAACAGAGAGCAGTGCTATGCCAAGGTAGGTTAATGGTGTAATGGCAGTTGGGGTGTAGAGCAAAGGGAGAGAAAAATGATTTAGAGGTTAATTCTTGAAAAGTTTTACATTAGTTTATTTAATAGCATGAAGGTCTAATTATTTGGGTACAGATACTTCCTTCAGGAAAGTTTCTGTCCCTCTCCTTATAAAACTGTCTGCAGTTAAGGACCAGTTGGGCTGATGGTGGAGAGGGAAGAAAGAACTCTATAAAAATGTGTTTGGTTTATGCACATTTTGTTCCAGTAGACTTCTCCAGCTATGTTTAAATTACAAACTATTCATAAATAACACAACAGTGGGGACAGCACGACTTCTCTAGCTGCAACACTCAAACTCTTATATCATTTGACCTGCTGCTGTGAATAACATACTCTTCCAATAGAACAAAGAATAATTTCAAGAGCTTGCCTTTTTTTTGAGAGAGTTCAACATTATGTAGAGAAACAAAGGTGAAAAATGTGGGTATTGCCAGCTGATATTATTTTCCTTGTGTTCCACTGAAAAAGAAATTATTTTCCCCTATGTTTTGAAACAAAAGAAAAGAACCCAACCTTTTTTTTTTTTTTCCCAAGATATACTGTCAAAGGCTAAGCCCTTTGGGCACTACACAAAAGTGATTTTCAGTCTGCTTTACTGACTCTAGTGCAGTTTCTTTCCTACTTACATAGTGGTAAAAACCACATCTTGTTTGAACATTCTGTAGCTCACTGGAAGGTCAGAGCATCTGTTTTATGTGTATTGCAATACCTCAGCATTAACAGCAGGAAAACTCAGACCAACAATAGGAAGGGTCAAACATAAAAACAAAATTGGCTACAACCTGGCCCACAGAGTAAATTTATCCACCCCACCATGTCTCTTTTAAAATAAATCTGTCAAATATAAACAACTGCATGCATCTATACCATTTAATCTTCTACTTTGTTTGCTTAACTTCTTTTTAAGCAGTTCTAGCAACTAGGTTGATAATATACCCACTCAATCTATTTCTAGACTTACCAACCTTCCTAGGCAGATTGTCTGAGTGACTAACCTGTCCTTACTGAACTTTTCCACAAAGGGCAGAGAAAATGTCTGTCTGTCTGTCTGTCTATCTATCTAATCCATCTATCCATCCACCCATCCATCCATCCATCCATCCATCCATCCATCCATCCATCCATCTTTAGATGATTTTCATTAGGGCTATTATTTGCTCCCCCCTCATTCTTAAAAACTTGTAGACTGAATAACCTTACTTCTTTAAGCCTTTTGCATACTAGAACTTTAATTGCCATAATCCTATGTGAATTGCACTCCCCATTGCTTAATTGCACTAATCTTTTTCATAACTCAAAATTCTATTTAGTTCTACTTCTGTCCTATGCTTTTAGCCCTCTCCCGCTTGATACATCTTGTATGTTCACTTAATTTCAAAAAATACTGAAAAATAATAATACCAGAGGTCCTTCTATCTTTTTTTTTTTCTGTGCCATTAATCTATCAGAATCCCAGAACTTTTCTGATCCTTGACTTATCACACCAAACTTGCAGAAGAAATATTACACAGCACAGTAATATGACACAAGACTTTCAAGAAGAAATTTGGAGCAGTCTGAGAAATCTGCAAAAGCAGAATTCTATGCCTAGAAAAGGAGTTAGGTCTTCTTAGTTTTAGCAGAAACTGATGTCTACATTTGTTGTATTACATTAATAACACCTTCACTTTTTCAAAACGGAGGAGGGAAAAGACAGCATCTTTCTTTCAGTGTTGTTGCAGTAACATATTATTGAATTTAGATTACACCAGAGGCTATGAAATATCTTGGAATGCATTAGTAGGGGGATGGAAAAGATGACATGGGATAAACTACACCCTTGCATACTATTTAACATTCTAAAAAATCCAGTACTTGTTACAAACCCTGATTTATTCTGTGCGGAGGCCATAAATTGTGTGGCAAACACAGGAGTCTGATGTGTTCTCCTTTTGACACCTTCCTGAGACTCTCTATTGCCTGTTAAAATTTTTCTTTATTTTTAAAAAAATATTAGGACTTCTGTAACCTGTCCCAACAGACATATCAGATTCATAATTTAAAACCCAAACCAAACCCAAACCAAACAAAAACAAAGAGGTGTTTGTCTAGAGAATTCCCTCAGTGAGATCTACTTTACCCACACAAGCTGTTCTGCCAGACAATTTTTTGGAATAAAAAGGCTTCATCTGTGACCTGCTACTTTGTTGTGAAATAATTATAATAATTATTTTAATGAAAAACACTGTCTTCCAAAATATTCTTAGCATGAAGGAGTCTTTCCTGATGTAGGTAGCATGTGGGAGACATTAATCCAATTTGGGTGTTTCTATACCAGTGTCAGAAACCATCAGTAGAAGGTGTGAAGAGCTTCAGAGCCACTGAAGTTTGTCACCATAGCTCTGACTAGCCAGGGAGGAAGAAGTAAAGTCTGGAAAGAAAACTGAAGCAGCAAGCTGAGAGTTAGAAGAATTAGGAAAATTGCAAACCTCACAGAAAGTCTGTTCAGGTTTTTAATTTTTTTTTCATTTGTTATTTTTTCTAAAGAAGATTGTAAAATGAACTTCTCCAGTCAAGGCAGATCATCAATGTAACACAATTTTACACTTTTCAGCATTTCTTCTCTTTTGCATGAACCTTCTATAATCTTAGCAATAGAGCACTCAAGAAATTATCTACCCCCTGCTGTATTCCAGAGCTTTGAAATTTACTTTGCTGAAATTTGAAATTGAAGAAAGGGGAGTAAGAAGAAAGGGGGAAATAAAGAAAACCTTTTTATTACTACATAATTTTCTTTCAAAATTTCCCTGTCAGCTTCTTCTTGTATTCTAAAATACAATCTGTCTGCACACACAGGGCACTAAGCTGTGCCCCACATCCAATCTCCTATAAAGTATGGTGCTCTGGCAGAGGTTCTCTCATTTAATTTGTTTTGTTTATTCCTATATAGGCATGCAACACATACTTCAAAACTGATTGCACAGAAGATTCTACAAAAAATATATATGGCTTTAGAAAGACAAAGTGCAATCAACATCTTCCTGTGACTATTCAGCTGTCCTCAAGTCCCTACCTTCCAGCAGATAAATTGCACATCTAGATAATGTCAGGGAGTTTAGGCAGAAATTAGTCTTAGGAAAATAAACTTGCTGAGGACAAAACAAAATCAAATAAACATTTGGTAAGGACAAATAAATCAATTTTGAGAGAGAATAACAAGTGTTCACTGATACATTTGGGACTGTTTTTGGAAACAAACAAATTGAAGATATGTTGTTTTGTTTTGTACACAGGGATTCTCATAGCATTGCAGAAAAAAATTAGGTCTGCCAAATTCCCTTGAATTTTTGAGCAAATATTTTGAGAGTTTTGAGAAAATTAATTCATGCAGACTCCAACTACCATGGTAAGTACAACTACATTGATATATGTCAAGATTTTAAGAACTACACTTAACTCTTTTTTCATTACATATATAATATAAATATTTAAGATACTCAAATGTTCTGTTTCTTATGATGGTTGCAAATTTAAAATATTTCTACTAACAGTGTGTAATTTAAAATGTAAAGGAGCATTTTTCTTTAACATATTTGTTCTCATTCAGTCTTGAGAATGACTAAGATTTTAATTTTACCTAGACTGTATTGAATTCCCTAATGATATTAGAAAATAATAATAATAATAATTTATGCTAAGTATCATATCTGAAACACAGTAATATTCAAAAGAGAGGCTGGACCAATGATTAAGCTTTGAGATCAAGAAATGTGTTATCTTAGCTTTGTACATCCATCTAGTAGAATGAAGAAATGTGTATAGACCTCAGTGTCCTTTAGAGGGTCACAATATCCAGAACTTCTAGCACAAGAAAGAAATGGGTATTAATTTAATTTACTTTTTAAAAAATAACAAATAAGGTCAACAAATAAGGTTTTTCCTAACATCTGCATACCTTATGACTGCCTGAATTAATTCCTCACTTTCAGTCCAGTAAATTCTTCACTTTCAGAGCAGTTTCAGGAAGATGGTGTGATCTTGTAACACTGATGGCTATATTTATGCTTTTATCAATATTCAATAGAATGTTAGCTATAATTCGAATCAGTGCACTTTGATTGTGTGGAAATCAATCCTACCACCACTATGTCTACCAGCATAAATAATATAAGACCAGTTTTCCATAATTCATAAAGGCTAGTTTTTGTTTGCATTCCTAAACTGTTTAGCTATTTAGTTTGTTGGCAGAGGGATGAGTTAGCTGTGAGCATCTTTAATTATTTTTTCTGTAACTTGACAAAACTGATTATTATCAAGGGAAATTAGACTTTCAAGAGCAACAAAACAAAGGAGAAATTAGCTATGTCAGAGGTCTTCCATAGAAGAAGAATAAATGAAAAAGCTTATCAATTTGTTTCTAATTGAGAATGATGGTAATAAAAAATAGAATACCATTTAATAAAAGATATATGCATCCTTTAAATATACCTCCTGTTGGGTTTTCTTTGTCCCCATCAATTTTTGAGGCTTTCATTGTATCCAACTGACCCCTATGGAATGTAGAAATATCATTTCAGTGAAATCATATTTATTTTTTAATCCATTATGGTTCTGAAGTGAGTAGAACACCACCATGAAGGAACAATATTTTAAATTCAGTTTCAAAAACATTAGATAAATCCAAAGTTATCAGGCTTCTTGCTCAGACTTCATGAAAAATACATTAAATGAAAGTAAAATCACCATTGTTTCTTAGCAACATCTTCATGACCAGCAAAGTATTGGAACCTGCTTTGCAAACTTTCCTCCCTCTTCACAAATGAAAATGTAATTTTTCCATCAGTAATGAAGTTTTCCAGGATCCTAAGATATATACACATGACAGCTGAAAAAACTCAATGTAAATCTACTAAGTAAGAAAATCTTAGAGAACAGAAAGTTGTACATGGTCAGTTAACTGGGACGCCCTTGTCTGCATCAGAATGTGTTTCAAGCCAGCATTAATTGAACCTTGGAGTTGGTTTTTATGCTCAGGTGTTTTTCTTTTGTTGGTTTGTTTTTTTTCTTGTGGGTTGGAGGTGGGGGGGAGGGGTTTTGTTTTGTTTTTGTTTGTCTAATTTTATGTTTTTCTTTTGTTGACTTTGGGCAGGATGGAATTTATGCATATTTTAGAAATTCCAACTTCTACTCTTTATGGGAAAACAGATTAACAAAGCTATTCAAAATCACAGATTCCAGATACAATGTGCTATCCAGATCACAATGGCAAGCCGCATGTCTTAATAATGTGGCAGTACCTAATGTGCTGGAACTGCTCATTAGAAAGAAAGGAGAGTTCTTAAAACATGAAAATGACAGCTGTAGACATTTATGCACAGGACTGTAATACTAGTTTCCTCTTAACTGCTTTAGGTCAAGAGCCTGTAATTAAGTTATTCCATTCCTACTGAGAGAATAATGCAACAAAAGACTGAGCATATTTTTAAACAAATCAAAAAGGTCAACAAATTAATGACTGAAGAAGACATGCAACTTTAAACAATTTCCTAGCCTGGCAAAACAGCATATACTAGATTATAGAGGATATAAAAGCATTATGTGCAGTGAAAGAAGACTCAGTGGAGTTTTAATTGAGAGATGACATATAAGTGGTGATATATAAAGCAGTCAAGGTTTACTTAGAAAAGTACTCAAAAGTATCTGCTGAAACATATCAAAACTGACAACACTATAAAAAACAAAGATTATACAGCAAAATGACATGAAATTGTAGGAACAAAGCAACACAACTGATATTTCATGATGTCAACTAATGCTTGTAATAATTGCCAAATTTCAGTGAATTAGACTAATTGCACAGCAAATGTGAATAGTTTTTGGTTGGTTAAAAGGAAAGATTTTGAGTCTTTGGTTACAGAAATTATGAAGTCTAAATTTCTTCCAAAATATTAAAGATTTTTAATGTGGGCTGTCTTACAATAATATAGGTAAAATTTCTATTGTTTCTCTATATTTATTACAAAATGAATCCAAGATTTAGACTTATATATATTCCTTTATGAGATTATTACCAAATTTATTATTTTAAATGGCATGGAATAGTAAATGAATGACAGAGCTGGAGGAAAGACAGGAAACAGGACACAAATTTTTCTGTATTATAACACCAAAATACACAATGGCAAAAATAAAGGGGGGAAAATGTTTACCATTTTTCTCATCTAGAACTTTGAAACACTATTTTCCTTTAAAATGCATTTATACATGAATTGTGTGAAAAAAGTAGTAAAAACATTGTAATAGATATTATGATAATCAGCTCTTACATTTATTCCACATATATGCGGTATGTATATATACACACATACACCTTAGTTTTTCATCATCGTTATTTTGAGCAGTTATATTTTTCCTCTGGAAACAATACAAGTTATATAAAGCAGATCCTGTTAAAAATTTTTTAAAAGCGCAAGAGTCTTACACTTGTTTCATAACAGAAACTTATAGCCCCAGGATGCAAGTGCAAAGCAAATTGGGAATTCTTCTAACAGCCAGAGATCTGCTTCCTCACAGAATTTCTCAAAGGAACTCAGCAAGAAGTTGCTGAAGACACACAGTTATACTATACTGTTCCTGGCTTTGCTTTTAACTGTCTGCAAGCAGTACAACTTCAGTTAGCTTGGGCTAAATACAGGATATATGACCCTGCAAGCCTGAGTTTGCTGTTGACAGTTTAGAGATCAATTTTGTCTTTGAAGCTGGTTTTGCTCTGATTAAGATGGTACTACCAGAGATCCTTTTCAACCTAAATGGTAACCAAGCAAACCCATGAAGCACTGGTTTAAACCAAATCCCCTGTGCCATGCTCCCCAGCCATGTGGTTCACTCATGGAATTGTGGAACTGTTTGCAAGATGCATTCTTTGAATCTGCCATGCTCCACACCCCACAATGTCACAGAGAACAAGTGGTGAGACCATGTGAATTGACACATGTTGGTCTGACAACCAGGCCAAACACCAAACAACATCTGAAATGCAAAGAGTAGATTTATTTAGTTAGCTTACTAACAATTCTGGGGGACAGAGGGGTGCAGTCTGGGACTTTATGATCTCTCTCTCCCAACAGGAGGCTCAAGCATGTCTGTGAGAGTGTGTTATCTCTACAAAGGAATTCTAATTCTCAAAATAGGCAGAGGATAAATAACATTAGGCATAATAAATGGAGTTACCCACACTGATAATCTTAGCATTCCCAGTTGCAAGGTCACTTTGAGCAGAACTATTGCCTACCCTTGCCAAATCTTCTGACTTTGACCCTTTCCTGCCAACAGATATTATTACATGCTTTACTATTCTTAACACTATTTGAAAGAATCATTAAGATTTTCTTCAAGACAGGAGAAGTGTCTGGGAGTATCTGTGAATCTCCCAAATATTCACCCAATCTCATGCAGCTGCTGTGATGGGATCTCTCTTAGGACACTTATTGCATGGCAGAGGCAGTAGCTCATGAAAGTTCTGGCAGTTTCTCAGTCTTTTGATATCAAAACCCTTGCACTTCACCTCCTTCCTTATTATTCCTTAACCACTGTTCTGGGATCAAAGACTGTTAGAGAGAGATTTATGCATTTAAGCATATCTAATTTCCAGTGCTTGCCAAGGACGCTGTGGTCAGTACTGGCAGTGGTGATATAGACAGTACAACCAATGGAGTCCAGAATTCACTATTGGTCAGTTTTTCTCAGCAGCAAGCAAGGATGTCCTTTAGGGAAGTCCTAGCCACAAGTATTCCAACCTCCATGGACTGTAGATTGCTGTTGATGGTATTGGGAGCGGCCCAGATCCTGATTCGTAGACATGATGTAATTAGGAGCTGAAACCCACAGCTACTGAATTAATATGTGAGCACCTTATTCTGCACTTTGAAAAGCAAGGGGAGCACAGCAATGTGTGGACAGAGAGTAAGAGGTGCTCAGCACATCTTTGCTCCTGAGCTGGGAAGCTGTGCTAGTAACACCACTCCACCTGTACCAAAGTGAGCACAGGAGGAGGGCAGGGAATGGGAGGAGGTGTAAGCAGCAAGGGAAGAAAGGCAGGATCTGGGGAGAGCAGCAGAGGAACAGAAAGCCCAACATAAGGCCCACAGTGACCATACTGACATACAGTGTCTTCTATATCAGCCTGAACTTACAACAACTGCGTTGCCACAGTATAATTTCCTGCCCTTTTTAATGGGGACACATGAGGCTTTATGCTTATCTAATATACTTTTATCAGATTTGATGTTTTTGGCATCTTAGGTAGCTTTCTTAATATGATATAAACTAATCTTCTGTTATGTTATCTCGGCACTCTTAACACTGACAAAGTACAAAAAAGCTGTCCTGTATTACTGATGCCTGGAAACTTCACCAGGATGTTTCTAATTTCAATTGGAAAATAGTCCAGATAGCAAAATGCAGTGCTAAAACCATATTATTAAACTATTACTTAACAACAGCATAATTATCTTTAAAATCTAATTTTAACAACAAGATATTTCCAACTTCCATATAAAAATAGCAAGCCTTTATTTAATAAAAAATCATTTTAATGGGCACTTGATATTACATTTGTTTATTTATTAATGTATTTAAAATGGCATATCTTCCTCTTTTATCCACTTAAATAATAATAATAACTAGCTGAATACATAATTTCTCACTGAGGTACTTACTGGGAGTAGGTGACTTTTCTTAGTAAAGATTTTGCTGATAGTTCTTTAAATGCTACTTACAATGAAAATCTTGCAACTGCTATGGTATTTGTATTTCTAAGACTATGTAACTTCATATTCTACTGCAGAGCATATTAATTTAAAAAAGGGTATATGTAGTTTGACTAAGATAAGACAGACCGGGAAAAATGGGCTAAATATAAAGAAACCCATTCATTTAGAAAAAAAAAATCCAAACAGTGTACTTTGGAGTGTTACAGGCAACCTAGTGGACCTGACTAAAAGAAGAATAAAAAATTAGGCAAGAGAAAAAAATAAATCCATTTAATGCAGCTACAGGCTGAACATACTGAGTAGTTCTGGCTTGCTCTTTAGAACTCTCAAATCTTCTATTTTGCTCTCTGAGAGAGTGTTGATAAGACCTCAAGAGCATAGGAGCAATGATGGCAAACAAGGACTTTTAGTTCAGACATTTTCTTCTGAACTATTTGTAGGGCAGAGTTTTGCCAAGTTTCCTTTCAAATATGGGATTTACATTCAGTTGCTTCAGTAGTAACAGAGAAGTTCTATACAAATAAAGAATCGATTGACCTGCTATGTGTTTGCTGATTCAAAATAAAACAAATTAAGGAAACTCATAGATATGCGCCTGCCATTCCTTCCCCTTCCTATCACATACTTGCATAAAGTAGAATATAATCTCAAACTAGACTAGGAAAGGATCCTGCCAAAAATACAGTAACAACTGTGCGCTGTCTGGGAGACAGACTGAGTAAATTTGCCTTCTGTGACATTATGTTCATATATAATGGTAAATTAATGTTGGCAGTGCTCTTAGCTGTCTGCTTTCACACCCAGAAATGTGGAATTCATTTAATTGGATGAATTTCAAGTAATACTGAAAACTTCTGCCAATAATCAAATTGAATCTTCCCAGAATTAGAAGGATACAGACCTTTCCTGCAGAGAAGTGTTGAAAGGTTTGACAGACAATTGCTGACCCAAGCTAAAATGAGTATATGTTTCAGATTGAAAGGCAGAGCTACTCAATAGCTCAGTTGTATAAAATCTCTGTGTATCCCTGTTTTAGGATATGTGCCTAATTAAGGAAGTGTTTGCCTTATGATTTATACTAGCATGACTAACACCCTAGAAAGTTTTCTCTCGCAAAAGAATGTTAAATTTAACCATGGCAGTGGTTTTCTGTTCAGAATTACCTACTTTGCAGCTTTTTAGTTTATGTCAGTCATATTTCCGAATAATCTTAGCAGTTACAAAATGTGATACTCTGGAGTGCTAGATTGCTTATGTGCTTTGAATTTGATAATATTTTCTGGTGTACTGGATGAAGTCAATTTTATTAAATGAGTAATAGATTATAGTATTTCTTAATATCATATGCTGGTCATAATAATCTCATCAGGTTTAGATTAATTTGTCACATGTACATTTAATAATGACACTAGAAGTAGTGATATAACCTTCTTTGTCTTATTCTTCTTCCCAGCTGACAAAACATTAGTCCAATATTCTTATTGATTAGCCTTGACACTTTGTTTCTCTTTTTAGATTCCTCTTTAATATGTCAGATTCTGTTTGTCTGTTTCCCTAGTTGAGTGGCAAGGGAGATAAAATAAGATGAAATTCCAGCAGCCAGAACAACTTAGTAAATATGCTGCTTCAAACACCTCACCTATCAGATTCAGTTTTCTCTTCTCTATAAGCAGAAAAGCAATGCATTATTTACAGTAATTTCCAAACCACAATTATTCTTACATAAACAAAACAATATAAAAAGCAGTACAAAAAGACCATATTTATCAGGTGCTTAAACCTCTATTATCTCAAAATTAAACTGATTTCTTTTATGTATTTTTGCCTTGATAAGAACAGATCAAGCTTCTATAGATTAGGTCTAGCCATCATAAATGCTTATGGTGCATAGAACTGACATATTAGTAAAGTTAAGAAGAAATTGCTGAAATGCAACATCATGTCACATACCACTTGTTTAAACTACAGTGTTAAATATGGTGCATAGAACTGACATATTAGTAAAGTTAAGAAGAAATTGCTGAAATGTTTCAAGGTCACGTCACATAACACTTGTTTAAACTACAGTGTAACCAAGAATGATTAACTACTGCACTCTAATTACAAACAGGGAAAGTTTTAAATGACAGTTCCTGTCCCTAAGAATTTTCACAATAATTTAGATACATGTTAATTGAAAGACACTGAATATTGACTTACACATTAGGGAAAAGAAAAAAAGTTATTTACCCTAATTTGGCACAGTGACAGACCACATGCCATCTCTGAAATCAGCAATACTGAGCTGTGTATCATCCTGAGTAGGTTGGTATGATCTGTGCCCTTCATAGGCAGCATCAAACATAGGCAGTATAGAATCAAGGTACCTACTCTACATCAATGGCAACAGACTGTTATTTCCAATTTGCATACATTTTTGTTGTGACTGTTTATCTCCCACTGGAGTCCCATTTCCTGCCAGTTATTATTACCCTAACTCCTTCCCCTAATGTGGCTCTTATTTTTTGTATCTATTTCCTGTGAAATGAATGCACAGAAGAGCCACATCAGCTTGCCCTATTTTTTCTCTCCTATAAAAACTAATCCTTACAGAACAGTTTTTTTCTTTTCTTATTACAGAAATATCTGTCCTATAGGCTTCTCAGATTCAGTACAATTTTAGAGTTCAGGCAATGTAGGCTGGGAAATTCAGGTCACTCCATGATCTTTATCATAAGGACAGATGCATGAGGTTTTGTAAAGGTTGTTCTCTCTTCCCTTGTTAGCTAATATTTACCTTCAAAAGTTTAGTGGTTGAAGAGAAGTGGAAATCCAATATCCATCATCAAGTGAAAAAGCTCTGGTGTATATTAGCTATGTATATGTGTATTTTAAAACTGCAGAGATACAACCAAACTTCAGGAAATATCAGCAAATGTTAAGGCATTTGAGATAATCACTAAATGTAGGAAAGGCCATATTATCTAGTGACATGCCACAGAGGAAGAAAACTTCTTCCTTGGCAAAACAAAGCCACCACTTCTCAGCAGAGTTGTTAAAGATAGCTTGAGAAGAAGTTAATGAAAAAGAACAGCATAATTTCTCCTTCAAATGGCAATCGTTACCAAAAGGCATGGGCTTGCCATTTATATGGTGGGAAAAACTGCAGTTGTACTGTACTGTTCCAGCACACCACAGAGTAGCATTAAAAAAGTTTACCAGTGTTCACGCTGAAAACAACACAAACATTTAGCTTTGTAAAATAATGACAAATTTGTAAAATCAAAGCCAGATCAACAGCCTTTTGTGCAATTCATACTCACTGTTGTAGAGCTGAACCAAAGCTCCTCAGGAAGTGAGTGCACTGTGGTCAGTGGAAGGGGCACAAGATGCTCCCTGTTTTCACTTGTTGAACAAAATAAGAAAGATGCTGACAGAATTTTCATTAACCAGAAAAATAACAGGAAGCCTATGGGCTAGGGAAAGCTTGAAGAAAATATTTTCAGGGAACTAATTTATTTTGTAATCACAGTACTGCCTGTTGGATCAGAGCCAATATTACTATATATGAGGTGATTTAACAGCAAATGATAAACCACACTGACTCTACCTAAGGAGTTGTTTTTCAGAACCATATTACTTGAATATCTGTAGGTATAAGGAAAACACCCCTGACCAACTGCAGGGTTACCTTAAACCAATTTTGACTTTCCATTGTATTCCCATGAGTTGCTCTAGTGTTAGAAAAGAACTGATGCTTGCATAGGAATGGAAATAGCAGAGACTAGAAAGTGTTAATGCACTTCAGATATTTTCTTAATTCTCTACAGTCATAATGCAGCACTCATGATTTCTGCCCTGAGAATTTTACTAGGAAGAAAAGATTATAATGAATATTCCTTTGCTGATGAATTCTATACTTTCCCTGCTGTTCAGTATTTTTCCTTTAGTATAATTCTACAGGAGAGTGTGAAATGACTAGTGATGCCTTCTGTTCCCATCTCTCTCTTTACTGTCACAAGGAAAGAGGTTTGGCTTTCTTCCCTCCTTTGGCAAAAAGAACTTAATAAAATTTACTTCCTTTGTTTTTGTTTTGTTTGTTTTTTTATCTTAAAGGGTTGCAGTTCTGCCAGAATAAAATAAACGTAGCCAAGAATTTTTTATCAATATATATTTCTATGTACCGCATTCACTCAAAGATTATAGCCTTCAGAATAATGTTACTCAACAAATTGATTTGGAAAACTTTTTTGAAGACAGACAATTTAGTAACATTTCATAACCAGGAAGAGTTATTTATTATTTAGTATTTTGTTTCAGTGGTCCTTAGCCTACCAGATGCTACATGCTCCCTTTCTTTGCAATGAGCTGTGGCAGACATGCAGAAATATAAAAACTAAAGGACAGGATGCAGTATCACATTCAAATAAAATTTACAATCTGACAACAGTCTACTGTAAAAGTACCCCTGCTCTAATTAATGCCAAGGCCATACAAATATATGTACATAGAGACAAAAATATGTCGCATACTGGAAGCTCTTGTGTTTCTCTAGAAATGCCTCAAAAATGCAGTTAGAAAATTATTGCTACCTAAAATTGTGAGCCTTAATCCAGACCTAGTTACTTCTGCAAAACCAACTGGAAAGGGACAGAGCACAGAGCAACAAAACTGGAGCCTGATCCTCTTGGCAGACAATATTCACTTGTTTCAAAGGCCAAAGACTTCTGCGCATTTGTTTCTTGTTTGCATTGCCAACCTATCTGAGCACTGGTTTATCAGGCAACACCACCCACCCATGGTTTGACAGCTGAACAGCTGAGGAGGAAAAGCTGGAGAAATGCCAAGAGACTGGGCAGTGGCAGAGCACAGCTGACCCCACACAGGTAGATTAATGCATCTACAAGGACAGGGCTAGACAATCCCTGTTAAAAATACCACTTCAGGCTGAAGTTGGTAGCAAGGAAACCTCCACCAACACTTTACAGGTATTGCCTACTCTATACTTATCCAGGATTTTATGCCAAAACATTCTGCCTATATTCCTTATGGATGCTGAAAAGGATTAAAAAAACCTACACCACACAGGTGTGGATCAGCTGTTAGCAATTGTAATAGAATATGGAGTATGAAGTAAAAATCAATTCTACTGTTAAGTAGCCTTTTAACTGCTGATTTTTGTAAGCATGGATAAATACACAACGTTTCTCTTACCAATATTAAAACAGAAAAAAATAAGTTTTGTACAGAATTTCAAGTTCTTTCAAGTCCCTCTTGACTTTCCTTCAGGAGTTTAAAACTAATTGCATTCATCAGTTACACATGCAGTGATGAAAGGCCAAAAAGTGAAGATAATAACATATATTGTTTTCACTCTTTTGTTTTATCTGTGAACATTCAAAGAGTGTAAGAGAAATGTTGAAAATTTTCTGATTAAACACAGATTTTTCTGCTCCAGTTTATAATCTCTGGAAATTCACTGAACTGAAGGGCATTTTAGGACATTAGAGGACACAGGGATAACTCTCAGATAACTTTTTGTCCCCTTAGCCCTTCTGGTAAAAGATTTATAAATACAATGCCATTTAAAAAATTTAGCCAAAATTATAATTTAAGTAAATATAGTGTAATTTAAATTAAATAAATGATAATTTAGATTGGATTTCATCACACTCTATTAAAAATAGACATTAACATTAAGATCAACAGCTCTTCTTGACAAAGATTTTCCACAATGTTTGTTTAAAATATGAATTTTCATGTTGTCTTTTTTTTCAGAGAAGACCTGTATCACCAACATTTTAGTTTTCAAAGAAACAGAGAGCCTGGAGGTAGCTGAAGAAAAAAAAACAACCAAAAAAATGGTACTTGTAGGTAGCAGCAACAATTGTGCTTTACTTAAAAATAGTGAAACTAAGTAGTAATCCCCATTTAAAACAAATAATATATTATTTTTCTTCCATATTTGCAGTAATAAAAATGGGAACAACCATATAAAAGCACCCCAGCTCTTGTAAGCAACCAGTAACAGAATACTCCAGTTAGAAAAATTGTTGTTTGTCTTTCTGGTTTTTTTTAATTTTTTAAATTTTTTTTTCCTTTTTAAAAATTATCTCCACAATATAGACACTTTTTATGGTTATCTAACAAATGCCCAGGAGAGGTGCAAGTGACTCCATGGAAATATTTGTTTCAATCAGATACAAAGGGCACGAGCATCTGTTTTAACCTGTATAACAGATTAAAACAGATTTAATGAAGATGTGATTACTATTATATTATTAATGAAACAATATTTTAATATTTAGCAGGAAAATTCAAGATGTATGAAATTTTTATTTGATCTAAAAAAAAAATCTAGACAGTGATGGATTCACCTTTTCTGAATACCAGCTGCCCACCAAAGCTATTCTATCACTCCCATCAGCTGGTTTGGGGAAAGAAAAGACAACAAAAGGCTCATGAGTTAAGACAAAGGCAAGAAAAGATCACTCAGAGGTCACTGTCACAAACAAAATAGAATCAACTTGGAGAAAAAACCTGAATTTATTACTAATCAAAATTAGAGTAAGATAATGAGAAATTAAACGAAATCTTAGAACACCTTACCCTCACTCCTTCCGCCTTCACAGGCTAAATTTCACTCCCACATTCTCTATCTCCTCATGCCCAGAGGTGCAGGGGAAGGGGAATGGGAGCTTTGGTCAGTTCCTCACAGATTGTCCCTGATGCTCCTTCTGCTGATGCTCAGGGGCACAGCTCCCTCACCATGGTCTGCACCCAGGCTGCAGGGGAATCTCTGCCCCAGCACCTGGAGCACCTCCTCCCATCCTGCTTCGCTGACCTTGTTGTCTGCAGGGCTTTTTGTCTCCTATTCTCACCCATCTTCTCTGGCTGCTGCTGCACAGGGTTTCTTTCCCACCTGAAGTCCATTACCCCAGAGGTGCTACCAGTGTTGCTGCTGGGCTCGGCCTTGGCCACCGTGGGACTCTCTGGGAGCCCTCTGGCATTGCCTCTGTCAAACACGAGGGAAGCTTCTGGTGGCTTCTCGTAGAAACCACTCCTTTAGCCCCTCTGCTACCAAAACTTTGCCACGTAAATTCAATATAAAGATTTACCCACTTCAAGCATAGACTTTTGGGCCCTGTATGAGTAGGCAAACAAATATCCAAGAACAGATGAAGCTATTTCTGTGTCACCTTTAATTTTTAGGCAGTTGATGAAACAGTGAATTAATTGGATCTGCTGAACCAACCCTAACCTTTTTTATTTCCCAAAGTTTTAACAACTTTAGTTTGCAAAAGAACAGTGCAAATAAAAAAGATGTGTGTCTTGTTCTAAATATTTTTTTCATTAATCCAGAGGGACCAGAAGTATTATGGTAGGCTTCTAAAAGGCTAATGTACCTGAAAAGATGAACTGTCAAATATTACTGTTTTAGGTTCACTGCACTGAGCTAAGCTGTCTAATTTGAAAAATTCTACTAAAGCAAGTCTTGCACAGAAAAATCTAGTTCCCTGTGGATAGCTAACTTTCCCTGAATGTTTTAAAATTTTGCAGTGTTTTGTACTTTTCCTCTTCTCTTTTAGTTTCTCTAGGCTGCATACAGAATTCTGTTAACAACACAATTTTTTATTGTTTTCCAGGAATGTATAACTGCTCAACTATGCTGGGATTAGCTCTCAAGATCGTCTCTGAGGATATCTCCAGAATCCAGAAAATCTACAGACTGGATACAGCTGTGAAGAAGAGAGCGTGTTTACGTATGTATTAACACAACAATCAAAAACTGATCTGAATATAATCATAAAGAAAGGTTGCAGGGATTTTTGTTGGTTACTGATCTCTAAATATTCTGCAAGATATGCACTGAAACTGGGCCCCATATGTTGTGAATGCACATACTTCCATGTTATATTCTTTGTTTAGGAACTT
This sequence comes from Passer montanus, assembly GCF_014805655.1. NCBI lineage: Eukaryota > Metazoa > Chordata > Aves > Passeriformes > Passeridae > Passer > Passer montanus. The sequence goes on along the minus strand of NW_024359832.1, from coordinate 901,147 downwards.
CGGAGTCAATAGTCTTTCCCATACCTGTGAGGCCAAGATCCAGGTTCTATTTCCCAAACCCTGGGGAGTACAGGTAGTGAGCCAAAAGCATTTACTCTCTTTTGTTGTAGCTTAACTGCAATCTCAGGTCCTCAGCTGTGGATGAAGAGAATGAGACAACTCAAGGGTGTGTGTATGTGTGGGTGTATGAATGTTACCTTTCATTTCCTTCATTCTCAGCATCTCAACACCCAATCTCCTGACTGAGCTTTTGAAGTGCCACATCTTACATCCTGTCAGTCACAACACTTTGCATTCTGCTCCTTAGGCTAGCAGCAGGAAGGTAAGCCCTTCACAGGAGCTGCTCAGATGGCTTCATGCCTCTGAGTTTTTTCCATTTCTGCCTCAAAAAAACCACTCTTCCAAATGCTGATTAAATAGTGTAGTGCCATTTTCCTCCAGGAAACAAATAACCACTGCTGGTAATAGCTCTCTAGACAAATACTCACAAATTGGATGACTAATAGTAAAGGATGCCGAACTGTTCTAACTGGATAAGGGAAAATTCACACATAAGATCTTATTGAGGAGCATCTCCAAAGAATCCCTTGTATGTCTGAGAAATCTTTCAATAATACTATTACTATAACTTTAAAAAAAAAGCCTGCTTTAATAATTTTTTATCATTAAGAAACCAATGACATTTTTAATTTTTAACCCCCAATACAGGATCATTGAGCTGAAGGAAAACAAAAGAAATTACTCAGTCTAAGGCCTGGTCATGAAATTGAAATATCACCAGCTATAGACACTCCATAACTTGTGTAGATTACACATCAAAAGGCTTCCATAATATCCTCATAAGTGCTGTATTGTAGCTCTCTGCTCATTTTCTTACACTCTTGTTGATTCATTCCAAGTAGTATTTTTTCTTTACATGCAACACCCAAATCTGAATAAAAAATACTGAATACTGATGCTTTGTCAGTGAACATATGTACAAAAATGGCCCAACCAACAAATCAGGGACAAGAAAATACTGAAAAACAGTCTGAGCAATTTAGTTTAAAATACTTAATAAATTCTTTCGTTTGAATCACCTGTGACCTGAATAATCACCATTTACAGACACTCAGTACAGTTAATTGATTCTGAGGGTAAATGAAGTGACAACCTCATGGATAGGTTTAATATGTAATTAACGTATTTGATATTCATGCAATATTGTCACATTCTGTATTATGGAGTAATAGCATTTGATAGTTCAATGTTTTTGTTTCTCCTTTGTTACACATACAGTTTAAGGACTAGGCATTACAGGCTGTATACTAAACTTAGATGTGTCCAAGCAAAGGATTGTTCTAAAATGGAATTATCCCAGATATGGATTGGTATGAATGTAATTGATCGTATTGTATGCTTTGAAAAAGGTAAATATCCAATTAAACTGGATGCTTTGAAAAAGATAAACTGGAACATCCAATTAAAAATTTCAAGACAAAAGTGAGTGTTTTAATAACTGATTTACCTGAAATAAAGAATCTCCTGCAAAACTTATAAAAATCTCTCAACAATATGCAAAATAAAAAACCAACTACATTCTAATAAAAGTAAATCAAAATGTCAGCAATTCAAAAGTAATTTACAAGATAACAGCACAGAGTTAATGCGGGAAAAGAATGACTTGGTGGGTAAGGCATTTTTTGACACTCAGACGAAATGTAAAGTTAACCATTTTTAAAGTCAGGTGTTTACATGCATTTCCCTTATTGAGGCAGAAAAATTACCTGGAAAATGTTGAAAGCAGAAAATTAGGTCATTTTAAGAAATATTGCTAATTTTAAATTAGATATATTTTTGTTCTACCTTTTAAATTCTTTTTTAAAAATTAGTAATAGAAGTTGAAGAAATCTCTCTGCATAAGGAAATCCAGAGCCTTATGATTTAGGAATTCTGCAAGTGTGGCCCCAAATCCCTCATACTAGTTTCCTATTTTGAGAAAAGAGGTTCCAGTCTCACTTAGGATACTTCGCTAACCCTGAAAATAGAAATAAGTGAAAAATAGGTCATATTGTGGTGTATTATTCATTTAAGAAGGAATGGTCATAACTAGAAGCAGTCATTGAGCAGCTTCCCCTCCTATTAAATGAACTGTAAAATCAGGAAAAGGAAGGTACAAGGCAACAGTTTAAAAGACAGTTTTTTAAAAAGTCTGCTATTACTGAAGTACTCAAGCACTTCTGCATCAGTGCAGCACAAATCTGCTTTTTTTAGGGTTTGTGAGCCTTCATATTCCTGCTGCCTAACTTGGAACAGAGGTGGCTAAAAAATATTGATGAGACTTGCCATCAGCCTTTCAGTTTTCATTTGCATCCAGAACATATTAATATGTGTGTCTAGCATGCAGCAGCATGTTTTCTACTCAGAACGTGATATTCTCTACTTTGAAATTTGGTGTACTGTTAGAACAGAAAAAAAAAAAAAATTAAGCCATTACATTATTATCATTAGAAACAAAGCAACTTCATTCACAATTTATTGGTCATAACCCAAGAATATTTGGTAGCCACGTGTTGATTGATTTCTCCCCTAAAATTAAATTACTCAAAATATTGTAGATTAAAACATACAGGTGAGAAATAATGAAGAAATTATCAAATAGTAGACAAAACCCCCAAGGTTTTCACCTCTATTTAGTCAATATACATATCTGTGTATACAAGACAGCTTTTAATTTTAAAACATCATATGCTATATGACTTGTAGCAGCTGAAAATCTGATTATTTGTGCACATTTACATTGCATGTCTCTATATTATCTATGCTCAGATATTTAGACAATCAGAGTTACATCAACTTCTTAATTTAATTACTTATTTTCCTGAATATGACATTAGAGAAAAAGTAATGGTATGGATGAAATTAGAAGTTAATAGAAATTGTGTTTGCTTCAAATACTTTAAGATTTATTATTAATATAACAAATAAGCACAATTTTATAATCACTTTTTTTTTGCTTATCATAGACACAGAGAAATAATAAATATCACTCAGAAATGCATCAGAATAGGAAATAGGATGAAACAAGTAAAAGAAACCTCTGTATCATTTTTGCTGCTAGAAAAAAAATAAATTTCTTTTTAACTGGATCAGCCTAGTTGGCTTCCATAATCTTGCCATGAGCAGAGCAATAACATACCTATTTTCCCCCAGCACTCTGGTCCTTTCCTTCATCTGCAACTGGCATTGAAGGGCAAAGTTAGCACACAGCCTTCAGCATCACTTCCAAAGTTATTTGTACCACTCTTGAAATATAAATGTTACAGAACTTGATAAAATAACCCAGAAAAACAATTACTATTTTATCAGATTAACAGATTGCAGAAGTAATTTGAATCTTTACTCATGATATGCGAGAATAAGGCCAGAAAAATGTCCTTGAAACCAGAGAGTAGCATGCCCAGAGATGCCATGCACTAAGCAGACACTGCATTTGTTATTTTAACTCAAGATCTTCAGCCAAGTCTTTGACACCAGCAGTTTGGGCATCAAGCCTCCAGCTGTGTGGCCACCAGCTGTGCTGCCTGGCTTCCTGGGTAGCCCCAGGGAAGTTGTCACCAGTGGAGCCAGGAAAGACAGTCCATCACCCACCCCTGGCAATCGGGACTGGGATCCCAGCAGCTGGGAAACTGCCCCAGCCTTCCCACAGCTGAGGGAGCCAGCCATACAGAGCCTGAGGCAGTGGGCAACAGCAGAGAGAGCTCAGAAGAGCTCCAAAGGAAGCATTCTGACCTGTGGCTCATCAGATCCACTTTACAGAGCTCATCGTGTGGGCTGCACAGGAAGCAGTGTTCCCATGCCAGTGATCCCATCAGATGGTTGCCAGTACTTCTAGCAGCTGAAAAGCCAGGCATCCCAGAGCCACTCATTCAGTGTGATGATACCACCAGTGTCTGCTTTGGAAGGGAGATGGGTAGCAACTCACATCACTGATCACGAGAAGAAAATGAATCCTTTTGCAAATTGGCAAGGTCAGAAAGGAGGCCCTTGACTTACAAATATTATTGGAATTCTGCACAGCTAAAAATATCCACGAAGTTTAGACAGACCAAGGCAAGAGATATGAGACTGGAAGATCACAAGATTAAAACCTTAGATAAGCCACAAAGCTCTATGGGAAAATACAATGTCAGCAAACTGCCCTGAAGAAGATTTAACAAGCTAGTCTGCTTCCATATCCATCTGCTTGTGTCTAAACACTGCTCCCTAAAATTTCAATGCAATGTGAGGTACTGTGACCAGCTCAGTGCAGACCTAGTGATACATTTGCACTGGTCAGTGCAGAGTGGTAGTCTCTCCATAGGTGGGACATCTCTGCAGAACTGGGGTACCGTATTCCTTTTTCTCCATTCCAATCTCTTTGAGGATTTTTTTTCTTGTATCCTATCCACTGGACTCTGGATAAAAAAAGGCCTCAGTGCTCCTCAGTATGCTCACGCAAAATACTTGGCATTTTGAAGGCCCACTCTAACAGCAAGACAAATAGCTTGGGGACAGCAAACAGCAGGATGAGAGTGTGTGAAGATCAACAGTCCTGTAAACGATTTCTAAGAAACTCGTCACAGTGAACCAGTAGCTTAATGCCTCTCTATGAGCACAGATTTGCGATGTCAATCTGTGACATGTAGCCATTGCTTCAGAATCTTTAAGAAAAACCCTAAAAAACAACCCACGTTTTCCTGGAGTTGCATGACTAACTCCCTCCAGCTACTCAGCAGGTATTCCCTGAGATGTAAGCTGGTCCGACAGCAGAGAATTGGTTGGTTGAACAGTGTGAAGTGAATGCTCATGCTCTCAGCAGGGAAAATGTTTTTGTGGATACTACTACATGCAATGGATTGTATGATAAAAACTCTGCTGAAATGGATGTTCTTTCCTTGATAAGATGGATGGGAAGTTTTCGAATGTCCTGCATAAAGCTAGTGCAGGCAGCACACCGCTAATGGAAATTTTAAAAGTCAATATTCTGCAGCAAGCCATCATCAATTCATAACTTCCACAAAGAGGTGCTACTGCTCTGGGGATCTGCTCTGCTGTTTTGCCATAGTTGTCTTAGATGCAAATATAAGTAGTCCACACTATTTCCTATTTAGGAGTGAATTGAGTATTTTTAGGCAGAACAATGGTTCTTTCTGTGGTGGGTGTTTCGGTTAAATAATGAACAAGAATAATTTCTTGTTCATTATTTCAGATACACAAAACACACAGTTTTTCTGACTTCCAACAAAAGGATAGGTCGTTTATTCTGTTCTGGGATCTCATATCATATGCCCAAGCTTTCACATAAATTTATTTTGGGCAGAGACTTTTTACAAGAGTGTGTACTGACAGGACAAGGGGGAATGGCTTCAAACTGAAAGATGGTAGGTTTAATTTTAAATTCTTTATTGTGAGGGATATGAGGCACTGGCACAGATTGCCCAGAGAAGTTGAGGATGCAACATCCCTAGAAGTGTTCAAGACCAAGCTGGATGGGAGTGTGAAAAAGCTGGTTCAGTGAAACTGTCCCTGTGCATGAGAGAGGGGTTGGAACTACATGATTTTTAACATTCCTTCCAAATCAGGCTATTTTATGATTCTACATAAATCCAACATTTTTCTTTATAATACTAAAAGATGCTTTTCTAAATGCATAAACACATCACCAATATCTTTCAGATATTTAGTCAGATACCCTTCTGCAGACAATTGTCTCTGTGAGAGCCCACAAATTGTCCTCTTTTTGTGTATGTAACAGAAAATTGCTCAAACCCAGTATTTTAGAAATTCTTCATTTTATGCCATCCATTTAATTGTGGAATTCTCTTGTGTTCTTTGGCTGGGTAGGTCTTTACAGCCTTGGCTTTTTTATGGTTCACTATGAACAGGATCTTTACTCTCAGTTATCATCAGTCCTTGTTTTTAAAAAACATCCTCTGTTTCCTTCAAGACAGTGATGGGAACATAATTAACTGTGGCTTGGAGTTAAACCTGCTGAGATATCTGGGGTTAGAGTTTGCTCTATTTTATTTCTGGTAGCCTGAAGCAACCCTTTCTTTCTGCTTCATGCAGGTACTACTCTTGCCAACATCAGCCCTTTCCTGATCTTTGAAAGTATGTGATGCACTTCTTCAGAGACTTCTCTATTCTTTACATGTAGGAGACTATTTCAAGGAAAGCTAGAAATTTTTCCCTGAATAATACCACAGCTTGAGTTCTTACTTTAACGTGATAGAGCTTACTTGTAGAGGTGAAAACAGAATTTTAAACCAAATTGATTTCCAATTCTAGTGATCCCCAAGCTCCCACACGTAGAAACGTAACCAAAGTATCCACAAGCACTGCAGGGATGGTTGCATGTGGTGTTGATATTAAAGGTAGATCTATTATCACATGCAAAAAAACCCCTCAACACTATGTTGTTCAAAAAGCTGAAGTGCAGAAGTGTAGAATATAAAATGCTCTAAGTACTGCTTGCTGTGGATTCTTGTTTTGTACATAGAACGCCAAGAATCTCAAAGACTTCATCTAGAAAAATGACTGCAACAGATGCCAAAAGTTGTATTGTGTTCCTGTACCTTCCCTTAAAAAAATATCCAAACTATTATAATGACCTCCTTGGCATATTCTGCAAGTTCACCTGGCAGTTTTCTGACTTCATCATTCCCAGAAGAGCTGAATGCAGATTTCTTCACATTTCAATCAATCTGGCCTCATCACAACTCCTTTTCTGAACATTCCAATTTATTTTGATTTCCTTCAAAAGTCTAATCAGTGTATAAATACAAATTTGCTAGAGCCAGCAGTTTTCCATCTTTGCTGATCCTTAACAAGTATATCTACCACTTGCTTTGTCCAGCAGGCATTCTCTCTGTCACTGTCCATACACTATGAAAGACGAACGTGGGGTATGGGCTAATATAGACTGATTATTTTACTCCAAATGTCCCAGTTCACAGAAAATGGATATTTTGAATATACCAGACAAACCCCCTGGTAGTTTTCAAGACATTTTGCTGGTTTCCCCCTCTATGTAACAGGGGGTTGGCAGTTTAGCTAAAAAGCCTCCATAAATTGATGTTTGCTGGCTGCCACAGAAAAGCCTTTAATTTCCTTTATGCCTGCCCTTACAACTTGGCATATCTCAAGCAAAGAGAAAAATATTACCCTAAGAACTAATAATTTAAGGTAAATCTTACACCCCTTTATTATTTATACAATATTAAAGGCAGGCCTTAGGCTTTAAACATAAATTAAAATATAATCTTCTCTTTGAAAGCGTACATTCAAACAGGACATTAATTTTTATAAATATAATAGACCAAGTATAAAGGCTGGGTACAAAGACTGGAGGTAAGCATATAAAATGGACTATGAGTAAAAAATAACTCAGTAATGATGATACATAACAAGTATGCCTGTTGCCTGACCTGGTTATCTCAAAAGGAAATCATGCTGGTGACAGCATCTCCCTCTGAGAAAAGGTTTGTCTGCATGCTGTGACAGATCTGAGCCACTCTGAATTGAGTTATAAATACTTTGTGTTATTTAGAGCCTGAATACATTGAGATACCACCACTGTCTGTGAAGCAGGTGGGATGTAAAAATCAATAATTTAAGAAATAGTAAAGAACAAATTCAGAATAATTGTCTGAGAGGATTATGGCTCAGCCACTTTATTATATATTTCCGTAAACCAGAAACCAGAACACTTGAAATTCTACAAAACAGGTTTGAAAAAATGCTTGTTCAAGAGAATAAGTTGTGTGAGAAGCGTGGGTGTGGAGTGTGGTTTGCAGAGGCAACAATACATATACTAAGAGAAACAAAAATGCACTAAGAGAGGCAAAAAGTATTTTTTCCATAGGGTATAGAAGATTTCCCTTCTTTGTCATAGTATAGTCTTGATTCTTTCCTTCTACTGTCATGTACATAAAGTTAAGGTATTTGCAGAATAAAATAAAAATATGCACAAGGGAGAAGGGGGGATAATTTGTGTTCAATGCTTATTCTGTGCAAATGATTCTAAACTTCTCCCTTATGGGGACATGCCTAAAGGCAGAAGAACAAATTTGTTTCTGAACACATAAGAGCAGAGCTCTGCCATCTGAAGCTTTCTCTCAGACCTCAGGAGTCAATTTCAGTGCTACCCAAATCATTTGGTAATGCAGAGCCAGGCAACCACTACATATGTTTTATTCATATAATGCAAAGTAATACCTTTAAGGCCAAAAAAGGGGGAAAAGAGTAGTGAATCTGAACAGAATATGGAGATTAGCTTTTATAATAGTAACAGTGAATATCCTTAGCTGTAAAAACCAGAAAGGTGTCAAACACAGACAAAAAGCTGTAGTGCTGTTTTATCAAGAATCCAGGTACATACACGTCTCCTGACGCGAGACCTAAAGACACCTTAAGAACTTGGAGAAAGGTCTTAACCATCCTGTGTGAAAACCCAGAAGAAACTTATGTCACCTTCCTGTTTGTGAGAGAACATCAAGTTTCCAAAATGAAAATGATAGAAGGACCTTTAGAGAAGACAGGTATAAATATAGGATTGATGGGGAAAAAAGCAAAGTCTCAATGAACTTACTTCAAAAAAGAAGGTGAAACAGTTACTAAGCACAATGTGACATCATATTTATTGAAAATGAAAATGGATTGAATAATGATTATTAATAGCAGTCAAGATTTAAATAAAATTTATTACACTTAAATTCAGAATGTAAATAAGGCACATTGAATGGAAACATTCATTAAGAACTTGTGAAATTTCCTAGGTATGGTGATGGCAATGGAAACTGAAATCAGAGTGGCTTTTACCCCAAAAGATTATAGCCTACTGGAATAAAAAACAACTTGGGCAAAATCTAGTCAGATACTTTTCGGCAGACAATGGCTATTTCTTCCACTTATGTACGTGGCAAATGTTAAATTGAAATTTCAATTGAAAAACTGAAAGGTCATTTTTATCTCTTTATAACATTTGATACTAAGTGTCTTGTGCTAAACTTCAGAGAACATAAAAATCAAAAATACTTCCTAAAAGACTCTGAAATACCCATTCACTGCATGAAGAATGAGAACTGTAAAAAAAAAATATATATATATATACACATATTTCCATTCTCCCTGTTAATGTCCTTACTAAGCATTTAACTTTTTCATTGAAAATTTTATTTCAGAATTGGGGGAGTAGTGTGTGATAAAACAGTGACTACTGAAGAGTCTGACCAAAGTCGGGAAGCATACAATCCTTGCACATCACGTCAGAGCTGCATCTGAGATTTTCTTGGGCGAAGCAATAACAGAAGTTGGTTACCAATCTCTGATGGCTGTGATTACTGCCTTTGGGAATGCTCAAACATTACAACAGCAGGGACATAATAAGATATGAGATGGAGGGGAAAAACCCCAAGACCTTCAGAGGCAAAGAGCTCTAAAAAGGATTTTGAGAAATTAGGTAGTGTTAGTGAAGAAATGAAAAAGGTTCTTGAGGAAGACACTCATAAGAAAATAAAATATTTTAGATAGGTTTTTTTCCTTTTGAGACATAAAAGATGAAGCAGGAAGCTAGATACTGGAATGAAAAATTAGACAGCTCTGTTTTTTTTCCTACAATATACATCTGGAATGTATTCACAATTAGGAAGGTAATGGTAAATAATGTCAGGAAAAGACAAATAGTAAAGTGAACACTCATGATAAGAAGTTCCATTTCCCCAAATTTGAGTTATCATTAGCAAAGAGATGGATAGGTAAATGCTTTAACTCTTTAAACATGGGAAATGCCTGAGGCAAAACTGGAGTTAGGAATCACTAATAAAGAGTTTATCATCAAAACTTTCACAGAAGATAATATAAACAGTATAAAAGAACACCAGCCCACTAAAAAAAGAGTGTATCAGTGCTAGTCATTGTTAAGCAATGCCCATGATAGATTTGTATCACCAAAATGTGCATATTCACATTTTGAATATGAACCCCACACGTTTGGATGCAGTTAATTTGTATTTTCTCTGAGTATTTACACTGACTATGGGAGAAAAGTCAAATACAGAGTCACAGTGGGAAAAATCAATGTTCAGACTCTCTATTATCCACTGTGTTAGATGCACTATTGTAATGCTTTCCTGGCAGAGCAACTGATGCACAAGGCAGGCAAACTTTGACCATGACTGGCACTGCATCCAGCATATTTTTACAGTAGTCGCGTCTGACCTTAAAAAACCAACTCTTCTTTTCAATAGCCTACCCTGTTCAGAGTTACGAGTTCAGGCTGAAAAGGCTATTAAAACATAGTAAGAGTTTCTAGCTATGGGAATTGAAGATACCCAGTCATGTCAAATATCACACATTCTTTTGTCTAAGGCCCTGAGTGACAGGTTGATTTGATTGATATGTCTTGAAGTCCCATTACAGCTAAGGATGTCAAACTGCAGCCAGCTCTGTACACAGCAGTTAACTTTATTCAGTTCAGTTAAGTTAAAACTGAAGGGTTTATTCTATGACATATAATAATTAGAACATTAAATCTGAATTTTTCACGTGCTTGTCATTGTTAAGATAAAACACAATGAGAGCAAAGAAAACTGTCTAAGAACAATGCAACTTAAGAATTTCTGTGTGCTGAGGAATAATAATAAAAGAACAATCTTAATAAAAGAACAATCTGTAAAATTGTACTTAGGGTAGAAAGAAAGATAGGTACAAGTTTAAGACAAGGAATTGACAGTTCACCTTTTTGACTACTTGGAATCTGATATATCACAGACAGATTTTTGAGATCTATAATATTTATATGTATGTATATATATACATACACACATACACACACACAAATATGTGTTGGTGCAATGTCTATCAATGTTAATGCAAGCATGTGTGCGTAGCTCATTTTTTATTATTTCAGTATTTTGGTGCTTATTAAAAGGTAGGAAATTTTTGAAAAGCCAACAAAATTAAACACATCCTTAGAGAGAAAATTTTAGTTTACCTTGTTCCACCTAAACCAGGGAATTCCCTGTAAATTACCAGCCAGTACTTCCCTCATGAGAGACTCATGTTCTGCATGTAAACTTGTTTTCTCTTCAGAATGTAGGCAAAATTCATACAGATATGTGCTTTGTCAATGACTCTTCCAAGGCCTTTGTTTCTAGCCTTATTAAAAACTGACCGTCTTTGTAAGAAAATGACATTTGCATCATTTTGAAACTTTTTCATGCCTCCACAAGAATGGATTACTGAAATCTGAAGTAGTAAACATGCTTGGTTTGCATCAGTAACTTCAACAGATGCAAAGAATGTCCTTTTTAATGATATCTTGCTATGACTTATCAAACTTATTTGTGTATAAGGTAGCTTTCCCTAACTAATTCTAATAAAACATCATGTTGTAAGGCAACATCATGTGCTCCAGATGCTAACATAGTTTTGATGGGTTAGAGTTACATCTGTTCTGCAGAGGACTTCCTGCCTTTTATGAAGAACAAGAAGTAGAGATCTATGACTTAATCAGACTTAAATTTTATTAACTTAGGTCGTCTGAGAATTCACACAGTACAGGCCATAATCCTAGAACTAATAGCTCTTTCATTTGAAATGCCCCCTATGTCTTCAGTATCTTGCTTCAAAAATCACCACCATTTTTACCTCCCTAGTAGCTGACAATTTCATAAGAATATCTTTTATTTATTTAAAGACATTGTCTCAATCTGTCTCTGGGGATCAGAAAATCAGACTCTGTATGGCATGAGATCTATCCAGGATACCTATCAGTAGAAGCTGCAAACAATTCCCTTATCCTTATCTACTGTGGCTTTCAAAATCAATTTTCCCCAAATTACTCGGGTATCAAATATGATAATTCAGTTTTTTCTCAACTCAGACCATTTTGACCTCATCAGCTAAAAATTATTTGACATTTTCTTTTCCAAAACTCTTACTGCAATAACTTTACAAGAAAAAAAAAAATTCTAGATTTATTTTATTTCATCTACTCATTAACTTAATAGAAATAAATAAATCCGAAGTGTTTACATGTGGTGAAGAATAATAATTTCTGAAAGCTCCTTCCTAGATACTGAAAACTGTAAGAGAGGTATGGAATAGTTTGAGTGGTTAATCTAACTTTTCAGTCCACTATCAGAATTTTGTTTTATGCAGCCTCTATGAATGCAGCTCCTTCCTTTTTAAGTTAGTAAAGGTTAATATTGCAGACCCTCTCTTGTATATTTGTTTTAAAGATGGAGTTCTGCCATAAAAAGAAGAAATCAAGAAAACCTCATCTGAGTTTATGAAATGTTTACATTAGTTCCAAGTGAAACCACTGATTTGAAAAAAAAATGGAGCAGGGGGAATAGGAGAGGGGGAAAAAATCAGACTAATGTTGGGTCAGTTGTCAGTTGTTATACATTTTCTAATCATTCTTCCAGGAAATGATTGGTGATTAAGTTTTCAAAAAAAAAGAATAAAGAATCTGGATGAAGACATATGAGAAAAATATGAGTTTAGTCTCTTACAAATCTGAAAGCTGTTAATAATTTTACTTTTTTCTCCCTGCTTTTCCCAAGCTTCCTTCACACTGATACTCTAGAAAACATTAGATTCTACCTACCAGTCTATTTTTTAATTTTTTTAAAAAGTCAGTCAATGCTTTATATACTTTCAAGGTGTCTTTGTTTCCTTGGGTATATCATTTTAAAGTATTACAAATTATGAAGTGTATAACAAAGTTAATCTTGATGCTAAAGATAATTTTTTTTCTTTTATCTTTTTTTTTCCTTCTTTCCTACCTCCATCCCTCTCTCTGAATAATGTCATGCAAAAGACTTGGGAAATGAGAGCCTGTCAACCACAGTCATGCCGTAAAGATCACTGTAGGTATGAGACCTTTATATAAAAACCCACACAAGTAGCAGCAGTGCAGATTCCTAGAACTATTACCTAATTATTTGCTAGTCCAATATTAGTGCAATTACCCCTCGAAATTAGAAGAGTCTCCATTATAAAGACTTCTTGCCAAGGCTGTTTTTTCCACCCACTGTAGTGTATTTTTGACATGAGGACACTAGTTCATTGCGGTCAATGATTCATTTTATACAGTCCAGTATAAGCAGCCAACTTAATGAAAATTTTTGGCTGATAGTTCCTTAAAGCTGGCATAACAAACAGCTGACTAAAGTATTCCAATGTTCAGCGAACAATGATAACAGTGTCTATTAAGGGTGTGCAGCTATGCCAAATACAATCATATATAATCAGCTGCACCAGAAATCCCTGCCGACACATTGCAGAATATCATCAGTCAGATGATGCATCTGCTACAAGTGGCAGCTGTTGTGCTCTGGAGTGGAGACAATTAGACAAGAATATACTCCTTGGGCTATCTGCAGCACTCAAGCATGGTATTAACTGACACCTGTTAAGCTGTAATCCCTACAGTTTAGACATCTATCCACGATAATTATTGAAAATACAATTTAGGATATCTAAAGACAAGAGATTTCATAAATAACACTGAGCATAACACCAGCACTTCATGCATTTTTGGACTTTTGGAAAAGCTCTTTAAATAGTTCACAAATGGTCAGGCTTACTAAAATTATAAGCCTCTTAGCAAAGTCATAAATGCCAAGTACCAAATTTATTGATATGTAATTTAGTATATGCTGCAGTCTAATTTTCTATATGTAATTACTGAAGTAGTAATAAGTAATATTGCAGAAGGATGAACTATGTGAACAGGAAAATCAGAGAAAATAAATCCCTGTATGTAAGGTTACAAAGAAACTGAGCATAAATCATTGCCTTTGTCATAAATATTTACACAGGCAGTGAGGTGAGATTTTTATTGGATTTTGCTGCTTTTTTTACCAGATCTGAATTTTTCTTCATATCACTAGATTAGGTGATAAATTTGATTATCCTTCTGAATTTCTCTGGATGACAAATATTTCTTGTAGTCAGGAAACAATCCAGAGGTTTGAAATATGGACTGCTGCAGGCGTCCTTAACAAACAGAAAGTAAAAAAAGATTTTGTATAAAATTTAATTGGATAGAATATTAAAAATATGACTCTCAAGACACTATAAACATGTAATGCCTTATTTTAATAACTATAAGAGCTGCTAATTTGCTAACTACAAATCTATTATCACTTTTTAAAAATTATTTTTAAAGCACAGTGGGAAGCATCAGGTTAACATCACTAGGAAAACAATGTTTTTTCCTTTAAAGTTTGTTCTATTGCTGAAGATTTGTTTCTTAGCTTCTTCTAGTTTTCTTGATTTTTTTTTTATTAATCCTGAATAATTCTTAAACTGGCTCTAAGGCATTAAAAAGAATCTGTTCTTTAATCACTACCCATTATTTTATTCTCTGATTTTGGGTAAAGCCCATAGAGTATGAGGTACAAAGTCATTTACTGATAGCTTAGCACTTAACCCTGTGAGCTACCTGATAAAACTTACTGAAGAGTGGCACCTACCAGCAGCTGAAGCCTTACATACTTGTCTGCAAGACTGGAAGCTTAGCAAAAGGCTAAGAGAGGACAAAGCACTTATGATATTCTCCAATAACGCAGAAAAATAAAACATTTGAAAATAGGTTAGGGTTTTTTGGGGTTTTTTTTCGTGGTTTGTTTGTTGGGGGTTTTTTTTGTGTTTTTTTTTTTTCCCATGCAGAAAACACTAAACAACATATTGTGATGATTATTCAGCTGGGTAGACAATTCCTTTCCCTCCAGCAGTACTTACCATGCTGCTTCACACATCAGATTAAGGGCACGAAGGGTTACAGGATGAAGAACACGACAACTGCCTCAGAAGTCAGCAGTAAAGACAGCACAAGAGCAGGAATTGGGATTTGGTAAGGACCTAGAGCCAAATCTACTTGGGAAGACTGAAGCCTTGCAGGACAATGAAGACACCAGCTGCAACAACTCCAAGCACTGATTACCAAGCAAATACCCAGCAGGCCCACCTGGAGTCTTACTTAGATACTTTTTCAAAATCCCATTTTCCCTCAGCAAAAAAACCTCATTTTGTCTTGCTGTATACTTAGAGACCAATGTAATCTGTATGCCAGATGAATATGTGGGATGAATTTTATTGCAATACACATTTTGGGAATATGACAATAAGCAGATTACCAGGAAGAAAAGTATTACTAGGAAAGGAGGAACTACAACCAAAAGTTATTCAATAGCTATTTCACTGAACAATAAAATATTCAAAAAACCTAAAAATGCTGCTTCAGTGGTATGTTTTTAATACAGGTTTGGGAAATGAGAACTAAAGGTCCAAGCAATGGCCTAAGAACAGATTTTTCTTGCTTTCTAGCATAGCTTGATTTATGTGCTTTGGGAAGGGTGGTTACAGGTCTCCATAACCACTCTGATTCACATTCAGGAGTGTGCATGACTCTTGTCACAAGATGTGAATAACACCAGAGGAACACACGTACCCTCTGCAGCAACACTTTCAGAATTATTGATTGAAAATCCTCAGTCATCCTGTTAAGACTGCACTTTAATAGAAATGGAACCTTCAGTCTACTGGCACTGAAAATTAAAAGGGTTGTAGAGGAGAATTGATGCTAGGGGATAGGTGAAAGGAACACAGGAGCATCTGGTTCAGAATGAGGAATCCCCTGAGAGGCTGTGGTTGATATCCATGTGTTTCTGAAAGGCCAGGAGGGAATAAATATAAAAATAGGGTGGACGAACCAGACTACTGGCCAGGCTGTCTGAATGGCATGTACGATATCAAATGTAGAATCAAAGAATCACACAGAAATAATCAGGCCAGAAATAAAGACCTCTGAGTTCTTCAAGTCCAACCTATGACCCAAGACCATCATGGCAGCTAAACCATGGCACTGTCACACCCAGTTGTTCCTTAAAAGGCTCCAGGAATGGTCACCCCACCACCTCCTTTGGCAGTCCAATCCAATACCTAATCACTTTTTCTGTGAAGAAAATCGTCCTTTCTTTGGAATCAAAGTAGAGCAAAGGTAAAATTTATTTTCTGTGCCAGAACGACAAGCCTAATGCAGAAGATGCTGGTGGTACTGAGGACATTCTCACACTCAATGTATTCTGCACAGCAGACAGTCCAGAGGCGCTAAAACACTAGGGAATATATGCAGAACTACCAAACCAAGTAAATTAGGTGTTAGTTAGTGACCAGGACTGAGTGGGATTTATCTGAGAGCTCTGAAGTATTATAAGAAGAAACTGCAGAGAAGATGGGGTCTCTTGAAGGTTGAGGGAGATATGCTTAACTTTTATGGTGGTGGATAAAGTGGTTGCAGAGCTATTATTCATCCAGTTAGGGGAGGTTCAGACTGGACATTAGGAAACATTTCTTCATTAAAAGGGTGGTCAAGCACTGGATTAGACTTCCTAGAGATGTGGTCGATACCTGAAGCCTGTCAGTATTTAAGAGTACACTTCAAATTTTTGGTCAGCAATGAAGTGGTCAAGAAGTTGGACTAGATGATCTCTGTATGTCCGTTCCAACTGAAACAGTCTATTCTGTTATATTCTAAATCCCACAAAAAAAAGAGTAACTAAGGGCAGTCAGTGAAATTACTTGAAGATATGTTTAAATTAGATAAAAGAATATTCTTGTGAACTTGCTGCCACAGAAAGCAACTGTCAGCAGTTTTAACAAAGGATTACGTGGGAAAAACCTACACCCAACAGCTTCATAATCCAATACCAAAGGTGCCAGGCAGGGAATAAAACTGTGGGTACTGGGGGAATCTCTGGGGAAGGGACTGTGTAAAGTGGTCAGACACTCATGCTGTCCTTAAATACCATCCTCTGCTGCCACTGCCAGTCTCACCTAGACTTGGACATTGGTAGGGCTAAGTGCATTGACGGGGTATTTCTTCCAGAGTTCACAGAAGTCCAAGGGGAATGTAACAGGAAAACTATGCAGAGTGATATCTAAGGTGTTTTATTCAGAGGGATATTAGGATAATTTAATTTGTAATTATGACCAGATTTTTAAACTTATCTTATAAAATGAAGCATTACTGCCATGTGTTATTCTTTTAATCTTGAGAAGGTAAGGCTGTTAACCCAGAGATCTTTCCCAATAATATTTGCTACAGATTCTTACAGAAAGAGTCCTAAGGAGTTATAAAGTTAATGGATAAGGAAAAGAGACAGCACAAGCAGAATAATCACAACTGAAGAAAATACTCAACTAAACATTTTTGCTAATAATTATTCTCCAAAGACTAAAGCTGACAGAGCAGTCAATTCTTATACAGCTAACAGTCAGATCTCCCAATACAAAATCTGCTATTACTGAGCTGTTATTTTCATGTGGGCAGAACTAAAAACTGTAATTTTCTTCCTTTTCTCTCTTCCACTATACAATGATTATTGCAGGTGTGAAGAAAGTTTCATTCTCCTTTTGTTTAAGCTCCTCTGTGTCTCATCATAATAAATAGGGCAGTCATGAAGCCCAGAAGATTTTTACAATTTACAAACTAATTTCTTGTTTGTTTTTAAAATCCCTCTCAAAGAATCCAGTACTGCAGAACAACTGGCAATATACAGTGACCATCTGCACCACCTTCATGTATTGACAATTTAAATTTATTTTGTTCATCCTGCAGAATTCATGACTGATAATGTCTGTTCACACCATCCAATGCATCTGGGAAGACATTATTAGTGAGAGAACATCAGAATGAGCAAACTGTACCATGGCAGATGAAATATGGAATCAAGTTGCTTTTGTCCTTCATGTGCAGGGCAAAGGTTTTATCCATGTTTCAAGGCTACAAATTTAGATAATTTCTAGAGATTATATGTGAAATATAGACCAATGCCACTGATGCACTTTGCTAATCAATGGCATTTATCCTCAAAGACACAGTATATTCTTATAAAGTCAGCAGGGCTTTTTATGACTTGCACAAAACACTTCAACATAATAGATGCTGATAAAATTCAAATCAGGAATAAAAATAGTTATGATGCAGAGCACTAGTGGTGCATAGAAGTCACACACAGATCTGAAAAGGAAAATAGTGATCAATGTATCTTCTCAAGAGCAGCTTTACTCAACTAAAATAAGGAAAAGTGAAGCACTGTGGAATAGTCAGAACAGTCTTTAATCTTCATCATTTTATAATAAATAATTTTGGGACTGGAATGGTATTGCCTTACTTTGCTTGATTTATGAAGACTGATCCAGGAAAATATTTTATCATGCTTCTAACTTCAGATTTCAGAAGTTCCATTAAATTTACTGGAATGCCTCACATACTTAAAGCTAAAGACATATTCAGAACTTTGGATGAACTTGACCTAAATGTTAAGTGTGGTGACAAAACTGCATTCAAAATAAATAAATACAAAGGATAAATTGATATGAATTAAATAATAGAACTAAAATAAATTAATTCTGCACAAAAAAACATAGAAAAATATATCCCACTTACATAAAAGATATGTGAGTCAATGCAAAATGCCATAAAATATGAAAAGGATTAACATGTAGCTTAACATATTTTCCCATTTAATTATGCTAGCGGAAAAGGTCAATAAATTGAAGGTGCACATTTCACAGAAGTTTCTACTAAAGAACTTTATTTACATTTATTTAAAAATTAGTATAATTTAATTTGTGATACTTCACAACATGATAATACATTATTTACTTCTAAAAGGGAATAATACACCATTTAGAATTGTTTCTTTGGAATGTTAATACTTTGTCACACAATAGTCTAACTGAACTGATGTTTCTTAGGCAAACTGTACAGTGGCAAATTTAATTAAAAGTTTGCTTGTTAGGTTTCCTAAAAAGAGATAGGAAAACCACCTAAAACAACAGAAATTACACTGTTCTGTAAAATGTGAAATAATATGATTTAAATGTATTTTTCCCTTTCAGTTCTCAGGAACATATGGCCATTAATAAAGTTTTGTGGTCTAGGTATGTAATTTAAATCTCTTAAAAGTACATTATGTACTATAGTTAAAGAAAAAGGTAAAAACCCACATTATATTAAAGCCATGCAAGATTTTGGAAACTGGAGGTAAATAAACAAATAATTTTAGAAGCAGCTCCAGGAATCTGGTTAAGCCTGTGGTGACTCGCTCACAAATGTATGCTAACATGCATGAGAAGAGGTGTTTATTATCACAGCACCATAAAAAGGACTGGTATGGTGTCCTAGACTTTCCCAAAGTAAAAACTGAAGTACCAAGAGTTTAAGATCAGAATTTTAGTAGGTTTATTGGAGTCCAGCAGTTTATGCTAGGAAACCTGAAGTGGCAGTAGTTATCATAGAGAATAAATACCTTCATGGAAAATTTGCATTACATGTGAACTAATTCATATGTAGAGAGATAAGATATTTCTTTACATGGTAATATGAGAGGACTCATCTGGGCTTGAAAATTGTGTAATGTGATGTGAGGAGAGCTAAATGTGCTTAAAAAACCTGAACACAAATATGTGCTTTCATCAGTCCCATTCTTTAGCTGATGGATCAACCTTCCATGAAACAAAAAAACTGCTGTTTCCAAAATGCTTGTAAGTAGCACTGCTTTCTTATTCTTTTATATATATATATATATATAAAAAATAGATACACACACATCTCTTGACTGCTGTCAAATCACAGCACAAGTCTCTTTGTTCTCAGATGCTGTTTGGAAAAGAAAATAGAACAAAAGGAAAGAGAAATAAGGAAATAAGAAAATATCTTACAGTCCAGATTCCCTCTTCTAAAAAACCCACAAACAAACAAACAAACAAACAAAATCTCACCACCTATAGACTATTCTCCATTTTCGGATTCTTGTTCCAGCTATTTTCAATTTAAACTGCTGTAGCCTAATGCAAGCCTCAGTGACTTCTTCCAGAACTGCATTTTTGTACATAAAACTTTCTGTCATCTATAGAATTTCCATACCTTAGAATCCACATCTGTGTCTATCTTCACAGAGAGGCCAGAGAATACTCTGCTGTTGTTTTTATTGTCTTGTTCCTATGAATAGTACATTTCTGGTCTTGAAAAGGACTTCCGAATTGATGCTATCCTGGAGCTTTCCCCTGCTTTCTGCATTTTGGAATGATATATTTGAGAAGGTCAGAGAGGTAAAGAGAAATTTTAACATTTATTTAGGACTTTCTTCCCCTTTAAACAGTAAACCTGTTTTAATACCACTCTTTTTCTCTTTTCCCATGCCTTTATTATCTTGCCATGCTTTCTCTTTGTATGCTCCCTTTCTCCTCCTGCATTTTGCTCTACCGTAGCAGCAATTATTATCTCAAGCAATAACCCACCCCATGCTGCAGTGGTGGGGGGAGATGTTTCTCTTCCCTTTACACTTAAAAAAAGGGATTAAGAGAAGTGTAAAGACAGACTACACAACAAAAATCAAAAGCCAAAACCCAATGGAAATAATTAATTTTCCTAATTTTCCCTCTCCTGTGCAAAAGGAAACAGCATGGTCTGCAGAGTGAATGGGAAGCCCAGGAATATCAAATCTATTGCTTCAAGAAACAGGGCAACTCCTCCACTGCATGGAAAACACTGAGCCAAAATATGAAAAGCCAGTGTTAGTAGATTTTTTCACCATTTTTTTATTATTCATTTTGGACATCTTGTAATTTTTTAATTTGGTTTTGACAAATGACTGAAGACTGAACAGTTATTTAGAGTTCTCTGTGGGGGAGTCAAAGTCGTATTTGCAGTTAGAAGCTGGAACAATTTGCAGAGGAAAAGTTACACTTATGTTAATGATGCATTTTAGAAATGCACTATAAAAAGACATGGACTATGACAAATTTTTTTTTTTTTTTTTTTTTTTTTTTTTTTTTTTTGGTACAAAGCTTTAAAACTTAATCCAGAGACATAGAGTTTGTCATTATTTCCTATTGACTTTACTGGGGTTTGAATCTACCCTACTGTACTGCTGTACTGGCCCATTTTCACCTCTTTCTGCCATAAACAGAGATACATATTCAAATTGAGAGTTCATTGTCACCTTCTCTCTGAGAAGCACAAAATTTATACTAAGGTTACTGCTTTTCTCCTTCCTGATGCTGGTTTTTAAAAGAGCAAAGAAAATAAAGGACAAAGAAAATTTCAAGGATATAAAGATACAAAAATGATTCACAGGCCTGTTGGAGTGAGATCCAAAGCAGGGCCACAAAAATTATTATAGGGATGGAACATCTCCTCTATGAGGAAAGGCTGAAAGAATTGGGGTTGTACAGCCTGGAGAAGAGAAGGCTCCAGGGAGACTTTAGAGCAGTACCTAAAGGTGGCCTACAAGAAAACTGGAGGTAGACCTTTACAAGGGCATGTAGTGCCAGCACAAAGGTTACTGGCTTTAAATTTAATGAGGTTAGGTTTAGCTTGGTGAGGCACTGGCAGATTTCTCAGAGAAGTTGTGGATGTCCCTGGAAATGTTCAAGGTCAGGTTGGATATGGGGCTTTGAGAAAGCTGGTTCAGTGGAGGGTGGCCCTGTCCAGGGCAGGGGAGTTGAATCTAGATGCTCTTTAAAGTTCCTTTCAACCCAAACAATTCTAGGAATCTATGATACATCTTCATCTGTATTTTTCTTTCCATTTCTCTGAGGCTTAGGGAGAAGTCTCCTGACTGTTTTTACTGCTGTGACATGACATAGATTTACTGCCTGTGCATCCTACACATCCCTGTGCAGATCAAGCAAAGCACTTCCTTTCTGTCTGTCAAAGGCTATTGCAACACTGTGTCTCAGTTATCCTGGGGAGCACGGAGCTGGAAAGCATCCTGATTATTTTCTTCACAATATTTAAATACTTTAGATGACCCTCTCCCCCAACACAAGTAAATGCCCCCATATCTTGTTGGGTTCCATGGTAACATGGGGAATATTATCGCAGCTGTTTCTTTTAATACTGTGTAGTCATTCTATTTTCGTTTTCATCAAGGGTCTCCCACCTTCCAGAGATCACACAAAACAACAAAAAGTCTTGCCACTATATAAGAAATCAGAGCATTAATTTACCAAGCATGAATGAAAATGTCAGTCATGAACTAAAAGGAACAATATTCTGTTATTAATAGGGGTTTAAAATTGTTATCTTTATACTATTTAACATTCTAGCTCTGTTTTTTCTTCAGATTTGTAAAAGAAAATAGTCTCATTGGTAGAGAGAGACAAATAATGAGTGCAGTGATTCCTTTCCTATTTAAAAAATAATGTAACAGGATTGGATAATTCGCATTTTAATTTTATATTTTAAATACATTAATTGAATGACAAAACATCTGAGAAATCAAAAGCTGTTAAGGAGCCTATCATCTAAAGTCTTTCACACACAAGTGTGTAAGACAGACTAAAAATTGTATTTACCTATGTGTGTTTTCCTTCTTATATAATTTCTGCTGTCACAAAGCAAATAACCTTCCCCTTGACACAGTTTAAGTAAGTCACACAGGAAGAATCCTGATAAACGACAGCAAAATTTTTTATGTTGCCTATATTTTTGTTATTTGTGAAGAAAGGAGGATGCTTAAGGGGACAACTCAAGGGGAAGCTCAGATGAAGATCTAAGAGTGGGTGGGAGTTAAGAAGGAGGATTTGACTTAGTAACTGTTGCAGTGTTTGGGACAAGAAAACTAAGTAAACATCCCCTGGAAAGAAAACAATTTATGTTCTGAAATATATACTTAGAAATAAGTTGTTGTGCTAGAATTCAGATCTCTCAGTGCTAAAGAACGACTGCATGCAAGCTCTCAAAATATCATTAAGCACAGAAAACAATACATCTTGCCTTCAGTAATGCATCTCTTATGCTTAAGTCCTGCTTTGCATTATGCTATAGGTGATGCTGAAAGCTGAACATCTCCCTTGTGGGTCTCTCACAACGAGGCATACATGTGACTAAAAGAAACTTTTACTCCTCAGATCAAGTCCTGCATTAAATGAAGCTGGCTAGCCCCAAGGCCAATTTTTTTCATATAAATTGCTGTCACTGCTTAAACATGTCAGAATTGAAGACACTTCTAGAGCTGGACACCCCTAAAAAAAGCTAAATCCACTTAAAGTTTTCCGAAAATTCAGCAAAACCTTCACATTTCAATTTTTAAATTTTTTTTCTTAGTTAAGTAGGCTAGATTTTATTGTGGTTAATGGACTCTGATCAGACTGGATATACATAAGCATAAGATTTTACCTCAGCTCTTCTGAAACTATTCCTGTCCTGGCCTGTATAAGAAATATATTGCTGAAAGATCAAATAATACTTTCAAAATCAAACACCATAATCTGAAGCTCAGTTAAAAGTTTCACAGGAGACATAATTATATTTTACATAGAGAGCTTGTATTAAATTCTAGGTTCAGTGTGGGCTGTGTTGAATCGGCACACTGCATATGGCGGATTTTTTTTCACTTATTTTCTATTTCTCTTTTACTGGCAGTAGTTTCCCCAGATTGGACTAGTCCAACCCTGAGTAAAATGGCTAAGAATATTTTTTCTTGCTGTATCAGCTGCCATGTTTTAGCTACTTGAGACTTATCAGTCTATATTACTGTTATATTATCCTATATTACTGATAGTTTTATACAACTGTTGCTCTTGTACAAAAATTGTTGATTTTTTTAGGCATTGTGAAGCGAGTTGCTGTCTGGATATTGATGAAATCAGAGTAGGGCAGCAGGCAGTTTAGTGTACACAGACCCACTAAATGCTCACTTGCTTTTTGTCAGAGCCCTTGCAAGGCTGTGCTGTTACCAGCACTGACACTGCCCAGGGTAAGCACAGAGAGAATTCATCTGCATTGATGACACCACCACAAAACCTTTTACATTACTCTGTAATTCTCAAGTGGCTTGTAAACAAGTGCAGTTTAAACATGAATATGCAGTTTAAGCTTATTCTGACAAGATACAAAGGAACTTGAGAAGTGTAATATGCTTTTATGGTAGATGATATAACAGCACTGTAATTTAAACTTTACTAATGCTGCTGTAGAAATAAAGCCTACACTTCTTTAAAATTGGGTTTTCTTAACATAAGTACTGCATTTAAATGCAGTGTCTGTTGTTTTCAAAAAATGTTTGAAATAAAACTGTACTATAGTCTGTGTATGAGGACAAAACAATTGAAAAACAAATTAAAGTTATTACCCATGCTGCTACTGTAGACGGAGGAAAGGAAACGCACACACACAAAAAAAATCCATCAAAAAACCCCAGAAAATCTAAGTTTCTCATCAGCCATTCTATATGTTCTCCCCATCCTTAGCAGGATTCCTGTTTGATTATTCTTGAAATTAGTTCTGATATGTTTCCTATTTAATGTATCACATTTATTTAAAGTTGTATGGTAGCACCAGATGGAAATGCTAGGACCAAAGGAAAAAAGTACAGGAGACAGTGTTAATTACATGCTGAAAACGTTCTAGCTTTCCAAGAAAAATTAATTTCCAACTTCCAAAACCTTGCTATTATTTTCATTAAAAACAAAAACAAAAACAACAAAGATAAATAAAATAAAAATCTTAAAATTTTCAGAGTACTGCTTTTGAATAATGTTATCCACAATTTTAAGACAGACAGACCATTAAATAGAAAAAAGATTTGTTTTACATAAAACAAGAGAGTACAAAAGCACAGCTTTTGTAATTTTGGTAATATTGCAGTTCTACAAACATATTGCATAGTATGTGTAAGAAAATAGTTCCCATCTTTTTATATATACTTCTGTACACAAGAAAACCATTAACATGAAGGTTACAAACCAAAAATGGTTAGCAGACCTTTACTGAGTAGTGTTTGGAACAATACAGCACTCAGATTTTGATCCAACTTTCATGTGCATTACAGTGAATCAGCTGATAACAATTCCGTAGTCCAAAGTTTGTGGGTTTTTAATTTGTTTTTTATTTAGCAATTATTTGGAATCTAAAAACAAAGCAAAACAAACAAATAAAACCAAAACCCCCTAAACAATACATTATGTTAGCAACCAAATATTTCAAACATCTTTCATTAAATCCTTCTAGACATTTATGGCTCTATCTTCCAGACTTAATAACTCTGAATCTAAAATGCTTGAAAGCGAATTCTAGACATTTATGGCTCTATCTTCCAGACTTAATAACTCTCTGAATCTAAAATGCTTGAAAGTGAATCCTTTTATCCAATCAAGCCAATTTCTCAAGCAAACCAATATAACTTCATTTCAGAGAAGAAATGTCTTGGCATGTTTTCTTAGGAACACCAAAAGACCCCCATATGCATGAACAGTAATGTAAATGCAAGACACTGAGAAAAAATTTAAACCCTGGAAAAAAGTAAAAATCTACAGCTCAAAATGCTGCACAAATCTAAACTATGTTACATTTCATGTTGTAATTACAACTTTTCATCTCTTCATTCCAACAGAATTAGTAGAAACAGCAGTGTCATAGTGTTGGATATAATAGAAGTGTCTGTCTTTGGTCTTAACACTTAACCAATGAATGAACTGCAATACAAACCATACAGCTGACAGTGCTCAGAGAGGCTGGCTGATGCTTTTACTTTTCTCCTTTTTTTTTTCCTTCTTTTTTCTTTTGTTTTTTTTTAACAAGAAAGAGACAGCATCCTATAATACGACACAAATGGTTTTTTACAGGAGATAAATCTATTGTATATATTAAACACATGTAGCCAATAAGGTATTTGCAGATATTTCATTGCTTTCATAAGGATAGCATCTTAATTTTTAGTATGGTTAATGCATTGAAATCACTTTTTGAATACTCCTTGAAATCATGTGGGCTAGAAATACTTTTTAAAATACTAAATTTTTCTTCCCTTCTTACAGTTTTCAATAGATTTAAAGAAAGACATCTATATTATGAAATTTACCAGAATATAAAGACTTCATGAAAACTTGTTAGTCTATCTCATAGGTTGTTTAAGCTCTTAAATATGCTCTACTTCATATTGGCAGGACTCTAATAAAGAACATCCTGACAGTGCAGACATACTTGAAATTACTGGGCTGGTTTTTTTGGAGTCCAATGTACTACCCACATATCTCTTCTGAGTTCTCTTCATACAAAGTGGCAAATTATTCAGTCTTGCTGTTAAAATTAATCTAGTAACAAAAGGGTTTTCCTCCTACCTGCCTATTCCCAACCAAGTTGGTGTAAATTTTATTAAGGTTGGGTCCTTCCATCCTGTGAACAGAGACGTTTTTTAAACAAGTAACAGGTAAATAATCTCAGAAGGTGAATAACAAACAAATAGGAATTTTTCAGTGGAAAATTCATGACACAGTATCTGCAAGTCATCCTGAAGGTTTATTTGGAGAGAAAAAAAACTCCTTAGCTTACCTGTACAATCTGTAGGAAGCCCCATTTTAATTCACCAAATAGATTAGTCACTATATTTGTTCATCTTTTAAGCAACAGGTGTATGTAGGTGTGCACAGATAATGAATACACACAGATGTGTCCTCATACGCATCTTTATACATTTCCTCCTGAAATTCATTACTGTCTCTCCACCATTCTATTACTTGTGTGCATAAGAAAAAGGCATCTATATCCCTACAGTTATAAGAGTGTATTGTATGGCTACACTTTTCCATGTTTTATTGTCACCTTCTTTGTCATCTGTAACTCTTTTTGGCCCTCTTTCTATCTGAAAAATCCTCTTGCTCTAATATATTTTCTTGCAATATTTTCTAGTATAATTTCCTTCAAAGAAGAAAAATCTCAAATAGACAAGTCAGCTGTTAACACCCTTCTTTTGAAGACATCAAATAATCAATTCAAAATCTTCCTTTAACTGTTAAACCCAGCAAATATAGAATTCTTGCTATGGGGTAAAATTCACACCTCTGAAGAGGGCCTACGGTAAGGGAAGCACCAGTCAAGCCATTGACACGTCTTGTGCTGGTCTTCTACATAGGAGTGAATTTCACCTGAAGTGAAAACAAAGTCAATCTTATTAGGTGGTAATAAGATGCCAAGGCAATCACCATACTAGTTAGCTCATTTTCATTTCTTTTTCTCTAAAAATATATATTTTTTTAAAAGTGTGTAGAAGTACCCACCTTGCACCATCTCCCCCGGCTTTAGAATTACTTTGCAAAAGCTTTAATTTCATTTGTGACCTTAGATTCAGAAGCCTCTAAAAATACAAACTAGATGATGTAATTTAAAGAATAGAACTTAAAAGCACACTTACCTCACACAATCAAGCCATCTTCCACAATAGGAAGCATTTTTATATTGTTTTACTTTCCTGGGTTCTGAAAGTTTCAAGATACTCTTGTTAATCAATGCTGTGACAAATTTACCAGCAGCATACCAAGCATTTTTTATAAGATTTCAATTAACAATGGTGCCAAATAGGTGTGAACATTGATACAAGAAAGAAATCCCACATGAAATTTGTCAAAAAAGAGTCAGTAATGAGATCTGAGTGCAAATGTGGCTACATAATTTAAACAGAGACCTGGTAAAGGTAATGTAATATCGACCTATTTTTTAATACCAAATGTCGTTCAATATGTGGTTTTATATATGCTACTATTACTTTGAAACCTCAGCAACAGATGGTAAAAAAAAGAGAATAATAAATGTGAATGTCATACAAGTTGTTAGTGCACTGCTTCTCAGCACCACACATTACACTATTACCAATGTTTGTACTGTGTTCAAGTGGCAGCAGAAATAGACATTAGACTATAGACATAGTCAGAAGATGGGCAAGAAGTACCTTTGAAGATTTCTCTCTTGGTTTTGTATTTGCCAATTATAAGACCCTTGTGAAGAGCAATACACTGATCAACAAACATATCATCAGAATTTCTTTCTTTGCCCTCTTCTTATTTTCCAGAAACTGTATGTTCTACTCAAAGCAATCACTTCACATGCAGTGGCCATGAAAATATTATATAAGGTCATTCAGATCTGACAAAGAGCATTTCTTTTTAACTTTTAAAGGAATATTGCTGAGCATTTCCAAAATTTACGTAGTGTACAAAACCCTAGACTTAGTAGACAAATAGTAACAACACATATTTAAAGAAACCAAACTCAGGGAGGAATTCTGTCTCTTTTTGTATTAAAAACCATTTACTGAATTTGTTTAGTAAAGCAAGCATCACACAATGCTTTAAAATTTTAAAATTCAGGGATAAAAGTTTACTTCCAAAAAGATGAATGGAAAATTGTGCTTTCAGACAGTAAAGTTACTTATCATACAGGGGGAATCAACTCATCTCACCATCAGATTCTGGATAAATTAATGTACTCTCTCTCTGTCTCTCTAGATATATATTTATGTGCAGTTCATATCCAGGTCCTGCAAAAATCTAAAACTATGTGCTTCACTTCAAGTAGCAAAGGCACCTGTGTTATTGTCCCTTTTGGAAAATAAGGTGATCTTATGTTCTAGGTTTCCTGATGAAGAATACATTGGTTTCTGGATATCTCTCTCCCATCTCTGTGTTGAGTGGCAGCACAAGCCACAAGAGAAGGCAGCGCTGTACTCCTGCTTACAGCGGAAGAAGTTGCTCTGCAGGCTGCTTGGAGCGTCGGACTTGTCACAAGGGAAACCCAACTGAACTGTGAAGCAGAGGGATAGTAACAAAAGGCTATTCTGGTGTGAGGAAAACACGGAGTCATTCTAGCTCCACAAGCAGATGTTGCTACTGGATTGACATGTGGAGCCTGCTCCTGCTGGGGACAGGTAAAGTTTACCATTGGGACAGGCGCAGAGCTCATAGATAGTCTGGCGAGGAGCTGAAGAGCTGGGTGAGGAGGAGGAGGAGAAGGAGGAAGAGGAGGATGATGAAAAGGATCCCACTGGTAGATTTCCCAGGCGGATTGTATCTGCGTTTAAAAATATCTAAAAAGAGGGAGAAAAAAAGAAATACATAAATTTCTATCAGCAGTGAGATATATTTTAAAGAAGTGCTTTGAGGCAGCTGTGATTTTTTAGAAATATATTTAGAATTTTAGAAATATTTTATTAGAAGTATTATAAATATATATTAGAAATTCCTCTTTTTAGAAGTAAAAAAGCTGTCAGCATTTATTGTTTTTCATCTCTGTGTAGTCATTTCTGCATTAATAGTCATTATGACAATGTATGGAATTACTTCATCGACATGCTGATTCAGGTACAAATATTATTATACAAAAACATTTAGACAATATTCTTGAGTAGGTTGAATTTTCACTTGTACAATTTATGATTAACACTTATTCATTCATGGCAGCAGCATATACTTGCTCTGGCAGAATTTGTATTTTAATAAGTGTGAAGTGATATTAAAGCACATTCCCTAGTGTGCTCCCGTAAGCAGTTGAAAATATGTTCTGAACTGTGCTAAATTGTAGGGGCTTAACAATAGCTACTTCCAGAGAATAATTAAATGAGGTTACAAAGACATATGCACAAAATAAAGAGCTCTTTTGACCTAAATTAAGAGGAGGAAAGATTTCAGGTTAAAGTCTTATTAAAAAGGCCATCAAGATATTCCCATTTGTTTTTGAACATCAAGTATGATTAAAAAACATTGTGTTTTTTTTCAATCTGCCATTGGAAATAACATGAGTCAGTATGAAACTGTAGGTACCAGTAACATTAATGAATCTCTGTTGAGTTCTCTGGTACTTATACTTACATTTGCAGAAAACTGCATGTCTTCTACTGATTCAAACAGATGAGTGTCCAACTGTTCAGAATTTATTTTTTATTTATGGAAAGAGTAAATAAGAGCTAAAGTAAAATCAGTTATTGCCTCAGGAGCAGACCAAGAACTTCTAGAAGACAGGTAACAAATCAAAATTACATTAAGCTCTGGAGGTGACACTTCAAGATTAGGAAAAGGTGAGATCTGTAAATACAGGCTAGTGTTTTTATATGGTATCTAAAGTCAATGAAGCCAACTTGACATCATTGTACCACAATTTTCATAGTACATGTAAAGAACCTAAAGAAGTATGGAAAGTATTGCCTTTTTTTTTTTATTCTGTAGGAGAAATGTATTATTTTATGATAAAATAAGTGGTATATGGCAGCGAAGCAGTGCAGAAGCACTACTGACCTCCTGCCATAGAGAAGTCAGGAATAGCAGGAAAAAAATAAAGTGTCTGGATAAAATCCATACAGGAATTTATGCATATTCATGTTTCCATCCATAGCAAAAGCATTGTAAATGACTGGAATTATTGAAAGTAATGTAGTCTGAAAGTAGCCCCAAACACTACAACTCCCCATCACTGTAAGTTCTCCAGTTCCCACAGCAATCATACTGTCGTGGCAGGAAATACCCACCAAAAGGGACAGAAAGGGAGAATCTCAGAGGCAATGGTGACGTCTGCATGTCACAATGCCTGCTTTAATTCACATTGTGACCGATAGAGGAAGTGATCACAAAACTAAAATGCAGCAAATTATTATCTTTGTTCTGTAACTTATATATCAAAGGAATGATGTATTTAGACACACACATACACAATGTTATTTGGAAAGTCCAGTATTACAGACCTGAGACAATTAGTAGTCACAACCCCTGCAGATATAGTCTTTATGTAAGAAATGTGTTGGAAACACTTTAATAATGTTCTGCTAGAATTATAACTGAAAAAAAAGATTACACGTGTTAAAACATTCTGCTCAGCTAAAAGTAAATGTGAAAATAAGAATAGCAAAAAGAAAATAACAGATGGGGAAAAAGAGTTTAATAACAAACTAGAAACTAGGAACTGGTAAAATGTGGGAAGGAAACAGAGGACACAATAATGAATGGAGTGACAAATAATTAAAAGTATTCTTTCACTTCTCATATCAAGAAAAAATAAATAACAACAGGTCCATTATTAAAGTAGTAACAGTAGAGTTATCAATAACACTGCATAAAAATCCAGTAGCATTTAACAATGCAAGGTCTATGTAAGTATATCTTTTGTACTAATAATGCTCAGCATAGTTCTGTACTTGGAGAAAGATCAAAAATTGATGTCAGAACATGACTGAGATAAAATACTTTCAATTTCAACAGTAATTCAACAGGATATTAAACTGGAGCCAGTAATGTCACATACTTTTAATCAGCAGTTTTTGATAACTTTTAACAAATACAGCCAAAAATAAAATCTGAGTGGCCTTTTGGACTTTTAATACTGACTTTCAGTAAGCCTTGTTGTCATGGTTTAACCCCAGCCAACAGCCATGTGCCACACAGCCACTCCCTCATTCACTCCCCCACCAGAAAGATCAGGAAGAGGCTGGAAGGATAGAAGCTGGAAAACTCATGGGTTGATAAAGACAGTTTAATAGTGAAAGGTATGCACACAAGCAAAGCAAAATAAGGAATGAATTCACTGTTTCCCATGGGCAGGCAGATGTTCAGCTATCTCCAGGAGAGAAGGGCCCCACCATGTATAATGGTGACTTGGGAACACAAACATCAGCACTCCAAAGGCCCTTCCCCTCATTCCTTCTTCCCCCAGGAGCTTTCTATAGAGAGCCTGATGTCAGAGAGTCCCTTTGGTCAGTTTGGAATGTCCCTTTGGTCAGTTGAGGTCACCTCCCAGCTTCCCATGCACCCCCAATCTCCTCCCCAGAATGGCAGTATGAAAAACAGAAAAATCCCGGGGTCTGTGTAAGCTCTGCTCAGCAATGGATGAGCTCTTTATACTTTTGGCAGACTGTGTGACTGGCCATTTTAACAGCTTAGCTGCAGTCATGATGGGGAAGGTTCATGAGAAATCTGTAATACAAAATTAAATGGGTTGTAAAAGGCATGTTTTGATTCAAACAAAAATTAACTGGAAAATCAGAGAGCCTATGTGGCAGAGTTAAATCTCTTGAACTTTATTCCATTATTTGCTGTGAGCCCAATAATTTTTCTGTTTGTTTACATCAGGACAGCCACACTTCTACAATTTATCATTGCAGGTGCTCTGTAGTGTACTGCTCCAAGACTTTAATGCAGAGCACTTTACTCTGATGTGCATTACAATACAATGTAGCTCAGTTATTTTTCTCATTAAATGAAATTATCTTTAATAAGCATAGCTATGCAGGCTTTTCCACTAGTACTTATGAACTTCACACTGTGACATACAACAATCCAGGCTTATCTGGTATCCTAATCCTGCATGGTAGCTATCCAGTCCTGTCCCAGCATACATCCCAGAGCATCTGGTGAGCAATGTGGGTACTAGGATATGGTGTCTGAGAAAAATTGGACTGCCTTCTTAAGAGGGTGATATCTGCTGCAGTGAGTCCAATTTAAACCCATCCGTATAGCTACACCCTGGTGAAACCTGTGTTGAAGAGGATTAATAAAGATGGTTTAAAGCCAGTATTAAAGTCTACCTTGTACATATGCTGTCAGGGTTATAATGAAAGATGAAATTTAAAGATGCAACATTTCTATCTATTAGTTAAGCAGGAATCCAAATATACTGCCAGAGTATCCCAACATGTTAGGAATTTCAGTGTACCTATTTAAGGATTTATGTTTTCTGTCCTCTGATCTGCAAAAAACTGAAATTCATGGCTGAAAAGTCCTCCAACACCAGTAAAACTTAAACTACTTACTGCTTTATGCTTGATGTTATCGGATGTTTTAAGAGAAGGGAAGAAATGTCAAAAAAAATTAAACAGTATGATATTTCTAGGGAACACTGCTGCTAGATGAAAGTAGTCAACGTGTACATGGTCTTTCTCTAATCTGTTTTGCTGTGAGAGGTATGAGATAAGCCATTTAATACCTCACATGCATCAAGGCAGTGCAGGCCAGTCATACTCTCTGAGAGTCTCACTCCTCAGCAGATAAACAGGCACAAATAAAACCAAAGCCTTCTTTCCTTCCTGAAACATTGTGGGAGACTGACTGGCAGATTGCAAGATGGAAAAGGCAGCTGCTACTCAGAGAAATGTTATTTCATGGAGAGCAGAATGCTGAGCAGCATCATGCTCTCTAAATACTTAAGGTTTAGAAATCCCAGATCATTGCTTTGTCATGTGCATCTCAGTACAGAGAAAAATACACTAGTTCTATATGGTTTAAAAGTAGATCCAATTTCTGACTAGTTAAAGAATCAAACTGAATCAGCCTAGTGTATCTGATAAGAATGGAAAAGTGGTACTCTTTTTATATACACTTTTTGCTAATGAAGATCTGCCATTCACCTGCTCATCAGACTGTATTGTTAATCTGAACATTGAGAGGGAAAGGGAGAGGAGGGCAAACCAGAAAACAAAGAATATCTACAAAACAAATAACTAAATTGAACGAGCAAACTTTCAGTGGTACTATATAGGCATGAGGTAAAAAGCAAATACTTGTACAAGCCTTAAATACAGAGAGATGAACCTGTCATGTATAAAATTTTCCAATGGGTCTTAGTCAAGAAAGCAAATGACAGTTTAAGTTGATACAGCCAAATTAAAAATTTTGGATTTATAGACAATGAAGAATTTTCTGTATCCAGGTACTCTTCAATTAAACAAACAACTCCATAGGGCTGCAAATGCATATTTCAGGTCTAATGTAGACAAGAAATGGCAGGAAACTGGAGGAAGTATGAAAAAAAGAAGGAAATCAGATTAACTGGTGTTAATCAGTATGAGAAGACAGCGTAGTGATGTCTCACTAAACAATAAACTTTTAGGATTCCCTTAAATATTCAATTATTCTGAATTACACGAATGCAAGGTTTGGCCTTAGTCTTTTTGCTATTCTGCATAGGCTATTGGAAGCATCCTAGAAAGAAGATTATACAGATTAGGTCACTAGATTCAACTATATAATTTTCATAAGCTGATGTGTTTCAATATTCAAGGTTAAGGTGAACTATAGCATAAATTGAAGTACTTTAGTTTGCATGGACCATTTATTCTAACACTTATCTGTGGCTTTCATTAAATCTAAATGACAGTTTTGTGAAAAGGAACAAAAAATCATAATGAAAAATTAAATTATTATGTTGATAGCATATACTCTGGAAAATTTAAACACATGGTTGCACAATATCTGGAACCATATTGGTCATAATGATTAATAGTTTTGAGGAACAGTTAAACAGTGAAATTAATGTAATAACTGAGATAAAACTGAATATACTAAGCATTCAGAGAAGACCAAATTATCTAGTACAAATTGTGTATTGAAAATGTGTTCTCTACAGTGCTAGGATAAGTTGACAAATGAGACGTTCAGGCCTAAGGGTGGCCTGGTGTGGTGAAAGTTCTCTTACTGAGATTACACCTGATACACCTGAGCACAGCCACTGTGGCAGCACTGCTCCCATTCCCATCTCCATGGTACGGCTACAACTACTGACAATGGAAAGGGATTTGAAAAATAACGTATCCATTAAAAATAACACTGTACATTAGTGAAATGTACAGTTCATTCTTGAGGGGAAGAATTTATATTTTGACTCATCAGTACCAAAGAGATACTTGTGAGGGTAAGGTCATTTTAAGTACAAATTTTTGTAAATTTAATAGACAAAAGTATATATTGGTACTTCTGAGTTATAACCCCAATACAATATGTGGGTGCCTACTGAAGAAAAACACTTTCTGATGTATTTATTATTTCTGTTTTTCTGTTCTTTCTGTGAAATAATTTTCAGTCTTTGCAAATTCATTCAATCTTGGACAGATGTGACTTCTTTGTGGTTTATGTAAACAATCCAGTAAAGAAAATGTACTTGTAATATTTATGTTTAATTTACAGAGTACAAAAACTTAATTACCATTTAAATAATCATTAGATTAAAAGGAATATTGTATTAAAAGATATATAATAAATTATTCATTGTAATTTTTACCTTTTTAATAAAATTTCTTATGATGTGAATCTTGAAAATTTAGCCATGAAAAAACATTTTAAATATGGGTGTTGTCAGTTAAATTTCTTTGCTTTTGTATTTTTTGATTGTAAACTGGTACAGAACAGTGAGATTTTTTCTATAAATAAATGACACATGAATAACTGGTTTGAAAATGAAAGGGTTTTTTAAAAAATAATATGCATTTGCTTTTAAGTATCTGTCAAAACACTCTAATAGAATTTTTTAAATCTATAATTTAAAAAATATAGAAAAAAATTCCCTTAATTTTCACTAATCTCTTTCTTCACAGACAACAGTAAGAAGTCAACTGCTTAATACCATGAAAAAGGCTTTGAAAACAAAATGCATCACATGTATTACATAATTTTTGGTGAATAAACAGTGACTGAGCTCTAGACCCTGCCATTGCTTATTGTCTATTGAACTCAATTCATGCATACAATAATTTAATTTTTTGGAATACATTTAATCTCAGACTAACATAACTTGGTTGAATTGAACTCATCTATAAAGTGTTTTTGTCTTTGATCAACCAGTCCTCCATAGTTATGGCAAGCAGCATATACAGCAAGGTAATTCAGTTTCAGTGTATCTACTTAATTTAAAATGTCCTGTTTCTATTTTCTGTTTGAGAATACAAGAAAATCCACAAAAATGCCACCAAATGCTATAAAATTGTATAGTTACTTGAGCTTACAAGTGAAGATTACTACAGTTTTATTAAATACTAATAAATCTTAATTATTAATCTCTGTGTAAAATGCATCTCCTGGATTTAGAAATGGATAGGATTATAGATCAAATGTTAGTACTATATGCATTTTTTAGGCTCTACAAAATAGTATTGTCTGTGTGTTTCATTAAATGTGCTGTGCTAAAACAGTAAATATAAACTTAGCCTCTTGTCTGACACACTGATTTTGACTAAACTTTGTCTGTTAAAGAATGTTCCTCATTTTTAATTTGACAGCTATAAGCCTTACCATAATGAGGCATCAGCCTCATTATGTCAGAAACAACAAAATATACTCTACAAATGATACTATGATAGAGTGTAATTTGACAGGGAAATAAAAGGGTATAAAGAGGTAAATAGGAAAAAGGTCATAGACAAGGTGATTAATATGAATACATTTATAAAAATGAGAAGCCTCTGTACTTCTTTCTCCTTTTATTGACTTCATCTTTGACACTTAACCGGATGCAATGAAAGTGCAGAGCATAACTTGCATAGAAGCTCCTTGGAAAGACACATAGCAGTTGCTCAAGGTTCCTGAGAGCTGAGCCTGCTTAGCATCCTTCTGCTTCAGAGACTGATAGTGCTGTGCAGCCCCTCAGAAGGGCCTCAGCAGGCTGGAGAGATGGGCAGAGAGGAAATTCAGGCAACGCTCCTGCACCTGGGGAGGAGTAACCCCGTGCACCAGCACAGGCTGGGGAAAGCAGCTGTCCAGGGAAGTACCTGGGGGTTCTGGTGGCCAACAAACTGTCCAGGAGCCAGCAGCGTGCCCGTGTGGATGGGAAGGCCAGTGGTGTCCTGGGGTGCATTGGGAAGAGCATTGCCAGCAGGCTGAGGGAGGTGACCCTGCCCCTCTGCTCAGCCCTGGTGAGGCCACATCAGGAGTGCTGTGCCCAGCTCTGGGCTCCTCAGGGCAAGAGAGACACGGAGCTCCTGGAGCAGGTCCAGTGGAGGGCAGCAAAGATGAGTAAGGGATTGGAGCATCTCTCTTGTGAGGAAAGGCTGAGGGAGCTGGGCCTGTTGAACTTCAAGAACAGAAATCTGGGTGGGGACCTCATCAATGTCTATGAGTATCTGCATGAAGAGATGATCTCAGAGAAAGGATCCAGGATCTTCTTTGTGGTGCCAAGCAATAGGAAAGAGGCAATGGGCAGAAACTCTTTCACAGAAAGTTACATCTCAATATGAGAAGGAACTTTACTGTGTGGGTGACTGAACACCATCACAGATTGCCCAGAAAAGTTGTGGATTCTCCCTCACTGGAGATATTCAGGAACCATCTGGACACAATCCTGTGTGCTCTAGAATGACCCAGCTTGAGCAGAGAAGTGGGACCAAATGACCCATTGTGGTCCTCTTCCAACTTGACCCATTCTGTGATTCTGGATGGTCAAAACTATTACAATTCGTTGTTAGGCCAATGAGTGGACACCATCAAATAGACCTTTCAGATTGCTACCTTTACACAATTATGTGTTTCAGGTTCAATTTGAATGTTTTTATGTCTAGTAAAATCAAGTATCTACAGAATTCAAAATTGATTTGTGCTTTTGCATTACACTTTTATTTGAAAAAGCAGTCATTGTGCTGAAATTCCAGACAAGAAATCATCTTTTTCCTCTTATGTGAACGAGTGGATTCAGCTGTAGCCTGAAGCTTCACATTTCACGTTCCTTGTAAATGATTGCTGCTTTAAACCATTGGTTATGGTTTATTTATAGAATAATACATAGTTCACAATTAAATGCCGAGTTATAATTGAATCAAAGAATTCTGCTGATGCCTCGGCTCACAAGGGTGCAGCTCAAGAGCTTTAGAAAGGGCAGCAGAATCTGAATCTAAATTACAGCCCCCAGTATTCAGTCTGGGATCACACACTATGATGCGTAATAGGGCTAAAAGGATTATTATAATACTGCAGTAAATAAAAAGAAAATGTATCAAACAGCAGAATTCAGGATGCTTGCAGAGGCATTCAGTTTGTGATGTGGGAGGCTAAAGATTATACTGCATAGAAATAAAGCTAGAGGAAAAGTATTTCATAACACATTTATGTTCTTTAAAATATTCTGAAGTTATTCTTAAATAAAAGGAAAATCTATTTTTCTTAGTCAGTAAATGCATAATGCTCTGTAACATGTCTATAACTGGTTAATTCCAGGTGCCACATAGCCATTTCCTGTCATAACAGCAATAACTTTGATAGAGAAAGAAAATACAAATTCACTCATCTTTGATGAGTTTTTGAAAAAGTTTTCAAATATTAAAAAATTAAATTTCACTAACTAGAATAAAAATGGTACAAAAGCTCTTGCATGTCTTTCTAGTACAAATTGTCTTATCATGAAAATGGTTCACAGATCTAATTCACAAAGACAACACTATTTTTTTGTGGAGGAAACCTGACTTATAAGGGATTCAGTTCTTAGGCTAAAATGATTATTTTTAATACAGATACTTTGAAATTTTAGAATGTGTTTTCTTAAAAATGAATAATGATAAACCTTTAAGCATTTTTTTATACTGTCTGCTAATGTGGTTTGTCTGTTAGGCTGTAAGCAGGAAAAGCAATCAATTTTTGTTGTGCAGATATGTAATCCATCGAATGTTTACCCTGGTTCCTCACACCCTAACGTGGCTATAGTAACTTTGCACAGCAGCTAATGCTCTTGTGCCTGTCATTTGCCTTCCTAAGTGTTTCTACATTTTCCTCTAACCCTCTCCAGTGGAAGAGATTAAACAGTGGACTGTTGAGGCATTGGTCAGACTGCAGGATAGAATTTGTCTGTGGATTTTGGCTGCAGTCCATTTCAGATCTTGTTGAAATTGCAAGCATTCAAGACTTTGAACTTTGTCCGATGTATATTGAACACTTCATTGGGAAAGAGTGGAGAAAGGTTGGTAATTTGTTTTCTGATAATTTTCAATCTAACATCTGTGTAGGAAACTGTAGATGTGCAAAGTCTTATCACACAGAGAAAATAATGATTTTTTATGAGAAGGTCAGAAAAGTCAGCTTTTCACTGGCATTTTTTTACTACAAAACATTCAGTTCTGAATAATACATAATATAGGCATTATATCTTTTTCTTGGATTCCCATTGTCAAAGTACAACTGAGGTCATAGGACATTGTTTCCAAAACTAGCCTTCCAAGAAGGTATAGTAAATACTTAAGAAAAATGAGAAGTCATGCAATTAAATTGCAATGCTGATCTCAAGAAAAAAAACTGATGGATCCACAGATAAAATATTTGTATGAAGAGGTGTATGATGCAAAGCAGAGAGAATATAGAAACAAGCATTGCTTAAAGAATAATGGGAGAGTAAGGAATGGTAACAATTTTTCTGTTGGCTTCTCTTTTCTTAACCTTAATTTTAATTCAAGTTTTGCTTTTCCCCTCTGGCAATATCACGAAGGGAAAGAACAAAGAAATACATTCTATTTGTAAAATTTATGCTAATAAATTTAGGAAACACAATAGATCTTCCCAGGTAGGGATTTATGAAAGGGAGAACAAGACAGGTTACAGGAAGATCTAGACTCAAAAATACCCACAGAAAGGACAATGATGAGGTAGGACAATATTTACTATTAAAAGAGAATTGGATTTTTTACTTCTATCTCAGCAATGTTAGGAAACAGCAAGAGAGGTGGTAAGTAAAGATGAGAGACTGGGGGAAGAGCTGATTTTGGAGAAACTCAAAAATAAGGTGGGGCGCGTGGTATACAAATATTTGAGACACTAAATTAGGAAAACACAGTGTTTTAATTGTGCTGGACAAATACTTGCATCAATAAAAAAATGTTATCAAAATAGGATTTTGTTATAATATATTGGTCAAAATGTTCCTGGCTGCACTGTAATACAGAGTGTGCATTCCATGGGACTATCTGCCACAAATGTGAATGTTGGTTTTGTTTGGTTTTGCTTGTGTTGGATAGTGTGTAAAACATCTAGAAACATTTGGTAGAGAATACCAAACACAAACACAAAAGGGAAAAAATTTCTAAAGAGCTGCATTCATGATGAAATATTTACATTATAGATTTCCAAAAATGCTGCACTGTAGCAAGCCCCTCTGAGAACAGTTTGAAAACTTATCCGTTTCTCCAAAGTGCCTAATAGAAATCTGAGAGCTCTTGATAACCTTCAACAAGATCTTAGCTTTTTGTTTTTTTTTAATGTTGTGTCATTTTATGGTCTAAAGATGAAAGGACTCCCATACCAGAATTCCTTCATGCATTTCTGCAATGCATAGATTGCCATCCCAAAAACTGACCCACTTTTGAATCATTTGCATGTGTCCACACAGGTTTACATATGAAGAATCTTTATCAAAGTCTTTTTATGTCAGTCACTTATCACTGATCTATGAAACAAGACACTAATGAAACAGGAGAGAACATATGATGTAAGTACTCTGTGTCTCTTACAGAGGTAGTAAAAGATTAAGGAGTTAAACCACAGGTAGAGCAAATTTGTTAAACCTCTTAATCATGGTTTAATGATGCATTAATCTAAATTAATCCAAACTTCTCTGTTTTATTTTGACAGATTAATCCAAGTTATTTGTTTACCAGTATCACTTAACCAATTCTGTTCCATGGAAGCTTTTTCTTTCACTCTTAATTTACAAGTAATTCTGATCTGTATTAACTAGGTTTATTTTCAGTGTGAATGAAACTCAATATTTCAAATATTCTAAAATATTTTCAAATATTTCTAGAAAAGGAAATAAGTATTAATAGTTGAACAAGCTAAACCAAAATCACTTTAACAAAGGCAAATGCAGAACACTTTTCATGTTGTTTACCTTGCTACTGAATAAACCCTCCTCACATTGTTTGTGTTATGCTGGACAGAGCTGTAGAGCATGTCTCTGCTGGTTGAACCTACCTCCCCTTCTGTGGACTGTAAGTGCAGCTCTTTCCTACAGGTAGCCTTTAAGTCTCCTGCAGCTGCATTGACTTGCACTCCCCTGGGTGCTTCCATCACCAAAGATCTAGTAGGAGATTCAAGTCTGAAAGACAAAAACAATCACTGAGAAAAAAATGCACTGAATTTAACCACCAAAACCTCCCCAGCCTCAAAACCCATGATGCAGGAATATATTAACATATTTTGAAAGGCAACAAAGGAAAACCAGATTATATGTGTGATTCTATGACTGCCTTTTATGACACAGAGGAAGAAAACTGTTAAGCATTTAAGAATATACTGATATAAACTTATCTGCTTAGTGATGCTTTCTGGGACTAGCACTTAATGCATCCAACTGCACTAATACTGAAATATAGATGCTTGAGAATCTGCACATCTCTGTTAATGCTTCTGTAATGACAGTCTAATACGAAAATCTTCTTAGTGACTGATGACAAATGTTTAATGAAATAAAGAGAAAACAAAACTTTTAAATGTTTTAAATGATGTGATACTGGTTAAAATTACTTTGCCTTGACAGACTCATTCATGTTTTGGGTATATTTAGCAGCTTCATATATGAAGAGAGGAAAAGAAAATCTGTTATGTTGCTATTATTTGGGGGGCATTGTATGGCTTTTCTGTTCTCCAAAATACTCATGTTCATATAACCCTGTTATAATAGGGTTAAGACACACACCACTACTTCTTGGTATCTTTACTCAAAGCAATTCTTGTTCTACTGTCAGTCTTTCTGCTTCTCATTTCTCTGTGCTCAAGATCCTCCACCAGCCTTAAGGCAGAGCTATGATGCTTTCTTAGCTGTGCTTTCTCATAGTATTGCAGAGATTTCTCTTGAAAGGGAAGTACTAATGCAAAGATTTTGTAGAAAACATGCTCACATGCTGAATAGGAAAAATGACAGGATGAAAACTGTATTGAACTAGGAAACAATTCAGATTCTGATTGTGTTCAGTTGTAGACTTATTGCATAGCACATAAGGGAGGGAGACAAAATTTCTTATCTGTTTATAACTTAGTAATATAATGGCAGGACACAGTTCCACTCTACCTGAACAAAGGATTTTTGTGAGATGAAATAGGTTAATGATAAAAATGTCTAGACTGAGTAGCTTGAGGAAAACACTGTATTTCCCTCTTCAGCAAAGTGGTCATAGCTATCCAAAAATACAATGAGGTATTAGATGCATAATGAATTTGGTGCAGAAAAGCCATATAAAGTTTGTCAAGCAATGGAACTAGAGAATTTCAAAGTATTTCAACTATTGCATTTTTAAAGTACAGAGAACAGCACTGGATTACCATTTTAAAACCAAAGTGCCGCATTTACATGCAAAGAAAGTCACTGAGATGGTGTCGTGTCTGTGAAACATTTCTGTTTCTTGCATGTCACTGACACTCAATAGGGAAAAGAAAAAAAAAGAAAAAAAAAAGAAAAGAAAAGCATTTATTCAGCAAACAAAATGGAGCTATTAAAAGCAGGTGTCCAGATAGAGAAAAACACAATTTATAGATACTGATATAAAAAAAAAAGTACATGGCATGCATATAGACAGGAGCAATAGAAAAATATCTATGCATGCTACTGCTAGAGTGTTTTCTTTCTTTTTTTGATGCTTTCTGGGAGAAGTTGATAGAAGGTTCTGCAGTTCTTTGTACTGGAGAAGAATCTAAATATCATGAATTATTTAATGACATACATAAGTGCTTTTCAGGTGCTGGTTTGTGAACTTTTGATGGCTACAGGACAGCAGAAAAAGAACTCCCAAATATTTTTAAAATTGTGTAAATTATAAAGTTTAGAAATGAGGTTTCTGAAAGTACTTCATCGCCTTAATGAGGTTTTATCTTGAACTTAAAAGGAAACTGAATGGTATAAATGTAAAATGATTTTATGCTTCCATTCCATATTTTTCAGCAGCTTATCATTGTGATTTATACTTTACTTTACAGGAATATTAACATTTATTTCTCTGTGATTTCAGATGCCACTTCATAATCATAAAGACAAAAATTATCTTAGCTACATTTATTGCATTGAATTCATGTGTCTTAGCCAAGCCAAAAATATTTCCGATTTCATAACCGCCAAATCCCTCAGACCTAACTAAAACTTTTCAGCAGATGGACAATTAAAATCTGTTTAGGAACATCCATCAAGAAACTGTTGGTTTCTTTGAAAAATAAAGTTTTGAGGTTGTATATCTTAGAGTTGTTTAGTGTAGTTTCATCACAGTTTTTCGTGCAGTACATTATTGTAAATAACTTTATGTTTGTCTAAAAACAAGATATTTGGGCAGTTAATTTCTCAACTTGAAAAGTTGATAATATCAGCCTTCTCCACAGCATGGAGAAGAAAATTTTTAGACAATAGAGATTATTAGCAGTCTTTTGAAACC
The DNA here is from genome assembly GCF_014805655.1 of Passer montanus. Lineage (NCBI taxonomy): Eukaryota > Metazoa > Chordata > Aves > Passeriformes > Passeridae > Passer > Passer montanus. The sequence continues at coordinate 858,188 of NW_024359832.1, read as the reverse complement.
AAATAAAGTGGGAGAAATGTCAAGGAATGACTAATGATCATCAAGGCAGATTTTAAAACAACACCCATCTATTAGTAAAACTGAATTCCTAAATCTGTTTTACAGTTCTTTTCTTATTGTTATTCTCTGGCTGATCTGCATCTGAAAAGAGACTGCAGTATGCTACTGCAAATGAAAAAGTCTATACACATAGATTATTTCCTCAATGTTTTAAGATAAATTAGGTTTGATATGCAGATTCTTTATAATATGTTTTCTTTGCCATATTTCTTTGCCTTTAATCTCTGCTATAAACTCATTGTAACATTCCACATTGTAATGCTCTTCCCTCCAAGAAAAATGTATTATTATAATAGCATATAGAAAATTTGCTTTCCTTTCAGATTTACTGATCGACTGTCACAGTGGCATTTACATCTGTGAGTGAATCCTAGTCACAAAATTAATTTTTCTTTCCCAAACAACAAACTGCTCTGATGGAGAAGGTAACTACTGCTATTATTAGACAGAAATTACAGAACTGTAGGAAAGACAAAAAGGCTTTCTGAAAGAGTTTTTAAATAATATAATTGGTCAATTTGCTATATGTGATGAAGCAAGATGATCTATCCATAGCAGAGAAGGGCTTTTTCTTTTTAATTATCAGTGGTTAATTTGTGAAAGACGATAAATTTCATAAGATCAAAGCCATATGAATTTGAGCTGAATTAACAAAAGAACTATTGCTAGAAGAGGGAAAATTTTAAAATATCCTGAATATGTTCCTTTGAAGGTATTAAAATATTTCTGATCAGAAATGCAAAAACATTTTTTTTCTTCAATCTGTATTTTCTGTTTACAAGCTGACCTAGATTCTATTAGAGAAAAATATGAACCAAATTTAAAATATGAACCAAAAGAAAAGGTTTCTTCTGGGTTTTAAGCAATATTTTAGATTTACCTCCTGTATATCCCTCATATTCACATGGGATATAATTTATCTATGTTAATTTTTTTTTCTGTTGGCTCATGGAAATTATTTCTTAAAACAGACAGAAATAGAAGATTTCCCTGTGCAGAAGCAAATAATTTATTTGCTTTCTGTCTATTTAAGCCCTACATGCAACCCATGCTACTTAGTAAAACAACTGACAGAAACTTTTACCAACTTAAAATTTCTATTCAAAACAGTGAATTAAAACTATGTCAGCTAGAGATCTCACATGTAAAACAGGTACTCATTTCCCCTTCATTGACATCTTTATATGTGGGGGTCAAGAAATCAACACTTCCCAGTATTTAACTTTTATACACTATGGTCTTGCCAACACATATAGTGCTTTTTTTCAGTGAGCATAGGAACCCCGCTAGGAAAAAAAAAAGTTTTGCAAAATATAAAAAGTCTACACATTTATTTGGTATGCCTGTTTTAGGTTTCCATAGATAAAAATAATAGTGCCATTGATTTGCTACCTGTAGATGAAGATTTGTGGCAGACTGCGACTGTGGGTCAGTAAGACACACAAAGAGGAGAAGGAAGGCAAATGGATGTGCCAAATCTCTCTCTATTCCTCCTTCTACTGTTTTATTGTAAGCAAATACCCTCAACATCAAAATCCCAGAGAATGTAAGATCTTCCTCTCCCATGACTGAAAGGATTTTGTACCAAATTAGAATGAAGAAATTATTTTTTAAATTTCAGTACTGCCTTTCATGTTATATCCATGCTCTGCATGTCGCTGACTTTGGCATGTGTCAGCATGCCCTTATTATAACTTCTAAAATTTTCACTAACCTAGAAATTCACTGGCCTCAAATATGAGTTCTAATTGCCCTGTACATGCCACAGATTTAAATCCAATAGGACTGTATTGTCATAGCAACACCTGAAACCACTGAATATTTTAATGTTATTTGGCATAGATGATAAATCAGAAAAACAGTCTCCCAAACTGGGAAACAAAGGATCTTTTCTTAGAATATAAAAAAAATATATATTTCTTACTCAGGAGCAATAAAAAGGAACAAAAGGTCATTGAGGAGATTTTCAGAAGTGCTAAAGGAATAGAAAGAGTTGTAGAAGAAGCATCAAGGGAAAGTGAGAAAGTCTGAAAAAAGCAAATATTTAATGCAAGAGCTTGACTAAATAAGCAGGTGATATGAGGAAGGTTAAAGAGAACTCAATGATAATTGTTTCCTAGCATGGGTGAAGGCATAGCCAGAATAGCTAAAGACAAGAAAGCTATCCAAAACAGAAGTAATATTAAGAAGAAAACAAATCAAAATCATAAGTGGCATCTCAAGCAGTAAAAAATTATGCAGTCACAAGTCAACTAAAACACAAATCTTTGAAATTCAAGAAAATTAGTAGAAACGTAAGGTTCAGAACATGAGCTTTTATTTCTCAGAGAAATACCAAAACAAGCTTGAAAGTCTAAACTTCCAGGCTGTGAGAAAAAGTTCTGGATATAAGACAATCCAAAACAGTTGCTTAAGGAAAGGTATGAGAAAAGGATTTTTCATAGTCCTGACAACTTAGAGCTACCCCATGCTACCCTAAATATTTCCCTTTGCATTATCTTCCTTATTTTTATTCTACCTTGAATCCCTTTCCATACATGTCCTGCCTTTCTGCTAAACATTCTTACATGAAGTTTACCTTTACAGAAATAGCTCCATTACCTGAGTTGTCTTTCAGAATATATTTCCTTAAAATAGAAATCTATCTTGTCAGAAAGAGATTGAAGGAACATGCCCACAGAAAATGCTCAAGTGCTTGTCAAGAGTTAGATCTGAAGATAAAGTGCCTGGGGGAGTCTGAAGAGTATCAGTTTTGAAAACCATCAGTTTCCTTTGATTAGGAAGTAACAGTCCAGACCACTTGTAATTGTCTAATTATATTTTCTATATTGTTTCTCTAGGGGGTCTTAAGCTGATATAAACAGCTTTATTTTAGCTGAGGCAAACTGTGACATGGCTTGATCCACCTTTTGAGAAAACAGCATCTCATGGAAAATTATTCTGCTGAAAATCCCCTGACAAGTCTACTTCAAACTTTGCAGATTAAGCACACAAGATACCTTGGAACAGATTTTCCAATGGCCCATATTTGGATTGTATTCAAAAATTCCAAGAAGAAAACTTAAAAATTAGTCAATCATTAAAAAAAAAAAAAAAATAAAAGGTTTAGTGAGTTAATTTCAGTCACTTTTTTAGGACAACTACCATGTCCAAACCAGAGAGATATTTTTACTTTCTGCAGTACAAAATTTAGTAGCAGATTGTGAAGAAGTAAATAACTTTTTAATTCTCTTGGCAGTGAATTCAAACAAATGATCAAATGATAAAATGTGAATTGCAGGATAAGACATGTAAAATCATTCATTCTTTATGGTTTAAAGTCATCTTTAGAGTTCTCTGTATAATTATAGATATAAGCAATGGGAGCTATTTGGTGGACTGAGAATAGTTTCATAAATTCATGAACTCCCTGCAACTTCTGAGCCTCCTCATTCTTATATCCAGTCTGTGAGCTCCAGATCTTAGATGGGCACCAGCTTTCAGAAGACACAGAGAAACCTAAAAATCTTCCACCTTGTATGAAACAGCCTAACTGCTTCACAAACTCTCAGGGACATAGATGAGAGAATAGGCACACACAGAGCAAATTTAAGAAGCCTTGTTTTCTTTTGAAAGTGGTTAAACAGTGTCACTGAAAATGGAGATACTCCCAAAAAGGGAAAATGAATTACTGGAGTGAGGAAAAAATCTCTGTGGAGAAATTTAGTATAAGGAAAAAATAAGGAAACTAAAGATTGCTCAAATCTTTAAAAAATATAAATAAATAAATAAATATATATGTAAGTAGCCCTTCTTAGTAATGCATTGATAAGCCTGTTCAGTTAGAATCAAAAGAAAGACATGAAATGAAAATATTATGTATGCTACAGAAGCATTACTTAATGATATATTATACAACTTTCATGGAATATAAATAGCATTACAAATCATGTTTCATCAGAAAAACTACAGCAAAATGTAGGTATGGTGGTGTGGTGAAACAAGGTTATTTAAAGTGCAAAGCATGTCAGAAATGAGTTCTGGTATCTCTAGTATCTCCTGGGCATGGAGGACTGTTGCTCCACTTCCATTTAAAAAGATAGTAAAACATTTCTACCCACAGTATCTGTGAGAATGGAAAGCTTCAATAAATTGTAGGCGGTTGTGCCTAGTCCTAGGCTACACCTATGTGAAATTAGAACTAAGCAGCAACTTAGATCTGGAAGCAGTGTAAGAGCAACCACAGTTGAAACAAGCCTTGCAGGAGCCAAGGGCACACAGGAGGGCACCTACTGAAACCTTCACCATCTCCCTGTGGCACTCTGAGCACTCACTGGTCAGGCGTGCTGTTAGACCTGATGCAGCTTCATGTAAACAAAGATTCTCAGCTGCCTTCACAATGATTGCAGTGTAAAGTTGCCATGCCTTTCATTAATCCAGCACTGGGCAAACGCTTTCTACTGCTACAAGCTTTATATGGCTTTTCAAATGAGATTGATAGGGTAATAAATTTACTCTCATAACCCTGTGTAGGCTGAGACAGCTGTGCTTGGAGCCCATCTGTGGGTTCCTGAAGGCATGACATGGCATAATCATAAAGCAAATATAATCATAAGCCCAACAGAAAATGGCCTGGAGGTGCTGGTGACAGCAGCTGAACATGAGCCAGCTGTGCCCAGGTGGCCAAGAAGGCCAGTGGCATCCTGGCCTGTATCAGCAATAGTGTGGCCAGCAGGACCAGAACAGTGATTGTCCCCCTGTACTCATCACTGGTGAGGGCACAGTTTGAATCCTGTGTCCAGTTCTGGGTCCTCACTGTAAGAAGGACATTGAGGGGCTGGAGTGAGTCCAGAGAAGGGCAATGGAGCTGGTGAAGGGTTTACAGTGTAAGACATGGGAGTGGCTGAGGGAACCAGGGTAGTTTAGCTTGGACAAAAGGAGGCTCCAGTAACCTAAATTAAGCATAGGAAACTCAATGGATTTTTCTATCTCTCGTGATAGTAATATTTTTATCCTTCATATCTTGGCTCCTGCTAGAGCCCTTTCCCTTTCCAATGTCAAATATAATCATCATCACTAAAGACTAAAGCAAATTGTTCTTTTAATTTAAGAGCCATACCCAGCTACATTCGTTTCTACTCTGTCCTGTCTGCATAGCAATTACAGCCTTTCATTACTGGCTTTCTTCTCTGTTTACTTCAATATTTAAAAAAAAATATATACACACACATATATATACACAAACACACATCTACATAAAAGCATATAATGTATATTTAAAAGGAGAAGAACACGTGTTTTTAAAAGAGAAGCTTAAATTTAGGAAATTTTTCAAATTTTACTATATCCATACCTATTTTATTGTGAACATGCATGTTAAAAAAAATCGTATTTTCAGCAGCTACTGATAAGACTAAGATTTTACTATATCCATACCTATTTTATTGTGAACATGCATGTTAAAAAATCATATTTTCAGCAGCTACTGATAAGACTAAAAAAACAAGTTTCTGTCAATATCCATGCCCAAAAAATGAAATAACTAACACAAATTATGAAAACAAAAATAGCAATTATTTCTATTTTTTAAAAAAAGGGCACTAAAAGTAACTAGAATCTGACATCATTAAAACAGCATAGGAAGGGAGACAGGTGTTTTTACTCTGCTGCATCTTCTACTTTTTGATGATGTTTTGTCTATTATTTGATTTCTGGCTAAAAATAGAAACAGAGGCATGGTGATTTTTTCACTCTAAACATGCTCAGATGACTAACAAGTTAAGGTCAAAATCTGATGTGTTCTCCGGCTCCAGGCATTTAAAAAATATAATATTCTGACCTATTAGTAAACCACCCATTAAATGTCAAAAAGGTGTCTCTTACAAACCATCAGAACTCTGAAATCAGATCTCCTGTGCAAGATAGGAATATTTTTAATTCTTAGTAGAGGCAAAGTAGAATCCAACTATCTTGCATGGTTCCTTGACACTTGATCAATTTTCATCTCATTATCCCCAGCATCAGCTTGCAGGATTAACTGATTGTGGTGTGTGAGGCATGACATAGAAGACAAAAAAACTTTTAAATTTGATCTTGCAGTTATCTCCAGAGGACAACAACAAATTAATTCATTCCCTTATTAGAGGATGTTATTAAGGGCAAAGTTATCTGCATTTAACTAATGTCTGTATATTTTGTGTATGGGTATTGCCTATTAGTTCACCATATTTTAATGCACTATTGGCCTAAAACCAGTATTTGGGGAATATATTGGCAGTTTAGTTTTCCTGTGTTCCTGTGAGAAACAGTAGTGAGAGAAACAGGAACATTAAATTATTAAGATATAATTAATTTTCCTGATTCTCAAGCATGCTTCTTTCATGCTACTTATCCCAACTAATGAAAGTCATCTTTAATTAGTTTTTGGGATTTGACACAAAAGCTTTCACAAAGCATTTTATAACAGCACTGCCTGAAAGCAAAATCTTTCTAGCTATTATTTGAAAAGGCAAGAAAGGAGAAAGATGTGACCCAAATGGTTGGACACATAGGAATTAATTATATTAGTATTCAAGTTAAGTTTATTTTTAAACAACATATTTTTGATTTTAAATATTAGGGGATCTTCCCTGTATGGAGACCTCAAAATCTGACTACGGAAGTAAGTGTCTGAGGCAAGATTTAGATATGTGGAGCTAATGTGAATTTGACTTTATCTTTTTGTCTTCCTGCCCATGATAGATTAAACTAAAATCCCAGGAATATCAAATTTATAGACCAAATTTTTTATTTATGCTTCATTCGGAGTAATCAAGGTGGTCATTATTCCATTTTTTTTAAAATGCAGTAGTCAAGTGTTTTACATATACAAAGCTATGAATAGGTTTCCAGCATATTTTATTTTGGAGGAAAAAAGAAAAAAGTCTGAGGTTCATTAATTGACCACAAATACATATTCCAACATGAAAAATATGGGGTTATTTATACTTCAATTAATAATCTAATGTATATTGCATTATATTTTATTCCTGTATACAATAATTCTCATAGTCTAATATATTTGCACCAATGTACTGCAATTTGCTGTCAAATTGCATTCAGTTGTGTCCACTGAAAAAAATTAATAATGTTTACTCAGCAAACTTTCTACACTCCCATTACTTACCATTAAGTTTAACCATCTAAAGACATAGAGATGCAGCACTTGGAAAAATACTCTAGGTGATTTCAGGACTGCCATTATTTGACACCTTGTGTAAATTTATCGAAAACATTAAAAAGTAATAGGACCCAGACCAGCCCACTGATATGTCCTAATAGTAATTGTCATAATTTTTAAATTACTAAATTGACTTGAGAGTTTTAAAAAAGAATACGATGGAATCCAACTAATATACAGGAGCACGTGTGTACAAAAACTTGCAGAACAAAATATGGACTGAATATATTAAGAATAAATCACTTACAAGTAAGCTAAAGTTACCTGACCCAACTCCAAGGGTGTCTGTTTCTTCAATTTTTTGAATAAAAGGTATGGGTTAAAATAATTATTAATAAGAGGGCAGAAAGTTGAATGCCAAATGCTTACTAATTTAAGGCCATGTTGGAAACTGAACTGAAGTAACAGTGGAGTTGAAATCATTAAGCAACAATAGGAATCATGGCAATGAATAAAGACAAAAGGCTGCCGGGCTGTATGACCCATGTGTGAATTTCAGAAGCAATGTGAGGTGATTTTAACTGAATTTAAATTAATCCTGAAGACACAGGATTATCTGTTTTACTATACATTTTCACTCTGTTAATATTATTTAATGATTGGAAAGAAGTAGAGAAAGCAATGTAGGGAAAACATTCTTTTGAGTAGGACAAGTTCCAGCCTATTACCCAAATTACTGGTCCCTTGGAAAAAGAAGAGCTTGTTATGTTCCTTTGATTTTTCTGAACTTCCTCTGACTAGAGATCATATCGCCTTGGTGATTATCACTAAAAAATACCTTTACAATTATTTTCCACAAAGGACTGATAGGAGTCATGGAAAGGGACAAAGATTTTCAAGATAGAAATACAGTGACCGGGATCCTCTGGAAGAACCCAAACCCATACATTACTTTGAAATGCTTGGTGTAAATAATCAAACACAACAATTTACTTCACACGCTCCACATACAGTGGTCAAACTTGTCCACATGGACAGCTTCTTGCAAATGATTTCTGCAACGTTATTATTGGTCAATGCCTTTGCAAATGTAAGGCTGAGCATTTAACCATGCTTTTCTGCAGCAATCAAACAGAAACACATCTGGGCAGGTGAAGAGATAGTTATATAAGGTTCAAAAATCACAGTAGAATTGAGTCAAAGCCTATAGTGTTTCTCAGCAGTTCTGCTAGGAGGAACACAAGGAAGGACCTTTGATTTTCTGTAATTCTCATTATAAATCACATCCATATAAATCACAGATTAGTACTTAGCAGTGCACATAGATGCACTTCAAAAACGTTTTCACTTTAAACTTTTCCAAGTTTTCTTTTCTACAGATTCCTCAGTAAATTTAAATTTAATCTTTTGCTATCTACTGATTCCTCATCTTCTTTGACTATATACAGAAATAACTTAGATGTAGAAATGCAGCTTCACTTGGTAATGAATTTCTGAAAAGTGTGTGTGTTAGTGTTAAAAAGCCCAATGACCCAGAAACACCACTAAATGAAAAAATCTGGGACTGTTTACTTTAGCTTGACTTATATATTCTGTAACAGCTCATAAAAAATCAAACAACTGGTCTGATGCTATTGAACAATATTACACACACTGGGCCCACAAACACCTGAATATTCCACTCTCTAGGTAAAATATACTTTTAAGAACTCCACTATGGGAGGCAGATCATATATAAAAAGTACTGTATTTTACATTTCATGCAATAGGAGTTTGTAGGGTTTTTTGACTGGTTACAACAAACTGGAGTCTATAAATCGTTTTGTATCTATGTCATTAAATAGGCAGTATATATATGACTATACAGATACTGTTCTTTTAATCCAGACTTAATTTTTTTTGGAGAATACTTGATTTTAAAGGAACTTTTTGAACAACACCTACTTGAGGTCTTGGGAAGGTTCTGCTCTGATATGGGGTGTCTCCACAGAGTGCCCAAACACTGCCCCTTCTGTGCCTAAAATACATAAATAAAATACAGTAAAATTACTTTGGAAAATAAAAGCACATTGAAATATATGACCACAAATTGACACTATTAGGAAAAATATCTGATCAAATCCTTTATTAATAATTTTAAATGTTTATTTATATTTACATTTTCATTTCTATATCAAAATCTGGACCAACATCCTGTGAAGCTCTGGATTTCTGCTTTTTCACACACAAAGCTGGAACACTTACAGATACAAATTTTTCAGAAACAGTTTGGCTGAATGCTTATCTCCATATTTTGGAGAAGATTTATTTTACAGAGAATGGAAATAATATAAAAATTTGTGTGGCAAAAAACACAGCAGAGAAATATCTGCTGCATTTTACATTCTGATTATTTTGATTACTTAATGGAGATGCCAAGCTTTTAGAAGTTTTGAGATAACTTCTCTTGCTTGAATTTGGTGGCTTAATCTGACAGTTTCAGAGTTTCTTTCCATCAGATCTTTCTCAGTGAAAAATTTTATTCTCATGGAATGTGCTTTGGGTTGCATTAGAAGTGGATGCTAAGGTATCTCCTACTGGGCATTTAAAATCCAGACAGAGAAAATAGGTAACGATTTTTCACATCTGAATTGCTTCTCGATTGAATTTTGATTTATATTACTAGGTCCAAGTTGAATATGGTAATTCCACAGTTTTCATCAGACAACCAAGATTTTTCGTTGAGAAACTCCTCTTCAATTAAAAAAATAGAACTCTAGTAAACATTCACTAAAGATAGTTGAAAAAAAGACAATTCTTTAATAAACTTTAAATGCATTTCTTGAAAAAAATTATGGGGGAAACAAAAGACAAAAAATAATAAGGATCTTGTTCTTTGTTAAAGTAATAGAAAACTCAAGAAATTAAATGGAGGGAACAACACTATAAAATTAGCATTTCTCTTACCTCTCCTCTCTAAGGACCGAACACATAAAGGTTATTTATACCACTCACTCTATATTTAATAGATAGAAATAACCCCTGTATGTTCTTTAGCATTTGAAATTTGCCTCCTTTTTTCACTCACTGACAATCGTCATGCCTATCCCTGTTTACTGGTTCATCCAATGCCATTGTTTTTGTAATCTACTTACATAAATTTTGCTTTCCTTCTCTGAAGGTGGTTTACTAAGTGGGCATTGTGTAAGGCAAATAGCCTAGAACTAGGGAGTAAAAATCTTTCCAACAGAGAACCTCCAGCAAAGGTGAAAGAACTCAAAAAAATGTGTAAAACAGGTAATGCATTTATCTTCTATCAAAATAAGATCAAGGAAACTGTCTGGGATAACTATGACTCATTACTAAATATTTTTCAATTAATTGCTATATTTCAACAGCAGAAGGTTGCTTTTGTTCTAAGACTTGAATTCTGAGTAGACCTAAAAATATACCTACAATATCTCACAGTAGGTCTGCAAGAAATGCTCAGCAGAACATAGCCACCACTCTAATTGCTAGAGTATTTTAAATATAATAAAGTAGTTTCAATTTTTAAAATATTTAGCAAACTTTTTCAGAAACTCTGGATGTCAAATAAGATCGCTATTAGATATTTTTACAGTTAACAAATGATATTTCATTTCAAACCATTACCAGGGTTTAAAAGGAGAATGAGGTAATAATGTCAAATTGGTAACATTATTTTTTAGAGTTAAGGGGAAAATAGCCTAGGCAAGAGGCAAAAACCCCCAAGCTAAGCAAACTTCAATCTGGTAATAATGTTCTAAACTCCACCTTCATTAAAATAAAACAAAAACAACCAACCAACCAAAAAAAAACCTAACTCATCCCAACCCCCAAAACCTTAATTGGAAAGTGACCTATTAGTATGGAGTATTGAAGAGAGGAAGATAAGAGTAGTGAATTAAAATCCTACTTGTTATCTCCAAGAATCTACAACCTTTACAAATATTCTGGCAAAGAACACTGAAAACAACTTTTTTACAAAAGCTGCTTTGAAGATCACAACAAAAATACCTGAAAAAGATCCATTTTCTATAACCAAGCTTTGCTGAGTGTCATGGAAAACCACAGGAGGAAAAAAACTAGCATTTCTTTTTTCTTAGTATTGTTCCTAAATGTGCTGCACAGAATCTGTTTTTTTTAAATCTGGCAATGCCTTGTCTGTATAGCCAGGCCTTCTGCCACTCAAAATAAAGCTCATCCCCATGATGAACCTCTCTGGGAGCTGAATATCCAAAATCTGGGTGTGTTTCCAGATCCCATTCATTATTTTCATCAGCAAAATGAAATGCTTTTAGCACCAAGAGCCCTCTATATTTTTGAAGGTGGCAATGGGATTCGAAGATGTAAATAAGTGAGCAGAATGCAGAGTTGCCAGTCTTTACTTATGAGAAGATCATGCCTGAAATATTTGAAAGAACATTATCAATGCAAAGTCTTTTTCTTGCATGAAAAAGAATTTGAAAGAATATTATCAGTGCAAAATCACCCTAGTATGAGCCTGACATTAAATGAATCAGGAGTGCCAAAGGTAATATCAGGCAAAGACTGATAATAAAAGTTTAATGACAGCTGGTTATAACCCAGCTTCAGTATCTCCTCACTTTCAGCATCATTATTTTAAATAACAAGTAGGCATTTCTTCCCTGAGAAAATACAAATCTGAAAGAAAGACCAATTTTTTCAAGCAGACTGGAAATCCAGGCAGGTAGAATTAAAGAAAAACTGATATAATTAAATAAAATATAGTTGAAACTAAACCCAAACCAAATATGCTCCTTTTGGTATTTGAAAATGCAATCTTAATGTTTTTTCTTCCATAACAGTTCCTGTAGTAAATGCTTTATTCTTAAAAAAATACTTTCAACAGTTCAAGAATATCTCCAATTCCCTTTATTACATAGTGGAATAAATGCAGACACTTTCAATTACCTTGGCTTTAGTAAGAAAGGTGAAAAAGATCAGCCAACCAGAATTTATTGATATGTTTCCTGCAGTTAAACAGCAGGGTCAAGAAAAAAGAAGATTATCAGCATTACTAAAAATACAGAAGAAAAACTATATTATCCTTTTTTCAATTTACTATATGCAAATCTGTAGTAATTTGATGGGAAGTTGGACCATGTAGTTCAGTATTCTTAAGAAATGCTACTATACATGTACCTTCTAATGATATAACTAAATAAATAGAATTATAAAACCAAATTCAAAGTCCATAGCATTATTTTCTAAATGAAAGAAATATATTTTAGGTATTTGATATATTACAATGTTAAAATACTTTTTACAGAAATAGGAAGATGTTCTAATAACTGCATTCCCAGACTTACAGAATCATAGCTAAGACCTACTTTGAGATGAGGGAAATTCTAGTGAGAGATGAATGAATACAAAAAAGGTACAAAAAGAAAAGGCTTGAGCCTTAAAGCCCTTTCAAGTACAGCTCAAAAGGTAGTTAGGGAACTGAATTCAATGGAACATGAGTTAGAATGGATAACTATAAAAAGTGATCATTTTATGGGAAATAAAATCACAAGGCCATGGAGTAGGCGCAAAGGATCTAAAATCAAAACTGTAAGTGTAACTGAACAAAATTACCCACACCTTCAGCTTCCGGTTGAAGAGAATGAGTTAAGTAAAGACTTCACTAAGAAAGAAGCATCTGTGCAGCCAAATTGCTGATCAAAGAATGGCAGTTGTTATAGAGGTTGCTGGAGAAAACTCAGTAAACAAGCCAGGTAAGAGGCCAAAAGTTCCATTCTGTATTTATAGACAAACCTTTTTATGCACAGCTTTTTAAACAGATTTATAAACACCAGACCTTTAAGAAACTTCTTTGACACAGAGCAAATCAAAGTTACCCTTTTGCTAAATGCAAAAACAGTCACACATTCCTGCTGAAATGGAACATTCAGAATTCAGAAAGACCAGTACAGACTACTAATTTCTGCTCAGCTTACTGGTTTCTGAAATTCAGCCTCTGGGAAGTGACAAGTGTAGTTAAAAAAATGGAAGTGCAACATGGGCATTCGGTTCTGGATTGTATTTGCTTATGCATGTGCATGTTGAGGAAGTTTTTTCATTTATTCTACCAGCAAATAACCCTTTCATACTTTCTGAGTAGCTAACTTACATAACAAAATGGTACCTTTCAGTGGCTTTGTAATTAACTGGGATGAAAAGACCAAGCTGAGGTTTTTTTCAGTTTTAGGTTGGTTTTATGGGGGGCTTGTTGGAGTATGGGTTTTTGGGTTTGATTGTTTGGTTTTTTTGTTTGGTTGGTTTTTTACTTTGTCTTGTAAAAAGAATGCTCGCTGAAGAGTTGACAAGGCAAGAACTAAAAACTAATGAAGTATTTGCTGTGGAAAATGACCCACATATTACCATTATGCCACTCCTTCACATCATTCATGCAAGCAAATCACTTGACAATGGAATTGTGAATAATTTTGATGTGTAGAAACTACATGCCATTGCAGCATCACAGACACAGCTTTCTTTTACCACCTTGATTTTTCACTAGGTTTTTCAGAAACATCAAGTAACAATTACAGAGATTATTATTATATTATGCAAGTACTAGATAGAGATGCCAATTTGTCCTCTGAGTTACAGACTTTAAAAAGAGTTTGTAAAATATTTATTATTTTTGAAGCTTGCAATTTGATTTGTTGCACATTATTTAGTTAAGTTAAAGTATTACAGATTTCACAAAGAGGGAGAGATAATCAAGATTTTTTTACCATTGAAGAGACCTTAAAAACACAGACTATGTGTTTTAAGTTTGGAACTTTTATGTTCTAAAAATTTAATTGCAATAAAAAATAAAATTATTAATTCTTTTAACATGTGTACATAGATAAAATTTAAGAAGTTTCTCATGAACTTTGAAAGCTGTTCTTCAACAATAAGGCCTTGACAGGGATAATCACTGCCAGAATGGAAAAAATCCAAACAATATTCAACTGTGCAAAGCAATGATCATTAAAAGGTGAAGGTGACATAAAATGTTTGTTCCGTCTTTTGTAAAAGCTCAGTTATTATATTTTATTTTGGGATGAGTAGGAATGCAGCTTCTGGCCTTCATGTTGGTTGTGCATTTCTAAAAGACTTCCCATTTTTTAAGTTACTTGATATGTAATTTAGCTAGGCACTTGTATTTAAAAGCAAGATTCAACTGGATTTCTGCTATGGAGATGTACGTGACTCAAATGAAAGTAAGTGAGTTATTTTCTGGAAACATGACTGACATGACTGCTGGCATTTCAATCCTGCAGGGTCCTTGAGCAGCAAAACTGACTAATGTTAAATGATGAAGGTTTCAGCTATGACACTGATGTGGACATATATGAGGTATATTATAGGTAGGAGGTTGTAGTACAGCCTGACTAGATGCAGTTGTTTACTTATAAAGTAAAGCACGTGCATTGAAATCTTCAGATGTAAGCTGTTATTAAAAAGCAAATTCCAAATGGAGTGATTTAGATTTATAACTCAAAGCACTTGAATATGACTAATTTGTGATGTATATTTTCTGTATGGCAGTCTTATTAAAGCAAAGCTTCTTACTAAGCCTTTCATTTAAATCAGAAGAAGTTCGCCAATAAATTAAAATTCAGCATCTTCAGTGAGTTAAATTTTGATCAAAGCAAATTGTGACTCCAGGAAATACTTGCAAAATTGCAACAGTCAGTATTTATCTTCTTAAATAGCATCTTCACTTATTAAGTACAAACTTTTGAAACATAGATTCCTAATGGTGGGCAGTTGAGACACCTCCTGTCTTGTGCTGCAAATTAAACTGGATTCTGGCTATCTGTTCAGTTTCTTAGCCATAGAATTGTTTGAAGGTTCACATACAAAATCTATGTTTGGCCGCCACTTGATTTACTTTTCTGAAAAAGTAAATCTATTTGAATAAAATCTGGACTGAGAATAGCAGTAACATAATTCAATTAATAATTGGGAATTACTGTTCTAAATGCTCCCTCTGAGATGAAAAACCCAATAAATGTAAATGAAACTGCTGAAAAATCACATTAAATCTGAATAGTTCCTCAAAACATGAATGAAATTGAAATATATATAGGGGATTTAGAGAAAAGAGGTTTTAAAAACATAATAATTTCTGTAATATCTTTTACTTTTCCCCCTATTAGGTATGGCAGACGGAGATACACATGACAATAAAAGTGATGAAATACAATCATTTTCTGCTTGAATTAATTCAGTCTCCTTGAAACTTTACAACAGCTAGATATAAGAATAGACTTAAAGATTATATTGAGATTTCACAGTATATAATTTCCAATACCAATCCCCCCTCAAAAATTCATAATCTTCTCATATAAATCATAATCTGGACTTGCACTTTTCTTAAAATTGTGTAAATTATTTTGGGTTCATCGTAGTTCATCAGACACAAAAAAGTGTCCCTGTCTACATTCAAAAGACAGAATTAAATGGGATTGTTTTCATGTTTAGTAAGTAAAAAAGATCACATTTTCACTTTGTTGTAGTAGATAACCCTAGATTTTGGAACACTCAGGCTTATGCTCTAATGAATAGTAAATGAGTTTCAAAGCAGAATTGTTGTTTCCCTCATGAAAAATGAATGAATCAATGAATAAGAAGACTTTCAAACAACAGTCAAGAGCTTCCTAACCAGGGGACTCATCTGGAATGTAAAGGAATGCTACATAAACTTGGATATCCCAACTACAGAACAGGAGAATAAGAAACTTGTTTCTCACACAGTTTCAAGAACAAATAGCAATAGTTTCCCATTTTGAAGTTTTCTGATAAATACATCTGCTCACCCTCAAAACTTAGCCAGGAATGTCCATCCAATTTCACAGAATCATGTAATTGTTAAGGCTGGAAGAGACCTTCAAGACAATCAAGCCCAGCCCTTAACTGATCACCACTTTGACAATTAACCACAGTACTAATTGTGATGTCCAGTCATTTCCTGAACTCTTCCAGGGATGGTGACTCCATCTATTCCCTGGGCAGCCTATTGGAATGCTTGACCACCCTTTCAGTGCACGAATTCTTCCTGATGCCCAACCTGAACCTCCCCTGGTGTAACCTGAGAACATTTCCTTTTGTCCTGTCACTTTCCTGGTGAGAAGAGACCCACCCATCCACTTTCAGAAAGTTGTAGAGAGTGATAAGGTCTTTCCCAAGTCTCCTTTTCTTCAGGGCAAACAATCCCAGATCTCACAGCTGCTCCTCATAGTCCTCACTCTCTAGACACTGCAGCAGCTCCACTGCCCCTCTCTGGACATGCTCCAGCACCTCAGTGTCTTTTTGAAGCGAGGAGCCCTGAACTGGACACAGCACTCGAGCTGTGGCCTCACCAGTGCTGAGCACACAGGACCATCACTGCTGTGGTCCTGCTGGCCACACTATTACTGATACAGGCAAGGATGCATCTGCTTCAAAAAGCTCTAAAATAAAATAATTTATTATACACTTTTGATAAAACTAAAGGGTATTCCATAAATAAATAATATGATTTTGAAAAGTTAAAGCTCAGAGGAATTTATCAGGAATTTGCTGATTAAGTGTAGCCACTTAGCTGTCTAAATTAGGAACATAGATTACTTATATTTTATCTGTAGCCAAAATGGAAAAATTGGCATCTCTAGAGGTTGCTAATGATAATGGACTGAGACTAGAGCAACAATGCAGACAACCCAAGCACCTTGAAGCTTTTGCCTTCAACACCTGATAAGCATTTGATGATCTGAATTTCATCTAAATTGGGAAAATCTTGTTTCGAAATATCACTTTAACCATATCAGAAGTCATCTAAGTTTCTCACCCTTAGCATTTTAACTGCTTCACAGGGCACCATATTTATCTTTAAAAGCAAGTTCTCTGTGCCATATGTAAATGTGCATTTACTTCTGTTCTCTTTGCCATTACTGTAACATACTGATGAATTGTTATGAGAATGTGAGAATTACTGCTGCATTCATACATTTTAATAAATTGTTTTATTTATGCTACGGAGGCCACAAAGCAGCAGGACAATCATCCAGATTTTTTAAATAGCTGTACTATAGTATTTTTACTGTATTGGAATTAGCATGCCATTGATAAATTATAATCAGGTATTTAGATAAGTGCATTTGTGCACCCTGTAGAAGTTCATCATATGCAAGTACATAGTATGTATATAAAAAGTTTTAAAATGCTTCCAAATACTTCTGAATACATGCAAAAATTAAAATCTGTGATGAATCCTCACGTGTATTTCCACAATGCCAAAACAGGGATATGTGGATATTATACACTTTGGTGCCTGTTAGACCAAAATGCAACAAAAATACTAGTAACTCAAATTATTGAAAGTCTTTTTATTTTTCAGATACTAGAAATAAAATGAAGCTATAATATTAATTCCTTACAAGGTTGTTAAAAGGTTTCTGTTTGATATTAGCACTCATGATTATAATCTATTATGAATTCCTATTCCTGCTCTTTATTAATGCTATGGTTTTCTCTCTAAAAGTAAATTACATAGATGAATACATTTAAACCTGGAATTAGGTAAGACTTTATCACAGCTTTAAATAGAAATTCTGCAGCTGTGAGTGGAAGTGTGAATGCGGAACAGTAATTTTGTCACTTAATATTCTCACCTTCAAGTCTGCATAGCCATGAAGCTATGCTTTTAATTTAGCAACAAAATGGAAGCAGGTGTATTTCAAACCAATTAACTGTAGTGACTGCAAACCACCAATGGCTGTGTTAGCAAACATGTGCCTATTTGTTATGTGTACTAACCACAGGAAAGACAGCTTTTTCTGCAGGAAAGGATAAGATACTAAAGCATAGTCTAATACGGGAAAGTCGGCTGAAATACGCATCTTTTGCCAAAGACTCAGAGGTTTTTTCCAGGCAAGAACCACAAGAGACATGCCACATACCTTGCAGATGCTGTAGGAAGAGGGTTTATGGCAGTAATTTACTGCCAGATCTACCATTCCATTTTCAAGATGGGACTGAGCTGGTCACAGAGTAATTTATCAGTGCCAGTCTCAACAGTTCCTTCTACATCACCAAGGAGCAGTATGCAGGACTCAGACTGCGACCACAATTCAGATTACTTGGCAAATGTTGCAACAGTCCAGCTCTGCTGTGAGTCTTGTGGCAAAACCTTCATCTTGTCTTTGTTCTTTTACTGTTTGTGAGTCAGGAGAGACTCAAAAATCACACTCTCATCACTGCTGCAATACAACCATCATAAATTCACCTTTCACATGCCTATCATAAATTCAGACCTTTAAGATTTAAGCATACCAATGCATTTCCAGCTAAAACTAGCAAAGCAGGGTTTACTGCTGCTTCAAAATTCAGCATGGTCACCTGCCAGAGAAACCTGTTATTCACATTCTCTTAAAGTACATTATGTTCAGGCATTTTCAGTATAGAAAACTGAATCCTGGACACCAGGACGGTCATACCAAGGGAACAGAATGTCATACAATTCGACAGTCATAATGAAATTAGTTATTTTGCTTTATCTTTTTTTTTTTAACACAGAAAAAATAGATTTCCTTTCTCCAACTATCAACAAAAGCCCTTACTAGTTTCAGAGACATGTTAAGAGACAATAAGAAAATATTTTTTTATTTTGTGTATTCTTCAGATCAACTGTTAGAGGTATTTCTCTATATTATCCACTTAATAAACTGTCATGATGCTTATTACTCCAGCCTTTCACACTGAAGAGAACGTGACTGGGAAAACTTCCATTCTTTTATTCTCTTACCTTCCAAAGGAAAATACTTTTAGATTTAATCTTCCTTGTCCTTTAGGCTCCCTCTGGCCTCTAGACATCACTATAAGTAAAATATTCTGGTTTTTCCAGCAGGATACTCCCTCTGCTCCTTTTCTTGTTTTACATTAAAATTCCCTTTAGTATCTATACAATTTTTTGCATTAATTTTTTGTCTGAATGAAATTGTTCTGAGTTACTGTTAAATTTGCTGTCAAGAAAAAAAAATAGAGAGTGTTTTCATTAAAACTTCAAATTCAGAAATTCTAATTGTCTTTTCCTTTCTTTGTAAATCTAAATATAAACCAGGGAGGAAAGGCCAAGAATGACAGTGACAAGTAAAAAAATTGCAACTATAAAAAGCCTGAAAACAGTTCTGACAGCTAAAACATGAAACAAACTTGTTGATAGATACTCTTTCTGCACAATATGCTTTATCTATTTTCCCTGCTCTGCACTGGGAGTGTAAAAACAGATTTTAAAAGTAGTCCATCATTTAGTAATGCTGCTAGGATAAAAATACCAAAAATAATACAATTGGCTTGCTTGATACAAAAATAAATACTTAAAAAAAAACTATCTCCCTTTGATATTTGATGAGAAGAGACTTTCAGATGCAACAACCAATCTCACCTCATGCTTTCAACCATAAATTCGGACAGGAATTTTTCAAGTGAACCTGGCATTTGGCTACTTCCAGTATCTTGCTTTGTTGAACTTGGAAGCATCTGGGGTCATAGCACAATATCCAAGTACTTTTAAAATTTTCCATGCTGCTGCTATCTACAACTCTGACCAACACAACACACTTTTCAGACAGTGATGTAGATAAAGAACAGGAAAATACCCTATTACATGGTAAGTAGTGTAACTTGCTGTCATTTCTATCACACTTTATGAATCAAATTGCTTTAGAATGATGATACTTAAGGGAAAGTTCTCTACTTGAGCTAAATGACATTTTGGCATTTGTAAAGTGATAAGGCTGCCTGTAAGGACTGGAAGGTATTTGTCTGTAAAGATTCTGCATGTGTGTCTGTGTATATGTGTGCTCTGATTTGCTCTCTAGCAGTGTTTTCCTAGCATACTCACAAAATAAGGTTCAAATGTTTTATAAATCTGATAGCGTCAATAAAAACCAGGACATATGCTAACATCAGGAAGCATGGACACGTAGGTTTAGTGTGGGCTACTAGCTCCAGTATGATGAGTTTCTGAAAAGAGAGGATCCTTCTGATTGCTGTACCTTGTTAAGCTCATTCATTCTATCCTTTCTTGTAATAGTGTGCTTAGTTATGCAGCTTTCTCACCTTCCCCTCACTGTACCAAATTTTAGTCAAAAATGAAGCTGACAATACATCCCAAAAGCAATTAACCCACGTGCAAATGCATGTACTGATCTCTAGCTTTTTTGTCATGCTACCCACATTTCATTCTAACCAATGTGTTATAGCTTTAAAAAACACCCCCTAAAGAATATAAATAAAACTACAATGAAGAGGACTGTATCTAATACGTTAGTAAGAACTAAGATTAGAAAGAAAAAAATTACTGAATTTATATTCAAGGACTTGTGACTAGACATAAAAAGGAACTATTTGAACTCTGCTAAGGCTTCTTCCTCTCTGATCATTAAGTTCAAAACCAAATCAAGTTTTGGTTTTTATATCATCTTCAACAGATGATATAATTAGCTCTGAAGTAAAAACTGAAGGAAATTCTATATTCTCTACAGCCAAACTATTTCCCTGTTCCTCTATTCTTTCATTTAAAAGATTTGTGTATTTTTTGTTGATTAGTTGGTGTGAGGTATTTTGTGGGGCTTTTGGGTTTCTTTTTTCATTGGTTGGGGGTGGGTTTTTTTTGTTTGGGTGTTATTTTTGGATTTTGGGTTTTAACTGATAGATAGCATCCCTTGTTTTTCAACAAGTTGTTTCTCAGGGCCTCAAGAATGATATGAAATTCTCTTTGACATTTTTTTGTTCAAGCTACATAGCACCAACTTCTTCTCTCTTCTTCAGAAATAATTCTTCTTGACAACTAATCAGTCCCATGGATATCAGTTCTGTGCAGTTGTTTACTGAACAATGGTACACCAAACAGGACTAAACTCTTTTAAGAGAACCTTGCCAGTGTGCAAAAGGTGAGAAGATCTTCAGGGCCTTCTCCTGTACATTCTAGTTTCATATTTGACTTTCTTGTTTTACATGCTCTTGACTTTTGATCAAAATGCTTTCTAAATCTTTTTCTGGGGCTACCTTTAAGTATTACTTAGGATTTCTTTGAGGCTTGAAAATTGACCCCTAGAAGTCAATTTGATTTTGTTTTGCTGTTATCTTTCCCTATAACTTTGGAGTGGGGGATGTTTTAATTTGAAATAAATTTAAGATTTCTTTTCAGCTTCACATTCTCAGTTCTTCCCCACAGCAACACTTATCACATTACTTTTTCAATACTGTGTCATCCTTACAATCTGTATTTCTTTTGTACAATCTTGATATTTTCATTTTTTCCCCCAATGGATGTTTGTCTCTGTAGTTAAAAGTCTTTTGAAGTTAAAAGAAACAAGAGGTCCCCAAATATTCCAAAATGTTGTCACTAGGCCCTATGCATTACATAATTCTTTTATCAAAAGCCTAAGCTATTTAATTTTTTTTGTTTGGTGGTCAACATTGCCACATAGGCTATTTGCCTTTTCTTTGATACTCATAAAATACAAATAATAATTTATTTTGAATCTGAGAGCAGTTATCTAGCTTTCAGATCCATCCATTTCTGCCTGGATGTTGAGGGTTTTTTCTTCATTCTATTTTTGTGAGATAATTTTTACTGCAGATAATTTAATGTCTTTCATACAATATGTGTTGATTTTTGCCACTGTTACTTCTGGAATTTATATTATCTATTCTGAATTTTTAAGCATTTCTATCGATACTTCTTAAATTTCATAACACATACATATGTACTTTCTGAGCCTTGAGCAAAGCCACATTGTAATACACAATTCAAATACAAAGTCCTATATATACTGATGATATTTTTCTACAGCCAGAATAATGGCTTATTATGTTTGTGTCTTGGTGTGCTGAATTTAATGTTGTCAGACACTGTGAAATTTAAACTCATCATTAGCCACAATGAGGATAGGAATTTAAATTCACAATGTAGGCTGAAAGCTGCAGGCCATATTTTTTTGGTTTAAATTATTTTTTTCCGGAGTTGCTTTCTGTGTGTGAAATTATTCCTAGCTTGTAGGAGCCTGCTATGAATAAGATTTGAAATGTATTGCAGAACAGACATTACTGAATCTATGTTTTTCACAGCTTTACCTGTATACCTGCTTTATAAACAGATCCAGGGCAAACAGTGAAGTCCAAGATGTTACTGGTGGTGAGCTAACTTTTCCTCTGAGCAGGGCTTTGTATCAAACTGTGACTGCCATGGACTCAAACAGTCCTCAAGCCTTCACGTGAGGCTTTCTGCTACTTTCCACCTAAATTTAGAGTCAATTCATGTAAGTTTGTAAAGTATGATGTATGTCACACCAAATGCTTCTATAATCTCACCATGCAGTTTGTGGTTACTAAATAAATTAGCTTGCTCTTAAAGTTGGGATAAAAATTTGCCTGAGGTTCAAAAAAAATAAAAAAGCCACTTTGTATGGGTTTCTAATATAATTCAGAGAAAATGAAGTGCACTTCTGACATGTATTACAGGTCTTACAGTAAGAGGTACATCAGTATATTCTTAGGGAAAAGTCAGATGCCAACAATATGTCCTGAAAAAGTAACAGTATTTCTCTTATTCTGAAAGCTTTACAAAATGAAATCCAAATTATTTCATCCTCTAGCACCCAATGAGAATACTGCTCCAGGACAAAGCAAAATTTTTTTGTCCTGTAGTGTCACCATTATAGCATGAGTATTTGGAACCAGATGCTCTTTTTTATTGAACTGAAATCCTACAATGTTCTGCAGCCTGACCCTTATCTCATACAAGATTTTTTTTCGAGATATAAATAAACCGCAAGCAAGTTCTTTAAGGAAAAAAAAAAAAGGAAAATTGGAATGTTGGAGCTCTTTTATGATTCACCTTTGCCTCCTGCGAGTAGTTATATCTTAAAAATAGAGATGGGTCTGGCTGCTGCAATTTAAATGTGCATTTTCAAAACCACAAAGCCTGAGGGCATGAGAGTGTCAGACTTAGCTCAGGTTTAACAGTCAAAATGTTGCTACAAAATCTGAACCCAATTAATACCCAGTTCCTGCATCAAAGCCTTCTGAAAGTTTAGTGTGTGTTTTCCAAAGCTGTTTTGGTTTGATTTAAGAATTAGCTTCCTAATGGTCAGGTAATTTTCCACTGAGCTTTGACCCTTCCCTAGTTTATGTAGATTTGCCTGGTGTCATGTAATTCAGATACCTCAAACTAGAATTATTTTAAATCGCATCTACAGATTTACACAATCCTTCATCAGGAAACATAGAATATGACTAGGAATATGATATAGAAATTGGCATTTTTTCCTCAAAGCATTAATTCTTACATTGGCCACAAATATCCAATAGTGGATATTGGTGTTAATTTGGTCTTAAATAGGTTTTACCTGGAAATCAGATTCACTTGGTAAGTTTGAACCAGCCTCTGGACTGATGTTGCTCTGTACCAGAACAGGGAAAATGGTCCCCACTAACCTTGGGAAACTGCTGGCTGCATTCTACAAAGCAACAGCTCAGACAAGAACAGAATCTGCTTCAAAAAAAAATAAACCCTATTTAGCAGAATTAAATAGATTACAGTCCAGAAGGAGACGAAAGGATTAAAATCTGTCTTCTCTTGTAACTGATGTTATCAGGAAAAAAAGGGGGGAAAAAAAAGTCAATTACTTAAGGAGAGTTATTCAAAAGTATGGATTACAGAAAGGTTGACTCTCTAGGTAGGAGGCGATTTTCTTCTACCTTCATTGCAAAAGAGTGTTATTTAGCTGTTTAGGTGGGTTTTTATCCTTTTACTTTCTTCTGCCTGACTATATGCTGGTTTCTTCTATTTCTCAGTCTACAGAACAGGCTAGATGAGTACTTTTCACTGAAATGGCTGTAGAGGAACTGAACATGTTTTCCTTCTCTGACAGAACTGTTTGCACGTTTGTTTGCTTTTGGGTTTACTCCCTTTTCGGAAAAAAAATTATTTTTCCAAGACTTATTTCACTTTACATATGTTTCTGAGACCAATTCTTCTTTTGCTTCTCCACGATTTTAAGTGCCAAAAATCAAAATCTTTCTTTTGCCAATAAACTGTTATTATCCTTAGGTCAATGTATTCCTCCAGCAGTCTACACAGACACCTGCAGGCTGATGTAAGTACACACTGCTTAGAGTCTGAGCTGGCTGGATGCATTATACCCCTAAACAGAAGATATAAATTTATTTAAGCAATATCCTGGATAATAAATTTATTTTTTAATTTATTTATTCTCCCCATTTGTAGCCTGCCCATAAAGCTTTCAGTCCATAGACAAGTTGGAGTCAGATATATAAATGTGATTGTAATCAGCTCTGTAGTTGTACCTCCAGAGTCAGGCCCTGACAGGTTGTTTTGTCAAGTAGTTAGACTACCACAATAATATCCTTCAGTCAGAGCTCCCTCAAAGGCAAGAATAGACATTAAGTGCTTGAGACCTAAATAAGCTTATCAGAAACCTTATTCATCACTGGAGTATATGTTAATGTACTCATTACTCAGGAAACACAGAAATCCTGTATATGTGATGCATTTTTGTTACTGACAGATGATGACAAAAGATTTCAGGTTCACTCACTGTTCAGGATACCAAGAATTAGTCATATCTGCTTAAAGGATTAAATTTTAGCACCACATCAAATACTGTTTTACTGGGGTCAGATAGTTTGGCTCCATAAGCCACCTTAAAATGATTAAATGCTTCCCTTCATCTCATGCCACTTCACTCTCCAAACTCCATCTGTCCTGAATGACAATCCACCCACTGAACGTGGAAAATCGAAGATCTTTCCCATTCATACTGAAATTCCTATTCAGTCTCTCAATGCACTAGATATAAGTCTACTGTAATAACCACATACATCAAATAATAAGTTATTTTTCTACATTTCAGTACTTCTTATAAATATTTTATTTCTACTTCTCCAACCTAATTTGCAATTCACATATATTTCCTCATAATTCTGTCATATTTCCTTTTTATAGCCATAAGCCGTATTTCTATTTTATCATTTCCTTTTAACTACCTTGGAAGACCTTTCTATATTTCAATTACCTGCAGACTTCCAGTCCTGCAGCATAGTCTAAAAATCAAAACTGGAGTATTGATGCACTCCTCTGCATATTAATTCTGATTATTATTAGAATACTATTGGAATATAGGCATGCTGGAACCTTCTGAAGCTTCCTTGACACATCAAGGCTCTCATCCTTCATCGAGTGAAGTCAATGACTGATCAAAAGCCAGACTGAGCCCACTGTAAGCATATACTTCATTGTAATGAAAAAGATACTTGCAGCCCATCACATACTTTTTCCTGAAACTGTTTTGGTGTAAAAGTATATTTGCCCTATATACATCCTGTTATTAATCTGAGAAAGCTACCACAGTATGTGCTCTACTGTTCTTTTCCAACTTCCATTTTTCCACATGATTGTGCTATTTGACAAGGAAGAAGGGTCTTAGGAAGTCATAATAACCTGCAATTTTTTATGCCTCTTTGGTTTCTCCTAGTACTGCTAGCAACAATGTGCAAACCTTTGTACAACTGCAATTCCCCCAGTGAGACCTATTTGTATGTTTGAAATATGGGAAA
Organism: Passer montanus; assembly: GCF_014805655.1. Taxonomy (NCBI): domain Eukaryota; kingdom Metazoa; phylum Chordata; class Aves; order Passeriformes; family Passeridae; genus Passer; species Passer montanus. The sequence continues at coordinate 832,363 of NW_024359832.1, read as the reverse complement.
AAAGTGATCTTCAACCAATTAGATCAGGTCATACAATACAGATGTGGAACTTCATGTATCTGAAAAATTTGTGTTTCCAAAAATTATGAAGTGGTTGAACTCTACAAAACTAAAATCTTGGTAAAACTATGACTGACAAATTTCTAAGTAGCTCCTTATTTCTTTTTAGAGCAAAACGATTACTGTTGACTTGTTAATTATCATAATAAAAAAATTCAGTTCTATCCCAAAAGGACTTCAAGTCCTGGACTAAAGCAGACTACACCACCCAGATATGCAGCACTAAGAAATAAAATAATCCAGCAATTAAGGAAGTACTAGAAAACAAGATTAATTCAATTTCCTTAAAGGTAAGTAATATTTTCAAAACAATTTAGACTGGGTTATTTGGAGAAAATTATATAGCTGATTTGCTACATCTAGAAAACATAATTGGATTTGACTGCAGAACAGTAATGGCTTCTGATTGATGACCTATCTAATTTAATTTGTAAATCTATTTTTGCTTTGAATTTTTAAAGGATAATTAATAAACATAAAAAGCCACATGTGCAAGTATAACTTATACAGAAGCTATGTAAACCTGAAACAAAAGAAATTATACTAGAGTTTTTATGGGTCTCAGAAGAAGGGTCAGAGATAAAATCATGTTTAAATAAAGAACATTATAGAAAAGTGAAGGAATTACATAGATCAAAAGAAGTTGTAGGAGACAACATGAGAGTTAAATTACCATCTCTTCTCCTTTGAAATCAGAGAGAGAAATAACCTTTCCAAAAAGCAAAATAGTTATAAAATTTGGATGGAAAACTATGACTTGAATGAAAAAAAAAGAAAATTTCTGGTAGTGTGAATTTAGCCCTTACAAAGAAAGCCACCTCAGAAGACAAAGTAGTAAAAACCTCATTTACATTGTCAAGAAAGAGTAGGTGCAGTTTGACTAAAACTAGGTGAGTTCCAGGTTCCTTCATCCTTCTTATACAGCTGCTAACTATGAGTATGCTTTAAGGAAAAAAAAGGAAAAAAAAAAATAAACCCAAACTATATTTACAAAGAAAGCCACCTCAGAAGACAAAGTAGTAAAAACCTCATTTACATTGTCAAGAAAGACTAGGTGCAGTTTGACTGAAACTAGGTGAATTCCAGGTTCCTTCATCCTTCTTATATAGCTGCTAACCATGAGTATGCTTTAAGAAAAAAAAGGAAAAAAAAAAACAAACCCAAACTATACTAACAGAGCCATACAGTGAAGGTTTTTACTAAACTTTATTTCACAGCATTGTCTCAGGAAAATGTACACTGACCTAAGGGATTCTTAATTTTTCTCAAAAGGCTCTGGCAGGACAAAGCTGCCAGACGTGTGCTTGTACTCTCATGAACAAGGTTCTTGTAACAGTTACAAGAGTATCTTACAGAGATCACATTCCAGTTATAAGAAAATTTAAATAAAAGCCAAGGGAAGAAAATTTTGAACAAAGATTTAAATAAGAGAAGTAAAAACCAAACAGATGCTCTTGTTCTATAGGTGCAGAGAGACCTGTGATGCTATAGATGCTTGGAACAGCAGGGTGAACACAAAAAATGGAGAAAGGTTTAACCACGTGCAGAAAGGAATCGGTGAGCCCACCAGAAAATGAGTCTCTTGTTACTACCTGTTTCCCCAGTTCTTTAACAATATGTTCACTTCATCAGTCCTTTCTCTTTCCTCCCTTTAAAGCTCCATGATACACATTAAACTTGTTGGCAGGAGGCATCTCTGTGCAAAAGGACAATAGACAGCTGCAATTTTAACAGCTCTCTCTAACACAAAATTTGAATCCTTCTTCTCCTTTCCTTGAGTAATAAAGCAAAAAGGAGCTTATGCAGTTAAAAGAAAAAGCAAAACTAGCAATTGTGAGAAAGTATAAGAAGTTAAACTAAACCAGCCAATTGCCTAATTTTAAAGTGAGAGACTCTTATTATACAAATATATAACTGCAATATCTCTAAACCAAAAAGTACTACTTCTGATACTAATTTTTCTTATCTGGGAAATAAATTGATATCTACCCTGTTTCTACTATCCTTTTCTGCTTGGAATAGGCTGCCTACATAGAAAATGACGAATAAAATTTTACCAAAAATAATCAGTGAGAAGCTGTCAATTTAATCTTTCAGTTTTTATTAATCAAGAGTTTCTTAGACTGACTTATGATAGACTGCTTTTAAAAGCTTAGCATTAAAAAACATTCTTCTGAATGGAGGAAAAATAATATACAAAAAATCCCACATTGCCATCGTAGTTTACAAATGCCCATAAGCATACTTTGGAAATTAATTACCAAAATAAATAATTTATTGGATACATTCACAGTGAACTGCTTTCAAAGAGATACTATTGATTGCTACAGAAGAAAAGAAAATAATTTCATTGTAGTACTACCCTTAAAAAAATACATGTGAGAGATTTATCTCCAAATAAGCACTTCTTATTTTCCCTTTTTTTATATTCAACATTTGTTTTATTTCTTCTTCCATAATTTCTTTCCTATATTCACCCCAAGGCGCCACGATAGTAAAAAACACAAGCTTGAGAAAACTAAACTAAAGAAAAAAATTCTGGTTGATGTTTGACATTATGATTTCCTGCCAGGTTTCATCAGTCATATCATGTCATGTGAAGTAATACAGTCTGATTGATGTTGCTCACAGGGACTCATCACCTTTCATGTGTTTGCTGAAGAATTTAAAGGTATCACACACTCTTTGGACAAAATTTATGCTTATGGTGCCAAATATTTGATTAAAAAATAACAATCATGACATCAAAAACTTATGATTGCATTTCTCACTGGCAGGGAATCTAATTCTTAGTGCCATTTATAAGTTGTTTTATTTTTCAACTTATGATACATACCTTGAAATCTCCTGTGTCAATTGTACATTTAAAATTAATTTTCTCAGCATTTAGTATTATGACTAAGTTTGAGCCTTAGCAGGATTCAGTATGATTCTCTTTTTCCACATTATGCACAATGGGGTCCTGCTTTCCTGCAGATTGCTGAATACCTCACTGCCCATGGAAAGCAGTGAATTAATTCCTCGTTTTGCTTTGCTTGTGTGTGTGACTTTTCCTTTACCTAATGAACTGTCTTTATCTCCACCCATTAGGTTTTTTTTTATTTTCATCCTTCAATTTTCTCCCCCACCCGCACCGGTGGAGGAGTGAGTGCACGGTTTAGTTGCTGGATGTGTTGAAACTGTAACAGTAACCTGTATTTCATTACAAACTAATATACCCAAGTCAAGGCAAGGTTTTTCAGCTGAGCCTCATGAAACCTTAATTCATATGGAAGTTAGACTTGATGCTATGTATACAGAAAAAACAAAGGCTACAATATATATAATATTTTTTGTCATTTTGAAGGAGCATTACCTAAACAAATGGCACACACAGCACAAAACAATTCTTAATGGTAGCATATAAAAGCCAAAACACAGTAGTAAGTGTGATTGGTACCACAGTTGATCCTGCAGAGTTTAAATTTAAATCTACCTTTAGAGGAATTGATATTTAGATTATACAGTATCTTTTGGTTGGTCAAAAATCTCTGATAATGAGAAGATGTTTTCTTCTCCAGTGGACTAAAATTTTGTAAAAGATTGATAGTTTAATTACTACTAAAGGTAATAAAAAATATATGTTTACATGCATTCTGAATCTTTATTATTACCATACCTGTTACTTTCAGTCTGTCGGCTCCAATGACAATCTCATCTTCATCTGCAGAAAACAATACTCTTCCACTGTCACTTGCTCTCACTTCAAATCTCTTACACTGAGCTTCCACAGCATCAGCTCCTGAAATCAAGGAAATTATCATTACCTCTAATATATTTTGTAAGAATTAATCATCGGCATAAATTGAATATCCAAAACATATTGAACACATGATGCTTTATGAAAATATTTCGCTTTCTGTAAGCCTGATAGATAATTTGCATTATAAAGTACTGTTAAAATAGTTTACAGAAATAACTATGAAAAACACCTATTTCAGCATTATGTGGAAATCAGCACTAAAATTTAGAATGTACTTAAACACTGAGATCTTGAAATGCCAATTCAGACAGCTTTCTGGGATTTGTTCAGTTTAAATTGCAGTTTCTTGCCAATGAACAAATAAAGATAACACATGACCCTATTCCATCAAGACATACAAATCAGCACAGCAGAAAACGGTATTTTTCATTCAGTTCTACTGCAAACTTAGAGAATACAATAACAAAAACAACACAACAAAACACCAAAACAGACAAAAACCATGGACTAAGATGTCAAAATGTATGTCATATTTTATGAAACAATATTCCCAAATATCTCAAAGCTTAAAAATCCTAAAATAATTCTGGAATTGAACAGACTTATGGAATGATCTAACTGCAATGAAGAAAGTTTGCAGGTAACTAAGACTTTTAAATTTACTATGCTTTTCAATTTACATGTCTTATTCTTACTCTCCAATGTTTTGTGTACTAAATTGTTTCTGGAAATTTTATTTTATTAATAAGTGAAAGCAAACATAATTTCTGAAAATGGTGTTGAAAAGCAACCAACTGCAATGGCATGACATGGCATAAGGCACGATACATTATTTTACAGAATACTAATCTGAAATTTTCTCTATGATCCCTAATTAACCTTGTAATGCATTCCTGGAATAAATCTATATGTGTAAGAATTATGTGGAGGGCATTATGGACAAATAAATTTATATATGTTATTTAATTTTTATAATCTGGTTTAAAAGTTTGTACAAATTTCCTGCTCCATAATATGTAAGTTTTTAGTTTAATGTGCAAATGCATAGTACCAAAATATGTAATAAGGAATATAAAAACTGTGATAATGAGTTTTGGTCAAGGAATTGCCTTAGCAGCTCATAATTTGCAGAATCAGCCATGGGATCAAAACAATTACTCTTACTTCCAGAAAAACTTATGTTTGTACTGTAAAAAAATTCTGGCTATTTTTGATTCACAAAGAAAAAAGAAAAGGAAAAAGAATTATCAAAATACTTGTGATGATGCATTTTGTTGAATTTAGATATGTTTATTCTGTAAATGTGTAAAGTGGTATTTTTTCCCACTCCCCACCCTCACGGAAGTTTTTTAAAAATGTGTTAATCAAGTTGTTTGCTTTGATTTGAAAAAATACAAAATCTTTGTAAAAACAGGAGCAGATTTCAGATTTCAGATGTAGAGGTTTGGGGGTGCCCTTGTCCTGCCACCATACTTATGGTTCAGGAAACCAAAGCATAAGTACAAATAACTTAATACTAAATAGTTTCATCTTTATTTAAGAGCTGATGATAGCTTAGCCACCTAAAAGAAAGTGGCATTTTAAGTACTGCGACATTACTAATTTACACCCATCAAAGTTGTTAGCTCTGTAAGGAAAAGAAATTAACAAAAAAAGTGTCAGAAATCAAAAAGAGAAAAGACCTGCCACATTCTTAGTCATTTTATATCACTCTAAGTGACAGCCCATGTTTCAATAACGGCTTTTAAAAACTTGTGATGTATTTAGGATAATATAGGTTTTCATTGAAAATTACTTAAATAACAATGGTCTGGAACTTTGACTAAGGAATGCGTATATTTTAGGTGCTATTTGTGCTGTTTCGGAATCATGTTGTATAAAAGCACATTTAGAATTCAGCTAGTCCAAAATACCATTATGGGAAGTAAATAAATTTTAATGCTAAAATAAATGGGCTTTTACTTCATGTTTCACTCAGGATTCAATAGTGGTATTACTTATTGCTGAAATGGTAGTTAGTGTGTTCAAGGCACTTGAGAGATTACTAAAAAACTTAATACATGCTGCATCTGTCTCTTTGACACAGAACCAGGTGTGGATGTTATAAAACTGGTTTCGAAAAGTTGAACTGCCTACAGAGTACTCAGTGCTATCAAAATGGAATTCTGTTTAGTTTCATTTTCATTTCCCAGTTGAAATAGGAGCAAGAAGTTGCATTTGCAATGTATTAGGGTATTATCTTAGCTGTAAAGCAAATTGCTGTGTTCCAAAAACACTCTACCAACACACACATCTCATAAAATGTCTGAATCTTTAATAGTACTACTAATAAAAACAATGTCAAGTCTTAGAATATTATGCATGAACAAAGGAAGCACTTTGAAATTCTAATATCCAACTTGTAGAGCCATCACTATTTTCAGCAAATCATACCTGCTTGAATAATGCATACTTCAGCCCAGAGAATCATGTATGAAAATCTATCTTCTAAATTCTGTTTGGAAAGGTAATTTTTATCAAACACATGGCTACTAGAAAAGCTGTTTAGCTTTGCTACTTCTGACTGTATTGTTATTCTGCTTCATCCTAGACTGGAGTTGGCCACATAACAGCTTTAATCAGGTTAAGAGATATCCATGACAAACTCTTTTCTCATCTTGTGCTCAGGAAAACTATTTATTTGTAAATTCAGATGTATAATTCTCAATTAAAGTATTAAGTTTCTGTGAAATTCCTTCATTTAAAGTACATAGATGAAAAATATATATCATATTCATATATACATGGTATGTAATGATGGTTTACAACAAATGCTTGGTGCACAGCAGCTATATAATTGAAACTATCATTAAACCAGCTACATTTAAAATGGTACAAAACCTAAAATTGTACATTTTAACTGTAGTGAAGATGCATTACATGAAAATATTGGGCAGTACATGCTGTAAAAATACAGAAAATTATGGTTCTGTAATCCAGATTAACAGTAATAGAGATTATATTTCAAAATAAAACCTGTTTTGAATTTGTAGAGAGTTTGACTTACTCTCCAGTATTACAAGTTTAGATATGATTACAAACACTAGCAGTTGTGTCTGATTTCTCAATCATCTTCCATGTCCACCTGGCACACAACTAATTCCGACACAGAAAAAGATAAAAAATCAACAACCTTAAATTCAATATAGGGATTAGAATTCAAATGGAATTACCACAAACTGATCCTTGTAAACAGAAAACATGATAAAGTCCAGTATACTTTCTTCTGGTTCTTCAATGAAAAATGGGTTATTTAAACATTTATTAAATTCAGAGTTTTATGCAGAGTCTGGACGACAAACAAAGTTACTTTTATGAGAATGTGTTGATGCTTCTGAGATTGGAGATTAAAGAGATAAAGAATTTTTAATAAAGATTCAACATTCATCTGAGTCTAAGATCAATTTTTGGGAAGTATACACCTAGGTAATTTTTTTAAATATTCATAGGAATGTTAGATATCATGGCATTTTGGCTAGCAGACATCTTAAAAAATTTAAGTGAATGCAAGAGCAACTGTGCGAACAAAGGATTCATAACCAGCTGAACAGAAGCATTGAGGAATTTGGAAAAGAAAAAGAACTTTCAGCTGAGAGCAAAACTTCTACACAAGCAATTCACAACAATCAGAACATTTTCTGTGTTCAGTTTGCTGACGAAGGGAACATCTACATTATAACCAAAAAGTGTGAAAGCAGAAGGTAAAAGATGCCTTAGTTTGCTCTGTCACTAGTCGGTAGACATGCTGTAGAGATGTCAGAAAGCTACTGTTTCTAGGAGAGGCTGATCTTCAAGGTTTCCTATTCTGAATATCTACTCAGACAAGGGAAGCTGGAGCAAAGGCTGGGTGAGAAGAAACAAAGCACACATTTGTTACCTTTTATGGAACTGAACAATATCAGCTGTCAACATAAATTATAAGCATAGGAATAAGGCACACATTATTATAAGAGGAAACTCAGTAGAACCATCTGGATTAGGCAGGACACTTCCTTCATCATTACCTGCAGACCCAGTAATATCCATGAAAGATTAGTGATATTACAGGTATAGGACTTTGTCAAACGACATGTGACTAAAAAGTTCTGCCCTCCCAAGCTGGTTTTAGTTTTAGGAACTTTGTAGAATCATAGAATCATTATGGTTGAAAAAAACCTCTAAGCTCATTGAGTCCAACATTAGCCCGGCAGTGTCAAGTCCACTTTGATATGGTATATCAGTTTCACTGAAAAACACTTCTGAAATATTGTCTGTCACCTCTGCAATAGATAGAAATCATCCTTCCTGCAGTCTGTCTTCCTGGTGCATCTTGACAGTGGAACCCCAGCTATGAAACTAGTGTGTGGGAGTATCCACAGCAGCAGACAACACTCTCCATTCTCCTTCTAGATGAGGCCACAACAACTCAAGAGCAATTCTGTGATTTTCTGCCTAGCATCCCTAACATATGGTAATTTCCATGAGACTCAGAAATTACATGGCTGAACAGACCTTTGGTCTGATCAGATACAGCTGTTCATAATTTCATCAGCTATAAGCTATACTCAAGGGGGAATGAAAGCAAAATGTGATTCTTTGCTTCTTGAAAGTTGCTTGAGCTTTAAGTCAATACATTTATTTTGCTTCTGTAATGGTTAAAAGGATGTGCATTGTCTAATTTTAGCTGTAATATCTTAATTGCTTATATGGATCCTCAGATAAGCAAGACTCAGGAAGATATCTCAGGCACCAAAATTTATCTGTAGGACATCACACTGTATGTTTGGCTCTTTTTATAATCCCATTAAGGTTGATTTACTCAAAACATGCTCTAGATTCTTGAACTCAGTCTTGTAGCAAGTAAAATGACTTTTGTATCAGACTGATTATTCTCACAATACTAGAGATGTGTTATAAACACACTAAAAATATAATAAACATACATTAATAATAAATTTACATGGTTTATGTAAATGAATAAATTTTAAATTAGATTATTAAATAAAGTATTTAAAATACAAAATAAATAGTAGGTTAAATTATAAAAAAAAAATCTATTATTTTTTATTAACAGTTCTGTTACATTATCTTTCCTATATGCTTTCCTTTATTGTCCAGGAATGTTTCTTTGTGACATCAATAAATAGCCACAATATGTTAACTTCTTTTTATAGCTGCATTTATTAACTTAGCTTTCATTGACAACATAAAAGTCCAGCTCATGCAACTGTATTATTTATAAACCTAACATATTTTGTGCACTACAAAATGTGAATGGGAATAGAAAGCTAATCAGTTTTTCTTACCCATGATGAATGTAACCTAAATATTACTAAATATTAAGAGAATTTTTCAAGTTTTCAGTCTTATCCTTAACCCTGTAATTTTGAGCTTTATGTGATGGGATTAGTTTTTACAAGATAAATAATTTACACAGCTGAACATAACACCTTTTGGAAGGTGAGGCTTACTGAAGCAGTCTGGGAACTACTTTTCCATACAAAATTAGTGGGAATCTTTCCATTCTCACTGTTAGCTGAGCTAGGCTGTAAGGCTATAATTATGCTGTTTGGTCACTAAGTTTTATGAAAACATCGAGTTGTTTCTAAGTAGCTGCACATTCCACTGAAGAGAAATGAGAGTTAAAAATAGACAGAACAATTAATTGTGAGATACCTGACTACCTGCTGTACTTGATGAACACCACATTCAAATCAAATAGCAGGAGCACATAGAAATAGTAAGGGGAGTTATGAAATGTCCTCATTAGATAGATGAAACTCAAAGACAAAACAGGACTGTTGAATTTCTCCTTGGGAAATATAACATCTTGCAGATCATGTAAATCATTCCTTGATAAACCTGTTACTGTTTATCATTATATATTTCCTTCAGGTCAGAATTATAGCCAGACTTCTCTATTAAATGTTCTACCAATTTACCAGAAATTCTACTGAAAATTCACTGATGTATAAATCTCTACATCTCTGCTTTATTATTTTCTTTAAAATAAATCTGATGTTTGACTTATTTACATATTTTGAGGCCTAATCTCTCATTTGCATGCTGTCTAAAATACCTGCTAGTAGTGCAAAGGCCTTTATGCATCCTGCTTTATCACTCTGAGGTAACTGGATTGAAAATTAAACTGGATGAAGTGAAATACATTCATGTAACCCAATGGTTCTTTACCTTTCCACTTACTCATTTATCCTCTGACCTTTTAAAATAACTGTTATGGATCTTACTTTGTGAAGATTTAGAAAGAAAATAATTCCAGTTTTGTCTTTCTCACTAGTAATATTCTCTGTAAGTGTTAGACAGTTATTCTGAGACTTTTTTCCACCCTGCAGGCATTTTTTGGTGTTTTACTAATAAAAATTAAAAGCTAGCAAATATTTTTGCCCATATTCACAGAATCATTCAAGTTGGAAAGAACTCCAAAAACATGGAATCCAACATTTGACCTATGTCCACCTTGTCAATATATTCTTTATGTATCCTTGTTATTAAGAGGTTGGCTTTGCATCTTCCTTTTTTTCCCCTGACTTGATTAAAAAGATAAAAATTGTTCTTCCAGATGCTTTTGGCAGTTTCCCATAGACTTTAAATAAAATCTGTTGTGACTCAAAGTATTGTATAATATTACCCACAATGTAGTGAATTAGACCATTATAATGTTTCTGAATGGAAATCAAACCTTTTTGTGATAAAGAATTGAATTAATCACACTTGGAGAGAGAAGACCTAAATAAAGGACACAAGCTACCAGAGTACTCAGAAACTTTCCTGAAAAATAAATGCCAAAACCCCCCTATTTCACATTTTTATAATATTAATTCAATACTGATAGTTACTATGTAAGAAAAACTATAAAAGTCTAACTTTTACAAACTGACTATTTCTCCAATTATCTGCTTTAGCTAGGGAGTTCAAACATGCTGAAACTATCTATGAAAAAGGTCTTAGCATTTCATATAATCACACTTTATCTGAGAAAGATTTAAGGAAAGAATGTACAAAATACTAAAAGATACACATGACTCATCCACAAAAACGCTACCACTGGGTACTATTGGGTAGTAAAACAAGAAAAAAAAAATAAAGCCTGATTACCAGAAAATTATAATTTTAAACCCTTCTGCTACTTTGCAGATCAGTGAAATGCATTTGCAGATTTCTGAGCAACTCAGATCTGCTGTGATGAAGGCACAAGACGATGAGGGCTTAACCCAGCTCTCAGGATTTCTGCATTACCCATTTAGAAAATTACTTGTCTCCTTGCCCTTGACAGTGGGACAAGAGCCAGAAAGCTGTAGAAGCAGGATAAAAGCATATTTGGTCTCTTAGCTTCTGGAAGTGTCTCTTTTGATTAATGTTCTCAGTGGAGTTCATTGTTGACTTGTAACACATAAGATGCAATTCAATTCACCAATGAAGACATCTACCTCAGCCAGTTACCCTGCTGACACTGAAATTCTGCATCTTTGTGATGTGAACCACTGCCAGATTGTCTACCTTTGAAATACCCCACTTATGGAGGCTACACTGATACCCTTGGGAAATCTGAAGTGTCCTTAAAAGAGTGTACAATCCTGTATCTGGAAAGAAATATAACCTAAATGCAGATGGAAGTGCAAATTCAGAGACAAGACCTGCAGCATAGGTGGAGTTTTTGTTAGGACTAGCTGAAAGCTTTTGCATCAGAAGTACGGCAAACCAACCAGAATCACTGAATGAGACAAAAATAAATGTGCTAAATAAGCATCTGACTTTTTCTGCATCAGAAAACAAATGGGTAAAAATCTTTAAGTGTCTGAAAACTTTGAGTTCATAACGCATCCAGATGCCTTGGGTAATATGTATGATAAAAGAGTAGCAAAACAATTTCTGCAACCAAAATATCTGTGCAAAATAACACACAAGCAAAATCATAAAGTTTTGGAACACTAATGTTGTAATAACTTATTTTAAAAGCAAGATAGCCCTTAATTTTGATTTGGAAAAAAATGCTCACTCTGTATTATTTTGATCTCTAACACATGTTAGCGATTCAGTGAATGATAACTATTCCCAGTGACTAATTAATTTCAGATTTATGGAATGCTTTTATTCACAGGAAGAAATCTAGTCATATTTAAAAATATTCAGCTAATCATTAATTCAATGCCATCTGTTCATAATTCAGTTACAACTACAATATTTATCACTCTAAGAATAGCCTAAGGAAAAAGAAGTTATTTTCAGAGATATATATTTATGTATTAAAGAATTTTTTAAAATCTATAATAAATATATCTTTAATAATGCTGTACATGCTTGAGACAAATAACATCAAGATTGTTCTGCCCATATACAAATGGCACAATTAAACATGTCTAGTACTGGCATAATATGGAACTTGAAACTTAATCCTGTACTAAAGGGATGTAAAAAAAAAGGGAAATAAACATTTTCATTTGTAAATAAGCACAAAAAAGCAGCAGTGTTCTAGCTGTGTTTATTAATTGCTATTTTCCAATGTATTTTAAAGTTTCAGTGTTACATTGAAGTTCATTTTGGAACTATATGTTTTATGGGACTTGGAGCAGTGCAATGAATAGAAATTAAAATTCAATATTGATGTTTTTAGAAAACAATACTAATTTCAACATAACACTGAGATGAAACTTTGAATAGTCTAAAGATATGTGAGGGGAAATTCCATAAAACGGAAATATTTTTATTATTTTTTTTAATATTAGTCATCTAATTTATATGAACCAGAACTTGCTATCTAAGAGGTTCACAGTCTCAGATGGACAAATAATTTTCAAGGGCAAACACAAATGTTTCCAAGCCTAACTGTTCACTTGCAAGGATCTCTTTCACAAACAGAAACAGGCTAATTTCCTATAGATGCTTCAATAATAAAACTGATAGAATTCAGACTTTTTAAAGATGACTTAGCTGAAGAAAGAATCTAAGTCTAAAATTAAATTACTTCTCACCCCTATGTTTGAAAAATCTCTTTGCTGTTATTTCAACACCTTTAACAAGATCAGCAGGCTGTTGAATTTCTACCTCCAAGTGTTCTCTGCAAATCTGAAATAAAGAACACCAGAAAGGTCTCACTGCTCTTCTCTTTCTTTTAAATTACGTCTTTGTATTTAATTAATTTAAAATAGGCTTCTCATTTTTGCCCCTATTTCGTCCTTCACCCCTTAGACTAATATATTCCTGACAATTTTAGTGAGCTGTCTGGACATCAGGGAAAAAAGGGGTAAAAATAAAATCTTAATGTCCTGTCAGAGACTTGTTAAAGGTCCAGATGTTGTAGGTAATTTAATAATGCTTAGCACCCAGCAGCAGCTTTGTGAATGTCACAAGGCATGCACAGCAGCTGTTTTTGAAGTTAAATGAAGTATTAGCTTCAGATAAAGCTAAAGACAAAGAATTAGAACCATCCTTGGAAGATGTATGCTGCATCCTTCAAACCCATTCCTGTACCTCTAAAACCTACTTATTTCCTCTAAATAAACCCATTTCTTTGACTCTTGGGATGTCTCTCGTACAAAAGGAAACCACTTCTCCTTCCCTGCTCTGAACATTTGGGCAGCAGTTATGCTCTCTGTACTGGCCAACAGCATGTGGGTAACAGCAGCAGGACAGATGGCAATGGATTAATGTTTAAACACTAACACTTCTGCACCACCATGAAAACACTAATTACCTCTTCCCACTCAGACTCTACTTCCACAGTTAAATCAATCAACTGCTCATAGTTCCAGGTCCTCTGATTTGTCATGGGGTCGGGTTGGGTGGGATGAGAAGAGGATAAAATATTTGAGAATTACAACAGAGTACCTTTTTCTCCCGTTTTTCAGTGCCAATTTTCAAGAAACAGTGAAAAGGTCCAGGCTTGTATTTAAAATACAGTAAGGTAAAATAAAAAGCCTAAAAAGCACCAAAGTAAGCAGTGAACCGCAGTACCACTGCCAAATAGCTATTGATAATTAAAATCTACTTCAGTATATGTCTGGGGTCAAAGTTAGCACTGAGATGAAACCCTAAGGCAGTGAGCTGAGGCTCATACCAAGCAGATTGGGCACCTCTCTCTCTCCACACAGTCATTTCTGTACTCCTGCTCCCCTCCATAATCCCTGCCTGGAAAACACTGATTTAGTGTTCCCTTTCATCATTTTCATATCACCTCTAAAGTGACAGTGGGTATAGACCATTGTGCTTTCATGAGAAAAAGAGGCTTGTGGTGGCTTCTTTTTGAAGGTTCCCCTGCAGGAAGCCAGCACCTCACCAGTCTTTAGCATGCCAGGTGCTCCTGCCAGCACCACATCAAAAATAAGGTACTGGACCCTAAAATTCCCTCCAAATTTAGATCATGGACAAACAAGGAAAGAAAATAACCTGTATGTATTTTGCCTATGGTACAAAAAGAAAAATATCAAACTATTTATAAAAGTGCAAAGTATGTTTTTCTTTTTGTCTGTCAGTTACAGACAGAAAATATGCTTTCCACTTTAGATCAATACAACTTCAGATATGAACTAACATGAGCTGTACCTTGTATCCGAGGTAGAAATAGTCTTCCTGAGCTCAGACTGAGGGAAAGAAAAAGAGAAGAAAAGTTGGATCAAGACTCAAATGACAAAAACTTTTAGAGTCTGAAGAAGGTAGAAAGAAGAAAGAAAATATATTGAATGCAGAAATAAGGGGATGAGGAAGAGGTCTTAAGACCTCAGCTCTGGAAGTGCTGAAGTTATTAATTTTAAGATTCAAAGAAATTTCTGTATAACACACTACTGAGGATGATAAAACTTAAGGCAAAGAATCATATCCACTGCACAGACATTTTGGATAAGCTGTTTAATATCAATAATGCATAAGCACTCTCTCTCTCCTGAAATAACCATGCTGAAATTGCACAGAATTCAATTACTGTCCTACTGCTGTTTTCAGTTGTGTTTATTCATAGAGAATTTTTAATTCTTGACATCTCAACTGATGTGATATGCTTTTGTATTTCAGGAAGGAGGTATTGGGCTAAATAGTGGCAATACCTACAAGAAAGAATTACTACTTGGTCCTAATAACTGACAGAGAGATATCTTATTAATCTATTTTTTACAGCACAGTTTTCATGTAGCAATTATTGTGTCAATGAGGGAAACTTAAGATATATTCTACACCATATAGTATTTCAAATATTAAACAGGAATTTAGTGTTATGTCTGCACATAACATACAATAAGATCATCATAATGATATGAAAGATTTGCTAAAAACTGAAAAGATACCTAATTTATCAAATGCAATCAGAAGTACTGTGTTAAGCATCTCTTTCTTTCAAAGAGATCTTGTTAAACAAGCACAAACTGGATAGAAAATGGTTGATGTAGTATATTTAATAGTTTTATGAGTTAATTGGGTAATGGATGTGTAAAAAAGTATTATTTTTCAATCCAGTTAATGCAATTGCTTGCCACAAAGGCATATTTGCCATAGCTGAATTTCAAATGCACATATGAAGATTAACACAGAAAATGATGCAACTAATTTACAAGTAAAATAGGAACAAAAATTAGAAAGGAGTTGTCCTCCTCTTGATGCTGAATCAAAACAAACAAACCTCAATGCTTTCTATTATTTGTAAACTACTTAAACAGAGAATTACAAGAGAAATATGGAAGAATTTCAAATAAATTAAGATGTTAATTTTTTCAGGATTAGTTTGGCAGACCCATCAAAGTGCTGGCAAATAGGTCAAAGTCTGGACCACTTTTCAGAGACCTTCACATTTTCCTAATATCACACTTGAGGATAATTAATTAATGGGAGTGGATCATCATGATAGTTTAGCCAAAGTCATTAAGAGTATATATTAGGTGAACTCCTATCACAAAACCTGTTAGAGCACAGATGGTTTGTAAAAAGACTTTTCCATGGGCTAGACAGACAGAAATGGGGGCAACATCATGCTGCACTGTAAATTATGAGGAGGGATGAGACTCAGATTCCAGCTGGACATTTCAACTGTTATGAGCAACATGGCTCACTTTCTGACTGCCTCTTGGCTCATCTCACATGCTTTGCCAGGAGGAGACAGAAAGCCATATGGCCTTCCAGGCACTGCTCCATCATTCCTTCTGCATTGACTCCTGAAGATGAAAGAAATCCTTTAACTCTGCAGTTAAGTACAAGGTAAACTAACCTGTATAAAAAAGAGCAAGCTATCTACCATTTACCTCCATTTAAAAGATCTTACAATGGATTTGTACCACAAAATAGCACACAAGTTGTATTTTCATCTCCTGACAGACTGTTTATATTCTTATATTTGGGAAGAGTGCTTAACTGGCTATAAAAGTTAAAGTATTATACTTTAAAATTAGTACACTCAGAATGTATAAGATTTTGCTGTGTAAATCATCCAAATATTCTCTGAATTACAACTACCTAATCTAAAGGTAACAGGGAAAATATCAACCAATAATTGTCAACAGAAAATTCCATTTAAGGTGCAAAACATCTGAAATTATGTGAGCAATGCAAGTAATTTAGCCCAGAAATTAGGGACTGCATGTTCATTTATTTCTGTATTATAAAATTAAGAGGAAGTGAAGTAACTATAAGTTGAAAACCTTCACTACGATAACTTGATAAATGAAAACATGTCCCAAAAGAAGATTTTAAGCTATTACATATTCAGTCTGAATTTCAATGTGAAATTCTCCTCTTTGTATATAACTGCAAAAACTGGACTAATAATTCATCTAGGTATGGTAAAATGAATTGTCTACATTGCTTATTTGCATACATTAAAGTGGTGTTAGGGACAAAAAATTGTGTTTCAGTTAAGGAATAGAAATTGAGAGAATGCTGAGAAATGGATAACTCATTTGTCTGGATTTGTTTTGCCATATCTTCTTAGTCATAACAATTATCCTACTGTACCACAGTGATTACAAGAGCAATTGCCTTAATATAGAAATTAGACTAGCAGAAAGTTTAAAGTATTTCAGATTTTGGAAATCTCACTGTAGTTTGGAATGACAGGTAGGCAAACCTCTTTGTAAGCAGGAGAAGACCCTTCTTTCACATATTCCTGAGAAGTTCTAACCCATGTTTGCCCTGCTGAAGGGCAGAAACTGATGAGAGATTGTAAACCAACTCATCCCTTCCCTCCCAGCACCCTACTACAGAAGATACAAGAACAATTATGCAGATAAGAGAAAAGCTGAGACCATTTTCTCCCTTTTCCAACTTTGAGGAAAGGGGGTATGTGTATGATCATTCTAAAACCACCCTCTTCTTGCAATACTTAGGAGAAAAGACCTTCCATTTGAGTCTACAGTGTTTGCAAACAAGATTCAAAGCCAGCAATATTTCTTGTCTTATTAAGTATGTTATTAATGGATACTTAGTTCAAGTTCATAAAAATCTTAAGTAAATATTTGACAATAATACAAAAGATTTAGAGCAACACGTATACACATATTTGTACATGCACTTTATTATTATTGCTAGTTCCCCATTGTGTAAGAATACATTACAACAACTTGTTTCTCCTATAAATGATTCCAAAAGCAAGAATACTTGAAATATTGTATCCTGCTTCAGATCTTCATTGATATATAAACGTTGCAAAGGGAACATCAGGAGTGGCCTTTAGATGATGAGTTATTTTGAGGATCTCAGAAGCAAAGGGGTAGTAGGATGTGTTACCTGTTAAGGTATCACTTGATATAAGCATAGGAAACTGTCATACAGGATACAGGTATGAATGATGAAGGAGACTCCCACTCCCACAAAGTGCAGCTTCTAATGTCCAACACTTTCTGCAACCTGTTAAGGTATCACTTGATATAAGCATAGGAAACTGCCATACAGGATACAGGTATGAATGATGAAGGAGACTCCCACTCCCACAAAGTTACATACCTGCAGCTTCTAATGTCCAACACTTTCTGCGCAAGTAAGAAAGCACATTTTAAAGAAAAAGATCTCGGAATACACAAGATAAGTTTTGTGGTAAATGTATGGAAAGGACCTCCAAGCTTGACAAGTTATTTGAGTATATCTTTTAGCAGTGTTATCAGTCTTTAGCAGTGTTGTAATTGAAAATCATACATCTGCCTGCTATTTTCAAAAAGTAGCTGCAAGAATGTGATATAACTGTGGTATTCAAATATTTTTTCTGAATTTGCATGGTTCTGTAGATCTCAGTGACTAGAGAGACAGGTTCAGGAGCTCTCTAAAGCTGTGACTTGTACAGCTGTGAGAGTTATGATTCTGTCTGAGGGTTCTAAGCTTAGCAGAAATGAAATGCTTTCTTTTTGCACATTTCAAAGAGTTCTTTATGAATAGAAAAGGGTCAAGCAGTATACGAAATACCTGTCAGAAACAATTATTGCAGTAAGGAAAAAAGTAAGGAAAAAAGCACTTCTCACCAAAAATGTGTGTTTCAGTTTCAAATGTCCTATTACACTTTTTTAGTGCTTGTGAGCCTAATGTACCCCACTAAAAGGCAGGCAGAGGTACGTAATACATGTGCAGAGAGCATGGAGACAAAAGACTTGTGGCTCAAGGTGAGCAACTAAGGTGCATTTCTAAGATCAGTATAAAAAAAAAATTCCATATAAACTGTGCAAACATTGATTAAACACAGACAAAAGGTTGTGTAAAGGTAATTCTGTAGAATGTACAATGCAGAAGTATTAGTAATAAGGGTTGCTAGGGGAGAGATCTCACAACTTATCCAGGAAAATTCAATGGATTGTCACCTTTTCATCTTTATTTTGTACATACAGTTCACGTCTGTGCTACATCTGCTCCATTGGTCTTAAATGGCATGTCTGAAAACTGAAGGCTGTGGAGTTCTCTTGGAGATCCAGACACAAACTTGGCAGTTTCCAGACCATATGTCATGAATAGACTGGAGTACAAACCAACATCTCTTGCTCAGTTGGTACAGTTCCCAACAGAGAGCATTGCTACAGCTGTGACTTTCTCTCTGTACAGACTTTGGTGCCAGTATAAAAAATACTGTACTGCACTAATGGGTGTACCCTTGGTCTTGTATGACCTGATGCATAACTTGAATTTATAACATTTAAACATGCAACCACTCCATCATCCAATACACTTAGTTACTTTAAAAAAAAAATATTTCATATACCTTTTCTTCACTCCTCCTAGGTTAGGATCTATCCCAAGATGTCTTAATGATGACTTTAATGACATATTTTGTCACTTACAGAACTGAATACCTGTTAAGAGTTTCACTGGATTTTTTTCCATCTCCCTGAGTGAACATATAGCCATCTTCCTCCCAGCCCAATAACAGTAACACTTTTTTACATTAATCCATCTTCCCTAATTATATGCTCTTAAGGCTGTCTTAGTCTTACATGGCATGGTTTCAAACACCACAGAAATAATTTTTAGTTGTCCTAGAATCTGGCATGAGCGGCAATTTGGTTGCCAAGCACAGGATGAGACCAGCCTATTTGCTGGTTTGTATCCACATTTCACTGGACTTCAGTCCTGTGAAATGTGGATAAAATGCCAATGATATCACATGTATAAAAAGTGCATTATCATCCTTTTGAATGCACTGGCATTCTTCTTTCTTTGTAAAATGCTCTTGCCATGCATATTAATTTGTAGTCTATTTTTTTAATGATTATTATTCAACTCTTTAAAGAATGAACAGATAACAACATTTCAGAGTTTTAACAAGAAAAGTTTTTCCCCAAGACATGATAATTTGCTTTTTTTGTTGTTTAAAACATTTTTCTTCACTGTTTATTTTCATTCCTTTCATTGGGCAGTCACATAAACAGCTGCTTCAGCACACATCACTAGGGAATGGACAGAGAGCATTTTTAAAGACAGGGACTTTCTGAGGCACACTTACAACTACGAGAAAAAAATGTTTTCTTCCATCAGCAAACTCTGTATAGAAAAGTCCCCTCCTATTCTTTCAGCCGATGTGGCCATGCTTTTACCTAGGCAAAAGTAAAAACTTGTCTATATTCTGTCTTTCACAACAAAAAATTGAGAAGAGTGCCTTAATAATATATTTTTACTTTAAGGTTCCTGTTAATTTCTTTGATTTCTTAAAAGTAGAACATCTAGGTATTACTGGTTCTAATGGCAGTTGTGACTATCTTTATTAAGTAAGAAGTATTTAATAAGAGATAAGGAGTATTTTAACATGCATCCAATATTGTACAGGGGATTCACCAAAAAAAAAAGTTTTTATACCAACATAAGAAATAACAATGGCCATATAGGAAAGAAAGAGGAAGATAGATTAAGAAATAATGTAAATACAATATTGCAATTTAACAAGCTTTTAGTCTCCAGAGACAGCACCAGCTGCACACCAAGAAGCTTAAGGTGTTCACCTTAATGACAGTAACATAAAACCATGGTTTTTTCGGGCCTTCATGTTTTTACAGTATTAACTTCTAGTGTGATGCCTTTAAGTAGGTCAGCCTCAATACACACACACATTTTCAGTGCTGGATTCACTCAGCCAGAATAGTGTCAGTGATAAAAATATTATATCTATTTCAGTCAATGTGAATGTCTGCCATGGACAACTCACCTTTTTGCAATTACCAGCTGAAGTAGAGGTTTTAACAGTAGTGTTACCAGATGATAGAGGACTGCGTTTTATAATTGCACTGGGCAAGTACAATATGGTCAGAACAGGTGTTAGCTTAATTTTGCTCATCTGTACCTGCTAGCAAGTCTGGTTACCTTTGCACACTCATTCGATGTGGTTGTTCAGGGAAATCAGTGCAGATGGTGTGTCACTGA
Organism: Passer montanus; assembly: GCF_014805655.1. Classification (NCBI taxonomy): domain Eukaryota; kingdom Metazoa; phylum Chordata; class Aves; order Passeriformes; family Passeridae; genus Passer; species Passer montanus. The sequence continues at coordinate 811,716 of NW_024359832.1, read as the reverse complement.
GTGCACTTGGAAAAGATTTTTACAACAAGAAGCCACTGTCTCCTGTCAGTATGAAAAGTTAGTATAGATTACAACTAGGGTTTAACTAAAAATTATTTGTGGGCATAACCTCAGCACATGAGGAAAAAACAATGAATAGAACACATCTTAATCCAGAAGTAAAATGAAAAAAAATAAAACAAATAAAGTCTAAGGGGTGTCTCCTTGAATTCTATATACTAAGGTCTTATGAACGTATGTTGTTATATTTTTTATCCCATTACTAGTCAAAATATATTGTTTTGTACCAGAACTAGTAAATCAATTTTCAAATAATTTTTTTTTGGCAAAGATTCTTAAAACTAAATTAATATCAGTATTCTTCTAGTTCAGAAAATATAAAAAATATTACTTCATATTTATTAACACAAGAAGTATGATTCATACTAAAAACAAAGTATAACACAATAAATTTCATAAAACGGGGGAAATACATGGTAGGTGAAACAGTTAAGTAGAGGATTCTTTTATATCCATTTCATTTGGAACTGCTATATTTCATACTTTGTAAACTATCAGTTTTAATGAATGACTAGAAATATGTTAGCTTTTCATTTAATTTTTGTAGTGACTAGGAAAGCACTTTGAAATATGGGTCTTTTTTTCTGATTTTTTCTGATTTTTAACATTATGTTACTCCAACCACTTTGAATATGTGCTGGTACAAATGCCCTACACAAGTGACAGGGCCAAAGCAATTGCCACTGAAGTAATGGAAGACTGACAGAAAGTGTAAGAAAATGATGGTTATTGTCCCACTGGAAATGTTGTTGAAACATATTTTGCTGAGGCTTTTTCAGTTTGTTTTGTTACAATGGTCTCAAAAATAATAATTTTTCATTAAGCTGTTTTCATTTAGCTATTTTTGAGGCATTTCTAGTTTTTCTTCCTTGAGCTAATGCTGAATCATGCTCTTATGATTCATTGTACGCAATGGTTTTTGAGCATGGTGATGAGATTCTTTTTCCTGACTTTTCAGTAATATTTTATATTAATAAAGCTAAATTGATAAACATAACAGTCAATAAAGAACACTCACCTACTGTCAGTTGTCCAGTTAACTGTCCCATGTGATTTCTTGCATTCACTGTTACATTTCTGTCAGACTGTAAGACCAGTGGGCTATCCTGGGAAACATGTATGAGACAATAAAGGAGAGAACAAAAAATTGAGGTAAAATTACGTTAGAACTTAGTATTAACATGCATGCTGAGAGGGAAGTTGTGTCAAGTACAACAGCCCTTTTTAACAATTTCATTAAATATTTTATAAGTCAAATTTTTATATTAAAGAATTCCAAGAATACTATTTTAAGCTTGAAATCTTTGTGCATACAACCCCTGCTCCAGAAATCAGATTTGAACTTGATTTCTTTGTTTTAATTTCCTTTAATATTACAAAGTTCCAAACTCAAAAAACATTAATGCAAACCTGTTCCACTAGCCTTTCCCATATATTGTTAACCTGCACATTTTTAACTACCTAACCAACTCTATATTGTATTATTCCATTAATCTGCGCATGCTTTAAAATTTGCATTGCTCTTACTAAAACCTTACAAACACAGACATGCATTTCTTTGAAGATAAAGAGAATTGTTACTCTCAAAGAAAACAATGAGAGCACTGGAAGGCGAGATCTTGTAACAGAGAGCTCTGATCCACTGCCATTAGTACTTTGCAGGGATTTACTATTAGGGATCAAACTGATACAGCAAGGAGACAAACACTTTGTCTTAAACACAGTCTTAACAATTTTGGCGTCAGTTGGCAGGATGACTACCTGGCTTTCAGCATCCAACTAGGTTTGAGCTTTTGAAAAATGCATATATAGGTGTAAGCTTATCCTGTGTTCAAAACCAGCATAAACAATCCCAAAAAGAATGGAATTTTGCTTCTTGAAGAATGACGAGCCATATGCACTCCTTTAGGGGAAGCGCAGATGTGCAGGAAAGGAGAAGAGCTGCAAAAGAGAGCCAAGAGAAACAGCCTAAAAAAAAGTGCAAGCTCACCAATCATGCTCTCACTGGAGTGGGGTGAGTGCATGAGAGAAAGGAAAAAGTAGGATTGTCTCTGCTGCTGCAGAGAGGCACTTTTCTCCCTGAAATCACCTGATACCATACAGCTCTTTTCCTGAAGCTTGCAGAGAGGCCATGGGCACTGTAAAGCCTCTGGCAGATTGCTAGCAGTCAGTATGCTTACGTATGTTTATCCAACAGCATGAAGACATCTGACAGAAACAGCTGGGGAGTGCCTTAGGTAGGAATGACTAAAGGCTAGGAAGATATTTGGAAAATTTATTATATACTTGTTATATTCTTAGATTCTTCCCTGGGCATCCATTATTGGTCATCCCTGGATTAAGTATGTAAGGTTAAAGAGACCTCGTATGTGTGTCTCTTAATATATTGGTTCTTGCTGTTCTTGAAAGTTTTTTAGATAAGAAGGAAATTAAATAGAGAGACATGGATAAATATTTATTTTTACCTGAGTGATGCATAATTTCTCTAAAATTTTCTATACTTTACAGTCCTTTCCTTTTTATCCAGAGTTTTCCTGTACAGGAAACATTCTTCCCAGTTGTTTTCACTATGATTATTAACTTTAAATGATAATTGGTTCCCTGGGAAGCCTGAAATGATTCTGAGATAATTTCAAGGAGTTCAGGTGTATTTAATCTCTCACTGGACTGTGCTATGACCTCTCTAACATCCTGCCAATTACCTCTGCTTCACAGATTCTGGCAGATGAAACAGACTGTTTGGCTTGTCCATTTTTCCAGATAAAAAGATATAATTATCAGTGAGACATTGTGTCAATTTTACTAGTTTGAGATGAACATGTGATGCAATCAAGGGAGCTACTAGCAACAAAAGCAGCTGTTAAGGACCTTTTTCTCACCACTTGATTTCCACTTTCCTTATGGTCTTTTGAAAATCATTAGTCCAGGCAACTGCTGCTCTGGGAAAAACTGTTGTCCTAATAGGCATCTGCAAGGCCAAAAGCCTTTAGGAGCCCTTTTCACTTTTGTTTAGTAACTTTTTGGTTAAAAGTCTTCTCGGTTAGAATAATCTTATCCTTAGCAAGGGAGGATACAGCCATGCCTATTTTTGCCAGTTCAGCAAAGGTTTGGAAACTTCCACTCACAAAGACTGATCACAGTCTGATCTGAAGGTTTCTTTCCTCTCACCACAGAAAAATACTTAAAACAAACCTCAGGCTAAAATCTGCTTCCCATGTTCTAGTTTTTAAAAAAAGAACCTTGGATATTAAATTATGAAATACAGGATAATGAAAAATTAGGTGAAAAATTTGTATTATATAAAAAATAAAAAGAGGGCTGAAGAGGTTAAGAATTTAAATCTATATTCCTCATTTTTTGATGACAAATATAGAGCAGCAGTCTTAAATACTTGACAAGAGAAAATGCAGTGGCAAAACTCCTATCAGTTTAACAAGTCCAGCATTTCATCCACATTGTTTACCTGCACTTTATTTTATGCAGGAAGTGCCTAGAGTTCAAGGAATTCAAAAATAGTCTGCTCAGAGGAGCTAGACATTCAGAGAAGACTTAGCTGAAATAAGTGGAAATATTGATCTGCAAGATGAATATAAAGTGCAATGAATATCACTCATAGGAATACAAACATATCTAAAGCATAAAAACACTGGATCATTTTCTCTCTCCATTACCAGACCCGTTTCTCTCTTGATGTAAACTTCAGTTTACAATGATTTGTGATGCCATTTCAAAAATTACACTGTAGATAACAAAACCCAACAATATAAGAATGTTCTTACAGTTACATAGAGCTTTAATAATGTCAATATGCTAATAACTAAAATATTACAGAAGGATACTGTCAGGGCCATGAGGGCTCTACCAGTCTTCATTGACACTACCAAACGTCCCTGGGGGGACCCATTTCAGTCCAGCCCCACCTGAACCCCTTCTGGTTTGTCCGTGCTACTTGTCTCCCCTCTATAAGCCCCAAAGCATTACAACTTCAAGATTAATAGTAAATCAGACTAAAATGTTAGAATAGTTATTTATATGAAACAGGTTTACAGCTAGAATCCATAAAAGTAAAAGGAAACTAATTAATTTAGGGGATATTTTCAGAAAGCTTTCTGAAATTTTAATCCTGTTATAAATACAAGGAAAAAATTGAGGAAAAAAAGATTTGGTTTTAATTTTTTTGTGTTTGTTTGGTTTGGGGTTTTTTGAGTAAGAATCACAGTTCAGTAACAAATATCAACTTTTGGTTTTAGAATTAGATGAGCATATAATTGTAAGTATATGAAAGACTGATAGATTAAAATAATTTATAAAATAATTTTACAAAAAAAAGTATCCTGCATGGCAATCATAGCAAAACCCTTTTTTTTATTTTCCACAGCTGGTTCAATTATTTTTAACATATTTTGGAAAAATTTCATGTATTTTATACAGTATTCAAATAGGCAATCCCAGCTAATTAGCTCCATTTTGAACAGCCTTTCCAAAATGAACCTTTTAAATTAGAAACATTTTAAATGGAGCAATTCAATTCCAGTTAGTTTAATAAAACATTGGTTTACTTTAGGTAAGATGGTACACTGTATAATTGAATAGATTCCCAAATTATGCTCAGAACACAGATAATTATGATAATACCACCAACTTTGATAGTCAGGAGCAGTATTGATATGTCTACATTGTTATAGTGCAAGCAGTGGCTCTTTTATGATTTGACTTCTGTGCTTAAGCAAATGTAATGCTTCAGGTCTCTAGACTTCTACATGTCGTCACACAGATGTAAAAAGTAATGTAATAAGCAGGTAGGACGAGATCTGCCAGACTATCTGCTGGCAGTTTGTAAGAGGAAGTAATGCTATATATTCTTTTATTTGAGCCTACCCCCAGTATGGGCAGCTAAAATAATTATGGCAGAAGATTTCTTTACAGGACACTTCTCAAACATGCCCTGATACACTAGTGACTCAGAATGATCATTGCATTACCAAGGTACCTTTAGAAAAAGAAATCAGTATTAAACTTCGGTTTGCTGAGAAACTCACCATCATCAGATTTTAAGAAATACAGAGAATATGTGTCCTCACTGCTGCAGAGCACCACAGTCTGTTGCTTTAGATATTCATGCTGTGGGTGCCACTGAACAAGTTGATTGTCTGCATCTGGTCAGTGACCCCGACAGAAGAATGAAAAATGTATGAGTTATTTGTCCACTCCATAAGAACAAAATGAGAACTAAAAGAAATAGAAAGTACTTAGTACTCTGATCAGTGCGCATCTGGTCAGTGACCCCGACAGAAGAATGAAAAATGTATGAGTTATTTGTCCACTCCATAGGAGCAAAATGAGAACTAAAAGAAAGTACTTAGTACTCTGGTCAGTGTAGAAGACCAAGGGAGTCAAAGGACAGATGAGCAGATGTGCAATAACTACAGGGGCAACTGCAGTTAAGGCAAATGACACATAACAAGTGTGAGGAATATCTTGGAGGAATTCAGTGCAAAATGTTTAGAAAAAGGGTATGAAAGACAGTGTCAGTCAGGAAGGGTAGAAAGTAGAGCTAAGAAGATGTGAGGGGATGGAAAAAACATTCCATAGAATTTATCCATTGTCCAGAATCAGAGCATCAGCATGTTTTAGCGACATTCCTTGCAAATGGGGAGAGATGGGAGATCTAAAAACACACATATGTAGGGCTTGGAGTCTCAGAGGCAAACTTTTTCTATCATTAAGGTTATTACTAACCCTAAACAAACCTGAAGAAATTTGCATTAGGAAAGATATGAAAGAAAAATACCTAAAAATGAAAGCAATTGCTGGGTTCTTGAGTACTTAAAAAATTGAAGGCTCCATTAAAACTGTTGGAAGTTTGTACAAGTCTGGAACTGTTAAAACACAAATTAAAGAAAACGATTCCCATGATATTTTTTCCAAGAATATTTCCAATGTTCCGTTACATCAATATTTACCAATATTACTTCCAAGAATATTCTCAAAAAATTCCCAAGAATCTTCCCAAGGTGTCAGGACAGCAGGGACCCCAACACAAATGTTTTTCAAATAGGGAGAAATTAAAATAATTTATTATCCGAGTTATTCCTGGGTTGAAGAGTTAACATGACTTTAACTCAATTTAATTACAGTTTTTTTTCTTATTTACAGAAAATATAGATATTTTTATATACCCGCTTTCCCAAAACAAAGTTGCACATCCTCAATTTAATTACAGTTTTTTTTCTTATTTACAGAAAATATAGATATTTTCTATATCCCTGCTTTCCCAAAACAAAGTTTCACATAACATTTTAGTGTTCTTCCTGTCTAATTGTCCTTTCAGACTTGAAAGTTCCAATTTAATTGCTGCTAATTACACTTAAAATCACAAATCTGTTTGAAAATTTTCAGTAAACACATTTGGACTTCTGCTTTAAGGAAACATTCCAGATGTCTTAAAATTTTGACCAAATGTTATTAAAAGCTTGTATTTCTTCACATGGTTTACACACTGAGGAGGTTTGGAAAGGCACAAGCAAATAGTTTGAAACAAATAAATAAAATAACCCAGTTGATACTTGAGGTTATTGATAATGTTTCAAGAAACATATTTCCTAGATAATTCTTTTTTCATCAAAGGATGTTCTCTTGATTCCCAGCCTTTGCTCTGTGTCCATGTCAGCCTTCTTATATGCTAAAGGCAATCACAGATACCGATCAGATTCCTGACACACCAAATATCAACCCAAACAGAGCTACGCCTACCAAAGTAATATACATGTAGCCAAGAAGAATTATACACAGAGTTCCAAGAAGCCACATGAACAATGATCATGGCTATAACCTCCAGATAGCAACAACCTACTTGTTTTACTTCCTTGTATAATGCACTATGAAATTTTTATTATGGAGGAATTCAATCAAGTATAGAAAAATATAATGATAAAGCAGAAGTAGATATTTAAACAGCAGACAAAAGACATGACTTTTGTGGAATTGATTTAGACATCAAATAAAATTTAAAATGGGATTTAGGTATAAACATCCCAACTAAAAATAAAGTAGCACTACATATGTACTTGAAGGAAGCTTGTTAAATGCCCAAAGCTCACTACATTAAACTTGTGACACAAAAAGTGAAACTGTATATTACTGAACTGCAAAGCCCCCTCCAAACCTTAACAGAAACAAATGTAGAAAAGCAATGTAAGTCTCAAAATCAGAAAGAAAAACATTAAGCGTGGAATCACTGTACTTCACTCCTTTCAAACCTGTCAAAGCTCTTGTGGTGTGGGTGCATTAGTTATTGAAAGGATTTTTGTCATTTAAGTTATGCTTAATGGTAACCAACAATTCATTACTCTATTTTCAGCCTTGGAAAGCAATCTTTCAATTCTTGCATGTATGCAAGTGTTGACCACGCTATAGGATCACAGTGAAACCAGGACTGCTTTTCCCAACCAGTATTAACTTAAACTCCTACAACATGAAATATAGCAACAATTAACACCAAGAAGAGGATGAAGCTATTAGAGGAAAAACAATATAAATCAAAAAAGTATATTCATGCTTTTGAAAGCTCTTTCCCAACACTCCTTATTGAGTAAGAATTTCTCTAATTAGCTTAGATTAAGTAGCTGAGAGAAGAAAAAACAAAAACCACAAAAACCCCTTCAATATGCTGTAGTGAGTGACCTGATAACCTGAATATTTTTAAATAATTTACAAGATTTCTTGTTTCCTCGATGCTTATGACAGAGAAAAGTGTGTCAACACCTGTTCACTTGATCTGTGTCAGGAATTATATGTCATTTTTACTTGTCAATAAATGGAAAAACTGATAAAATTGAAAGAAACAATCAAAATAAGGTTTTTTCATTATATTTATCCATTTCTATGAAAAATCTGAAACAAAAGTTCTGAAAAATGTGAACTGTTCAGCACATCAATAGGTTCTGGGCTCCTCTTTTGTGATGCTTTGCAGACATAGAGCAAAGGACTACATGAAAATAATATTTCCATTAGCAGTTTTTATTCCACTGTAATTTCTTTGACAGATCTTTTCAAATTCTTAAGCTAAAGAAGAATAAACAAATTTTAAAGAAAGTTTAGGGAACAAAGAAAAATTTTACAAATACATAAATTGTAGCAGAACTCTGGAATGACGCTTATAGCTCAAAGCAGAAAAAAAGACTTGCTGTTAAATAAAAACTATTACAAAGTCTTTGATGCACATTAAAATGAATATGTTAAATAAAATTGTAAGACAATAAAAGGCAAGATGAGTCATTAAACCTTTAGTTAGAATATTTATTTTAAGTGAATATTAAACCTATTATTTTATAGAATTATTCTACAAGTGGCAACTTATATGACTAAATGATAGCAGTAGTATTAGCATCAGCTTTAACAAAAAAATGAGAAAAGTTACCTGTACTTTTGTTTCTTCATGTAGCTCTCTTAGTTAACACAATAATATATTTTGTTTATATTTCACGACAAGCCTTCCTTCAAGCACAATCACTCACTGCTGGATCCTAATTACCTTGGGAAAGCTTTCTGCATTGTTAGTTGTCTCGACTGTGTTAAGTAACCAGAAGCAAACACACCTCAAATGAACTTTGAAACACTTAGTGAACAGAGGGGATATTATTATTGGATATATTATTATCACTTTACTGGGTCTTCCCCTGCAAACACCCATTGCCTATTACAACTGTTAGATACTTTCAGGCTGCATTATTGCACTTCACTGAGACAAGAACTATCAATTAGGTGGATGATTAGTATAAGGTACAACAAGGCTTTGATCAAGGCATCAAAAGGAATGAGTAAGAATGGCAATTACAGGAATTACAGATAATTCACTGATTTTCTAACCAGAAAAGGAAGGTCAAAAAGGTGTAACTCCCCCTAATAAAGAATGTGGAAAACTGCTAACAATGGATGAGGAGAAGGCTGAGAAGTCCTGAGGGAACTGGCTTATGTAGTTGCCAAGTCACTCTCAATGATATTCAAAAAGTCAAGGCAGTCAGGTGAAGTCACAGGTGACTGTAAAAAGAGAAATGTACCTATTTTTGAAAAGCACAGAAATGAGGACCCTGGGAATTACTCATCTGTCAGAGTCACATCTGTGCCTGGGAAGATCATGGAACAGATCCTCCTAGAAGCTGTGCTAAGCCTCATGGAGAACAGGGAGATGATGAGACCAGACAGCTTCACCAAGGCAAATTCTGCTTGACCAAACTAGTGGCTTTCTCTGATGGAGTGATTAAAAAGGTCAAGAGTGACAAGAGAAGGGCCACAAATGCCATTTATCTGTAATTCTGTAAAGCCTTTGACGTGGTCCCTCAAAACATCTTTCTTTCTAACTTGGAGAAAAATGGATTTGATGGATAGAGTTGAGTGGATAAGGAATTTGTTGGGTGATCACATCCAAAGGATGTGATCAAGATCCACAGCTCCTGAGAGTTATCAGTGATATGTTGTTGGAGTCTGTACTGGGACCAACACTGTTTAATGTCTTCATCAATGACAAAGCAGTTGAGTGTAGCCTCACAAAATCTGAAGATGACCCCAGGCTGAGTGGTGTGGTTGACACATTTAAAGGATGGGATGCCATGCAGAGGAACCTGGACATGCTTGAAAAGAGGGCCCATGAGAATCTCACACAATTTAATCTGCCCAAGTGCAAGGTGCTGCACCTGGGTCAGTGTGACATCCAGGCATCAACACAGGCTGGGGATGAACAGATTCAGAGCAGCCCTGCTGGGAGGGATTTGGGGGTGTTGGTGGGTGAGAGGCTGGACATGACCCAGCCATGGGCACTCACAGCCCAGAGAGCCAAACGTGTCCTGGGCTGCATCCAGAGCAGCGTGGGCAGCAGGGCAGGGAGGGGATTCTGCCCCTCTGCTCTGGTGAGACCCCACCTGGAATACTGCATCCAACTCTGGGGTCCCCAACACAGGAAGGACATGGAGCTACTGGAATGACTTGAGAGGAGGCCACCAAGATGACAAGAGGGAGGAAGCACCTTTCCTATGAGGAAAGGCTAAAAGAATTGGTGTTATTCATCCTGGAGAAGAGGTGGCTTTGGGGTTACCTAATTGCAGCCTTCAAGTACCTGAAGAGAGCCTACAAGAAAGAGAGGGACTTCTTACAGGAGCATGTAGTGATAGGATCAGGGGGAGCAGCTTCAAACTGAGAGAGAGTAATTTTACATTATATATTAGGAAGAAATTTACTGTGAGTGGTGAAGCACTGGTATAGGATGCCCAGAGAAGTAGCAGATATCCCAGCCCTGGAAGCGTTCAAGGCCAAGTTAAATGAGGCTTCGAGCAACCTGATCTAATGGAAGGTGCCTCTGCCCATGGCACAGGGGTTGGAACTAGATGAACTTCAACGTGCCAGGACTGAAATCTTCAGCATTATTGCAAAGGTCTCAGAATCTCTTTTACCAGCTCCTAAGCAAGAAATTCAGTCCAAACTTGTCTGTGCAGCAATTTTTTCATGAAAGTAACTTCTGCGGTGTTATTGAGAAAATTCAATTTTGACTGTTCAGCTAGAAGAGTCAGATAGCTTTCCATGTGTTCTGGCTGTAAAAGAACAAAAGCTAATTTTTAGCTGTTTTGATTATGGAGCCATTACTTACACCTTTCCATACTCCCTGCAGACAGTCACAGTCTTCTTTCCAGGACCACCGGTAGTTGCGTCCTTGCTGTCTCCTATCTTCTCATAAGAAAGGATCTGTCTCATGATTTCTTATCACTTTCACTTCTTGATCATTAAGTTTCCCTCGATGATAATGGACTATAAAACCTCTTTTTCATCCTCCTTTCTTTACTACACACCATTCCTGATTCTATGGTTAAGGCTGCTCTGAATTTCCCTGGGGAAATGACATCTGCTGGCAACTTCTCACCTGAGGGAGGAGAGTGTGGTTTTCTCATATTGAAAGACAACCATAAAATTCTCTGTTAACAAACATTGCTGACACACAAAGGAATGAAGATGTGTCATATTTTCGTTGGTACAGCATCCTCAAGTTTTGAATAGTATACAAACAGCTGTATCAAGTAAGTCTGATCATTCTTTGCTTTCCAATCCTCCAGGCAGACCCGTGAAAACATCTTAATATGTCTACTTATTTTTTAACAAAGTATGCATTTTCTATCACCACAGGGTATGAACAATCAATATAAAATGCAATATTATCTTGAAAACAACAAGTATAGTATTGTAATATTAAAAACCCCAAATATCTCCTACATATCACGTATTCACCTTAATCCTTACACATCAACATCTAGGTGACCTTGAGAAGTATTATCTCAGGTTTTGTTGTTCAATATTCTTTAACCTTGCAAAATATTTAATAAGTAGCTTTGACATTAGTATGACACAAAGATGGCCAATATGTGAGCTTAGAATGTGTTTCATGTCTCCTCTAAACTTGTTCTCATTGGAAAGGAGATATTCATCCCCACATTTATTTTAGGACATATCTTGGTTGTTCAATAAAATGCTTTTCTGTTAGAAATTTGCCTTGAGACTTGCCAATCATAGACTAAAACAAGTCACTGGACCTGTTCTGAAAGTCAAAATTGAGGAAATAAAATTCTGTAGAAAGGTTGCGGCATATGCTCCTTCAGGGAAGCATATTATTTCCCAGTGGGAACTACACTATTGTCAACTTAGCCACTGAGATAATTGCCACCTTTTAGTAACACAGATCTTTTCCAAAGGATATAATTAACAATCTGACTTTCATTTCAATTCTGTAGCTATTCAGAATATATTTCTGTTTCAGTAACTGGGTAATTTTTTCCACACCAAACATTTTTCACTGCAGACTTTAAAATACTGATGAAAACTTCTCTGTACTTACAAAGACTACATCAAATAGAGCTTCACGACTGCATTTTTTCACAGATAACATTTAGACTGAAAAACATGAGAAATGCCATGGACCTGGATCACTTCCGTAACCTGCAGAATGAATCAATAGAGTTCCAAAGACAGAATTCCTTTTAAATTCAAGATCACTGAGCAATATGAGAAATTAAAAATGGTTGTATTTCCTCAGTAACAGTGGTAAACTGCCAAAAAGATCTTGTTCTGGCTTGCATTAGTGTTTGACTTTTTTCATGCTTCTGCATACACAAAGCAGTACACACGGCATAACAAAATACTGAGAATGCTTTCTGCTTTTTCTTCATTGTTGGCACAACAGTACTTTTAATATTTCATGTTGTACTTCAGGCAGCTAGTCAAGCTGCCCTAAATGTAAAGAGATCAAATAGTTCCAGATGATTCTGTATCAGAATTTTATACTAATTGTCAGTACAAACCATCGTAGTTAACCTTCCATTGTAATCTCATAACATTATTATATAAATTTATAAATGCCTTTTATTATGTAAAATATTTCCAGTGTGCCTTAGTTATTTTCAGTGAAATTTGAAATGCTAATTTGCTTTCCCCCACATTTATCCTAAAAGGCAATGAAAAAAGTTCTGGTTTGTGTTTTCAGCTCTGACTTTTGAACAAAGGGAATTAACAAAATTTAAACCTGGTTAACATATCTCATAGAATGGTTCCTGTAAAGCATAAAGCCTTTGGTTTAGAACTGTCAAAGTGTTTAAATACATGAAAACTATGTCAAAGTCCAAATGTACTCTAAAACTGTATAAGTAACATTTTTATATTAAATTAAAAAAGAAATTAACAGTGCATTTTTAAAAGAAATTCTTGAAGACCCTAAACACCTAACAATTTCTTTCTTCCCTGAATTTTGTCAGGCCTTCTAGGATTCTAGAGCTTTATGCACATTTAAAACCACTGTGACTTTAAATATTTACCCTTAAACTCAGTCCTGCAATTCAAATAAAATTAAGAAAATTTGTCATAAGAACATAGTTAATATTGAACTAAGATATTGTTCAGTCTAATTAACATTTTAATAAATATTAAAATTTATAAAATTCCTACTCTTAGTATTACAATTAAATCAATATGTCTTCCTATTTGATTCTAAGTGGCAATGAAAATAATTTACTAGTTTATCATATAATCAGGTTTAATTTTGTTAACTTCTTTTTAGCACTAAAAACAAGCAAACAAGTCCATCAGCTGATCTGTATTTTTAGAGCTATTTTTAGCAAGCTTCCTCAGACAAAATCTTGCCTGTGAGTAACAGACATTAATAGAATATTTGGTATAGGGAAGTGGCTTGGTGACTCCTTTCAACAAAGATTACCAATGCAAACGACCACTCATTCTTCAGAATTTTAAGGACAATGTATACTTAAAGAGATAATAAAAGTGCTATAGAGATAATAATGAAGATTGGAAAAATCCTCAGAAGTTTAAAGATACTAAAAACAGATACTGAACATCTTGCAGTGCTTTCAATGATGTAAGACTGAATTTCCAGATTCTTCCAGACCAAGTAAGAAAAATGAAAGAAATAGTGGTTTATCTTCTCTCAGTATACAGTTTTGTTTTTTCCTTCTTGTCTAAGGAAAAGCATTGACCCTATCACTCAAATGAACCGCCTTACCAAAGAATGTAAATAATAGCAAAAAATGGAATTTAGATTGTTTATTAAGACAATTTTAAACAACAATTCAACTAAAACAACTAAAATAATTTAACTGATAGAGATAAGAGGGAAGTTCTGCAGTAGTGGATGTGGTTGACTAGCTAGGAGTAAGAAAGAGCAGAGACTTCTTAAACTGTGTTTGAGCATAGATACATATTTCTCTGCCAAAGGACCTGATGTGCAATTGTGCTACAGTCTTCCAATATTTATATAATTTTTATCCAAATGACTTATGGCCAAGTGAAACTACATCAGAACTTCTGCAGAATGTGACCATGCATTCGTTGTCGCATTCATTAAGAATTTAAACCAGCTTCAGACTGTAAGTATTTAAAGTTGAAGAGACCATCAAGAATTGATTTGAAAGAGTCCAGTTTCCTTTGAGATAAAAAAATAGAACATCAATTATCCCAGTGATAATTCCTTGTTTCTATACAGCATTGACATTTATAGTTAAGTCCTTATAGACTCTAAAAAAAAACTGATTTTGTTTAAAAATAAATTTTAAATAACGAATTGCAATGACTTTTGTGCCAAATTGCAGCACATTCTTTACAAGACAAACTGTCCCATCAGTCAGCCTGGGACTTTAATAGATTTGTAAATGCCCTTAACTGGTAACTGACCAGGTGACAATTCTACTCCCAAAGCGGACATTTCTTTTGTTTTTACTTTATCCATTTTGCCATGGGAATTATGTAGATGATTGGCACACTGAATACAGGAGATTGCCAGCCAAAAAAGTGGAAAGTCATTTCAAGTCAAGTTTTGTAACCAATTCTCACTCTGTTGTTAAATATTCTTCCCTGTAAAAAAATTATGAAATATCTAATTTTAAGAACACATTTGCCATCATTGGCAAACTTAAAACCTTTTAAAGAGAATCCCAGCTGATTTATGCAGTATTTCAACACAGTAGTTCAATTTTTTTCCCTTAGTCAGTCTCGCTCTTCCATTTGCCAATGCCATGGAGGTGGGGGAGGAAGGTTAAGTGCATTATTTGAAGAATACAAGAAAATATTATCTGATTAAATGTCAATCTTTTAAAAAAAGAGCTAATTTCAGATATATTTGTGCTAATCTATAATCTTTATATAAGAAAATCTGTATTATTAAATTTTCATCCTCTGAAAATGCTATATTTATATTATATTTTAAATTTAGTAACCTTTAACCCAGTGTAGTAACTTTTCAGCAAGTAATGGAAGATATATGTGTGTATATAGATGATATAATGGATGAATTAACTTGCACCAGGAGACCTTTGAATAAAATAATGAATGTATAATCATGTATGTATCTTGACAATTGTTTTGGTTCCTCTAATAATATGGTAATAATTCTACATGACATGCTCCAATACCCTTTTTCAGCTCGATACCGTGAAAAAACTATTGCTTTTGAATTCTCTTGTTCAATAACTTCATTTCATTAAAATTCAAATTTGATCAAATATTTTTAAAATTTTTATTTCAGTTGGCGGATCTCAAACCGCCATGACTGAAGGAAAGACCAGGGGTGAGATCGAGGTGTACAGGGACTCCCCAAGGTTCAGAAGCCTTACCATGACCCCTGGTAGCCAACCAGGTCAGGGGGGCCAGTGCTGTGAACAGCCAAGGGAGATTTAATTCTCCAGGGTATGCAGGCAGCCAGGAGCACAGAAAACATGAGTTAGGCAAACAGGGATGTGGCACATCAGTAAGGGTGTGACATAGCAGTTTGCAGGGCAGTTTGCCCTGCACTCTTCAGTTTTCATAAGTGACTTGGACACAGGACTTGAATGGATTCTAAGTAAATTTACAGACAATACAAAACTGGAAGGAGTTGTTGACCCCCTTGAGGGCAGGGAGGCCCTGCAGAGAGATCTTGACAAATTAGAGGACTTGAATGGATTCTAAGTAAATTTACAGACAATACAAAACTGGAAGGAGTTGTTGACCCCCTTGAGGGCAGGGAGGCCCTGCAGAGAGATCTTGACAAATTAGAGGACTGGGCAATCACCAACCATATGAAGTTCAACAAAGAACTGCACCTGGGAGAGGTAATCCTGAATGTGTGTACTGGGGAATGAGAGGCTGGAGAACAGAGCTGTGAAAAGGGACCTGGGGGTCCTGCTCAATTGGAAGTTGAACATCAGTCAACAGTGCCCTGGCAGCCGGGAGGGCCAACCCTGTCCTGGGGAGCATCAAGCACAGCATCACCAGCCAGGCAAGGGAGGGGATTGTTCTGCTCTGCTCTGAGCTGGGGCAGCCTCACCTTGAGTGCTGGGGGCAGTTTTGGGTGCCACAATATAAGAAAGATATTAAGCTGTTGGAGAGGGTCCAAAGGAGGACAACCAAGATGGGTAAGGGCCTTGAGGAGAAGGCGTGTGAGGAACAGCTGAGGTCACTTGTTCTGTTCAGCCTGGAGGAGACTGAGGGGAGACATTGCAGTCTTCAACTCCTTCTTGAGGAGAAGAGGAGGGGCAGGTGCTGACCTCCTCTCTGTGGTGACAGTGACAGGGCCCGAGGGAATGGCCTGAAGCTGTGTCAGGGTATGTTTATGCTGGATATCAGAAAAAGGTTCTTTACCCAGAGGGTGCTTGAGCACTGGGAAAGGCTTCCTAGGGAAGTGGTCACATCACCAAGCCTGACAGAGTTCAAGAAGTGTTTGGAAAGTACTTTTGAGCATATGGTGTATATCTTGGGGATGGTCCTCTGCAGGGTCAGAGGCTGGACATGATGATCCTTGTGGATCCCTTCCAACTCAGCATATTCTGTCCTTCTGTGATTAATAGTGCTAACAATTATGAAATTAAATGCTTTCATCTATCTATAATAATAAACCTCCCAACAAGTAGAACTATACATCAAGTGGGGGAAAATCACAACAGAATTAGTTTTACTTCATCATGCTAATATTAGCTAGTGAATTTTTTTTCCAATCTATAAAATTACAAAAGCCATAATGAAACACAGTTGCATTTCCCGATTTCCTGAGCTTAAATTTAATCTTTTTTTCCTGCACAGACATCAGCAAATAGACCTATGTCAGCCAAAGGCTGTGAATGCTAGTCATCTATCAGTTTCTTTTTTGAGATTCTAGCATAAAACAGTATTTTAACAGTGTGCTGTCTCTAGGTCAGCATTTCTGAAGTGTCTAAGATCCTGAGGGAAAATAAGAATGTTAGTTAGGGAAAAGTCTACCCTGAGTCAGCGTCTGTCTAGTTTGTAGTGTGAAAAGCTCAGGCAAAATTTTTATAAGAGAATGTAAGAGACAAGGAAAAATGTAGCCATAACCTATATTATCATCCATAATTTTATGTCTCATAAGTTATAGAAAAAAAATTATAGCAATAGAAGAAGACTAGTTCAAATTTATATAAAGGAAAATGGAGATTGTCAAAATCTATGATATTCCCACTGTGTCACAGGGACAGAATTCTATACTAGCTTCATTTTAATACAAAATCAGGAAGGAGACATTCAGTCTCATTATCTTTCTCTGGATGCATTTTTATATACCAAATTGATAAAAAATATTGAGTATCCCTTCCAAAATCAGGAAAGCTATATTTTCAAAACAGCATTTTGCCAACAAAATAGAAACAAATTTTCAAATATAAAATTCCCAGCAGTATAAATAAAAAGCAAACTAATAAAACACTCTTCCATATAATTGTTTTCCATGTTACTTTGATATGATGCTCTTTTTAAGGGCCCTAGCTAATTCCTCAACAAGCAGTCAGGGACACAGTGACAGCTTTTAAACTTGCATTCCTTCAGGAGTACTACTCCTTTTGATGTCATGTGCACACAATAAGGCAGGTGCTCTACATGTCAGGCCTCCTAGCCCTGACTCCCTTTCCAAGGAAG
The DNA here is from genome assembly GCF_014805655.1 of Passer montanus. Lineage (NCBI taxonomy): Eukaryota > Metazoa > Chordata > Aves > Passeriformes > Passeridae > Passer > Passer montanus. The sequence goes on along the minus strand of NW_024359832.1, from coordinate 794,211 downwards.
CATTAAAAGCAATCACTTCTTCCCTTGCTCAGGCAACTCGATTTCCTGCTGCTGAAGGGCAAGGAGGGACAGATGTAATTTGTCTGATTTTCATGCCAGAGTGAAGTCAAGAACAGAGAAGACCAAAACCCAAGACCTAGGAACTGAGTGCCACAACATATTTCTCCATCATCTTTTTCTCCTGACAAGCTGAAGTTGCACCACAGTTCAAGAACAGGTTCTCAAATTTGTTCCAGATTCCCATGGAATTTCTTCCCAATTTGACTCTAGAGGAAGCATATGAGTTATACAACTTGGAACCTTTTCCACAGGGGCTTTAGAAATATCACATTTGTCAAATAGTCTGTCCATTTTTAGACCCTTAATCTTTCTTGCATGAGGCTAAGCTACCAATTCCTTTAAGGCAGAAAGAAATCTTGCCAAAGAACTTCTATAGTGAAGTATTCCATGGTCTTGGAAGCCCTCTTTTACCTAGCCAAAAATGATTTACTTTCTAAGATGATTTTCTCTAGTTCATTCAGTTTTTAAAACAATGTTCAATACTCACAGTTCAATATTAACACTTTAGAATGCTATTTTCATTAAGGGTAAAGAAAGAAAAATTAATTCATGCACACAATGAAGTTCACTGCAAGAGAGTCAGAACAGAGTATGGAATCATATATTTCCCGGGTCTTTTGCTTTTTGATTTTTACACAGAAGATTGAAGTTGTTTGTTTTCCCTATGCTTTATACCTTTCAGACATAATTTTCTTCTTTTTTTTTTTTTTTTTTTGTCACTATCTGAGGTGCTACACTCAAAATAATCCACCCCCAGCATTGTCAGGTCCTAACACAGATTTTAGTAGATATTAATGCAACAGGCTGAATCTGAGATGATTTTAAAACAGATTTCTAGATGAGAAGAGGACTGATATTTATCTGTGTGGGCAATTTACCTTCTTCTGTACAACTGTCTTGCATGAACAGTTTCAGCCTTTGCTTTAACTTCCTACGAAGTTGCAATAAATACCACAGCTATCTTTTAAGGTTGAAATGTAATGTTCTTTTCCCTAATGTATTGTATAATACATCTACCACTTCTTTTTTATCAATAGAGACTCATTTGGAGTCATTCAATTGTACCATGCTACCAGTAATTCATGATATCTGCAGGCTCTTCTAAAGCCCTAAGTGAGAGGAATGATTGAATTAGGGATAAACTTCCTTCAAGTGTTGTAGGAGAATTGTAAACACAATGGAAATTTCACAGAATTTAAAAGTAAAATCCAGTTCTGCACAGTGTGATTAATTTTGAGGATCCCCTCCAGAAAATGTAAGTAATCAATTTCTTAGTGTTAATGACAAAGGATTACAAAAGTTTAATTTAATTTTCAATTTTAGATCATTTGAATGACAAGTCTAGTCAAAAGTGGTAGACTGCTAATAGCAAAAAAGGTTTTTGAAAGTCTTTCATTCAGTTCTTTGACATAGATTAGATCACAATGTATTTTATTATCTCTGGAAGTGGAAGAAGAGATGCTGGCTTTGCTTTGCTGTGAGAGAATAAAGGCACACACATCAATCAGTCACTAGTTGACTTTATGATGTAGATGCTTTATCAGCCAAAGGTTCTTTTGTGCTCAGGTATTCTAGGAGGTGTAAATAGCTAATAACAGTTGTAGAAAGACAGGTGCTAGAGTTGACTTAAGCTTCTTTATGCTGCTTCAGACAGTGACCTCCTGTGTACATAGGTTTGTGTGCCAATTATTTCTGATGGTCTCTGCTTACTACAAAATGGCATTTCAGTATCTGTATGTGGCAATGATATAGCTGTACTGTCTATACTTTGCTGCCACCTAAAATGAGCAAATATTTTTTCATACAAAACTGCAATTACAAGATAGATGGTAATCTGAATCTTTCAAACTTTCTGAAACAAAGTAAAGCAAAACAGAAAATACAGCAGTATTTTCTTTTCCACTTTGTCACGACTGTATCAAAGAGCTACAGTCCAGTGCTCTCACACAGCTGGTGAGACACTTGGTGAAATTTGTTTAGTTGAACTGTGTGCTGGATATCTGTGACTCTCCCATACACTAACTGATTTTTGGAGAAGGACAGAATTTACTATATAGATGTGTTCTTTATAATTTGTTGCCTGAAAACATTAAGTTACCTTAAAATTCTTCATTCACTAGTTCAGAAAAGTGGCAGTATAATTTTTAGTTTATTACTGAGATAAAAAAATACCCCAGGTTTGTTTTAAATAATAATAAGTAAAAATCAGGAGGGAATACTGGTGTATCATTAGGAATCAACCTGTGAAACAGTGATTTGGGGGGAGAAACCTAGATTCATAGTTGTTTGAAACAAACATCAAAAGAGTTACAACTGCAACCAAATATTAATGCAGTGAATGACCAACACTAGCAAATTAGCCAATGGCCATATTTTAGCCCATTTACAACTTTCAGGCAACAATAGGGAGAGAACAAATATTTGTGTTTAAAACAGGAGTCTTGTATTTTATGAAAATGACAGGGTGAATAAAGCTATAGACACACATACATGGATTTAAGAGGAATCAAGAAAAATCCCAGAACTCCTAGCAACTTCTACCACAGATATTTTGGCTGCATCTGTGCTGCCTTTAAGAGCCATTTCAACAAGAGCACATATATTTGTCGATCTATTCTCTCAATGTTTCAGGCTCTTTTCTGTAGGCTTCATAATGCATGGGATCCCCTTTGGAACTTTCTGAGGCAAGCTCTTCCTCCATTTGTCCAGCTGTGTGTGAAATGTAATGGTCAAATATAAGGAGCTCTGCCTCACTTACTGAAGATTGCTTATAATTGCTGGCATTTTGCTAAGTGTCAGGGCTTGCAGAAATGTATCAGAATTAAGATCATTTTACTAAGAGTGATATAACAAAGAATTATATTTCAGACAAATGTTTCTGAGATGACACTGCTCCACCTGCTCTGTATGCCTACTTGTACATGGATTTCAAAAGGTTAAGACAAAATTGCATGGCAAAATGACAATATATATTTGTTCTAATTGCCCTGCTATAGTAGAAAAAATACTTTAGGCAATATATCACTTTCAAGCATTCTTTCTTGAAACAAAACCAGCCTTTGTTACAAGGCCGGCTGTTCTTTAAACTTACACATTTTACATGTGTGAAAACCTGAATTTCATCATTAGTCTGAGGTTTTTAGAAGAGTAACATGAGTTCATCTGTCAAGCACAGAAAACAAAAGTAATGCTGAATGCTTCAACTCATGGCAGTGGGATTGGAACTAGATGATCTCTATGGTCTCCTCCAACCCTTAATATTCTGTAATTCTATGAGGTATGATTTATATCTGTTTTCTCTTTCAAGAAACTAATTTCATTCTATACCTACTGAAATGAAACAATATATATGTTCCACATCTGTAACACAGCACTGTCTAATTTGGGAATGAAAATTGATATTTCTATATAGTGAAATATTATCAGAAACAAAAGACTATGTAAAAGTTTGATCTCTTTATCAGCTGAAGACTGGAAGCAGTTTTCTCTATGGCTGTTCTGTTCAGAAATTTATTTAAAATGTTCTTTCCTGATTCTCCTGCCTCAGTTCTCTTCCCTTAAAAAAGACCATAAATCCTCTAAGATAAATAAACTGTTACTTTCTGTGCACTACTGGGTATATTGAATACACACTTCCTGCTGTGTCACTTAATTTTCAAATGGCTGAGCTTAAAAGTCATAGCTGTCTGATATGTCACAACCAGCTCAAGGGGGTATAATGCTCATGTATCTTGTATATACCATAGTTTGAATGCCTCTTTGAGTTCTCTCTGAATTATAAATATATAAATTGAAATGTTATGAAATCCTAATATGTAGTCCACTTTTTTTTTTAATATGGTGTGAGACTGTTCCAGAGAGATTAAAAAAAACCCAAATATGAAACATTTTCTAAAAGTTTCAGTACCTGAAAAATCTTGTTAATTTTTCATCTGTGTTGTTCCTTTTTAAGAGGAATTCTTGGGCTTTGCTTGGTGCTCAGATCTCTAAAGTATAACTAGCTAAATGTATTTTTCTCCTTTTCTCTTAATTTATTATTTGCAAGATATCCTGTCATGCTCAGACCTTCCCAGAATATTTCTGGCATTTATGATATCCTTGCTGAATTGAATTTGCTCTACAGGGTCCGGAAACCACAAGAACAGATTGCAGCTTCCCTTACTCTTTTCCTTGAAGAACATATTGCATTAATTTAAAATTGGTTTACTCTCGTCTTCTGAGCACAATAAATGGTATTGTTGTAAACCTATGAAGTTCTGTATAATCTGGAGAGTAAAATTAAATATTACATAGTGTAGTCTCTCTTCCTATATGTCACAACAGGAGCACATCAAACCAAGGATATCCAAGAACAACAATGCATCTGTAAGTCAAAAGCTACTAACCAGGGAATGCAATTTCTATCAACAGGCTGAGTTCAATGTAATTTATGAAATTATTATCTCTGCCTTGGCAAATGAAAAAAAATTTGAATTGCCATATACATGTATTTTCAAGTCAGAACAATTAATTACTAATCTATATTTCATTACAATCTAGATCACAGAACCTTAAGCCAATAACTTCTGCAATGGTCTCTGTCCCACATCCCTCAGGCAAACCATGTTCTTTCCTAACTAATCAAAATGAATTATATGTATTAAAATACCAATGCACGCCAAGATTTGTAAAAGAACTACTTTCAAGTGTAGGAAAACAAAATATAGACAGAAGTGAAATACAGATTTCTTCATGAAGAACAATCTTAGTCACATGAGTTGCAACATGTAACATTCTTTTACATCTTCAAGGACTTGTAAATTAATGAGAACTCAAAGTGGGAAACTTTGGTGAGAAAATCCACAGGTATTCAGTATCTCTGCCATAAACAGCTTGATGGTAAAATTCTCAAATGAGAATTTTTCATTTAAGAAGACTGCTCTATTCAGAGAAAGTGCATAAATTCATCATGCTTACAGTTCAAATTAATTGATATAACTTCAAGTTTCAATATACTAATTGCAGGTACTACATATGAACATAATTTCCAGAAATACAGGACTTAAAGTACCAAAGTACTGCAGAGACATAAAACAATCTACATCCTTTCCTTTCAGGGAAGATATTTACAGGGAATATACTTATAAAGAGATTTAAAAGTATGTGCAGCAGATTATATTGCCTTAGCTAAGGCTATACTATATGTATTAACATTTAAAGAACTATCAAACTCTAAGTATAATCATAATAATGGTAATCATTATTATTAATTCATGAGGACAGGGCATACACTGATTTTTAATACTAAGGCAATTGTCTTCCCTGTCATTCTAGTCTCCTGAATTGCATAATTCAATCTGTTAAATGACTCCATTTTTTTTCAGATTTGCCAAATTCTACAAGGACAAGATCTGGTTGTTTTCCAAAGAAACCTGAATATCCTTTCAGAAAAACACATGGACAGATGGCCTTCTTCCCTGCTGATGTTACTTTAGAAATGTGCTTGGAGGGAAATTCTGTCAACATCCCTGAGTCATATTTTTACCTTATTTAGTTTGAAATATTACATAATGTGATAAAATTCATTAATACATATTATATTACTGTGGTAAAGTTCATTAATACATGTTATATTACTGTTCAGTATAATTTTATTGATACAGAATGTTTTATGTTTCTCTTTTTCTTTTTGCAGGGAAAAAATAGCATGCAGCAACCTACCAAATTAGAAAACTTAGAGGAACAGTATTTTATAAACAATTCTTAAACTATTTTCTTCAATACAGTTCACTTAGAATAAACACTGACATCCCAAATACACAGATGGGGCTGAAAACAGGAACTCTCAAAATGATTTTAGCAACTGCAAATTGATGAAGGAGATCAGGAGTAGTCAGAATGGATTTATGAATAAGAAATGTCTGACCAAACTGACAGCCTTCTACAATGAAATTACTGACTCAATGGATGAGGAAAGAGCAGTAGGTGTTTTTTATCTTAAGGTTTTGACACAGGTATTCTTTCAGTCTCATTGGCCTGCATGCCAATATATTATGCCTTTTGCTGAGAAGAATAATGGGAAGAGACAATTGCTGAGATCCTACCTTCTCTTCTGGCTAAGGAACAATATGTCTACCAGCATGAAAAATTGGTTCATTTTCAAAAAGATGAAAAATTTCCAGCACTTGAAGAAATTCTAGTGGTGGTGGTCCATTCTCCACTCCACATTCCTCTAAAGGATGAGAGGAAAAGAGACTAACTCATTTAACACACTTCTTTATCTTTCAAATCAAGACCTGAAGCTACATCAGAAAGCAATATTAATCAACTTCTACAATTACAAAGGAAAAAAAATTCTAAATATTTTTCAATTTACAGAATTTTTTCCTCAACCGTGCACCGTGCATCCACTGCCAGGCAAACCAGTCAATGTTCCAACATTCTGTTATCATTATTTCTTAGCCACCAAAACTGGTTGGGAATGTTCTTTTCATTTCTTGCTATGCTTTAAAAGCATGAGAACGAGGTGGGACTTCCCCACTTATTCTGGAAATTCAAGAGATGACTGGAGTCAAAATTGTTGTTTAACTAATTACTTGTTAACTAATTGTTACATAACAAGATAAGTTTTTGAAATTGAATTTTGTTTTCAATTAAAACCAGGAAAAAAAGCATCATCTTGGAGACCACAGTCCTCTTAAGTCACCTTGAACAAGATCAGAGACTTGAATATTAATCTTGTACAACTCTATGTCTGTAATGAGGATGTCTTTCTCCCACATTTTCACACATGCAGAAACATGTTCACAAGAGAATCAGAAATATTTAGTTTAATTTTTGCAAAGGATAATAATTAATTCTCATGGAGGATAGAGGAAAAAAACAAGCCAAAACCAAACCAAACTTTTCATAGAGAGAGGAAGGCATGTCACAGGGTACCCTGTCTCCAGAAAGTCAGTGACACCTTCAGTCCCTCTGAACATGGTACACATTGCATACTTGTCTTCATGATCAAACTTCATTCACTTTTCAAAGGAAAAAAGCATGTCTTGTGAGAGAGTTACAGGATGTATGCTGCATTCCTAATGCATTTTTGCAACAAATGTGATATTATGATGCTATAAATGCATTTGCTGAGAGTCAGAGCTTACTTGCAGTATTTTGGAAGGAAATATTTGAGACAAGAATGATGAATTAAATCCTTCATAGTTTTCCATCTTACTTGGACAGATCTACTGCTTACTTTCATATTTCTAGTGTTAGTGGTCCTGCCTGCAAAACATCTCAAAGGATGAAGATATTTGCTAGAAATAATTCACAATAAAATTGCTTATCCTTTTTCCCAAACAGGAGAAATATCATCATGAGTTTCATCTTTCAATGGGGGCATTGTATTAGTAGCCTCATTAGTAAAACTGTTTAGCAAAGCAGTAAAATAATGCCAGGCTCTACTCTTTACAGCTTCTGATTAGAAAACCCATTACATCTCATGAGCAATTTATAGCTCATCAGTCTCAAAACACAAAGGAAATAAATTATAAGGGAAGGATGAGCTTAGAATGATGCCTACAAGCCTGATCTTCAAAACAAAGTAATATTTGTAATAACAACAGAGGGCACTGAATATCAATGGATGATCTCAGTATGCTTGATATAGAATACTCCACATAAATAAGAACCAGTAATGCCTCTGTACTTTTTATTAATACCCCCATTGCCTGATGTTCTTACTTGCTTATGTTGTCTAAGAGCACACACAATGATTTAAAGTATGTAGCTGATGATCTTCTGTGAGATAGGGATGTGCTGTTAGCCCTGTTTTGCAGACAAGAAATTAAGGTGCAGAAACCATGTTGTCTGAAATACTGGAGAAAGCTATGGACCTTTGGAAATGAACACTGATCCTAGCTCTGCTTCTACTAACCTTGGTACTCCATCATCATACAAAACACAAATGGCATGAAGGCAATAAAACTAAATTCTAAGCATTCATGTATTGTCTGGAAATAGTGCCTTCTGGTCTCAAAAACAGTATGAAACATGAAGGCACTGGAGGGCAAGACATTCTTTGTAGATCTCTTATCTTTAAAGGCTTATCTCAGTCTGAAAAATGTTAATTTATTCATTGTTAGAGAGTCTTACCAAATTTACCCTTCTTTTTTTTGTTAAAGGAGTGAAAAACCAAAACACATAAGAATTGAAGCAAACAGTTGTTCAATTTTCCAGCTTTCTACAATAATGGTTTGTTTTTTTAATAACACATTTTTTATTTTGACAATATCGCAACCAGTTTAGAATGGCATTTATTTTTGGAACCAAAAACAAAAAAAGCAAAGAAGTAAAACATTGAATCACCAAAGCTTATTGCAAAAATACAGAAAGAGTGAATAAAGCTAGAGGCCTAATAAACATCTAAGTAGGCACATATAGCAAATTCTCAAGACACTGTGATCCTAAAACATTACAGCAATTTGTAAAATAAATTTTAAAAACATTTCCTAAATGTACACTAGATACTTGAAGATTCAAAAGTGACTGGATTTTTAAAAAACCCCAATCTTTTAGCAAGGAAAAGATGAAATATAAAGGTACTTGTGAAATTTCTGAAAACCCCTATGCATGTGCACAGGGAAATGTGAATTCTAATTTCTATAAAAATTCCCTACCCACTAAAACTTAGTTAAAATAGTTTCTTATTTGTATGGAAAAGCCCAATAGGATCACAAGCAAGAAGACTAGATATTCAAGGTCTAATACAATTAAAATATTTAAGAAACTAATGAACTTCTAAAGGTCAAAAATTAAAAACAAAGGAGTTTTACTCATTCTCAGGATAATGATTTCTCAGTTACATTTCTGACTTGAAACTTTCAGCCTTTAGAGATTTCTCAGTTTTACTTTATTTGAATTGTAGTGATCTATCCAAATTGTGAGAGAGTGCATTTTCCAGATCACAGCTGAAGACATTAATTAAGCCTTCTGCTGAAGCCCCCAGGCAGGCTGACAAAAGAGCAGGGCCCTTGGCATCATTAAGGAAGGGAAGTAAAAGAAAGTGAATAGGTTGATTAGCAGAAGTGAGAAACTGGTTATACATACAGCAGTGTGATCTAATTACAACAGAGTTTTACAATGAAACTGGCAGTTCTGAGGACATAGCGCTAATACTGTGCAGAAAGAAATCCAGTTGCATGCTGCAAGACCAAGCCATGACACATACCAAAGTACAGTATGTGGAAAGGATTAGGACAGGCATTACAGAAGTGCTCTTTTGGTGAAAATTAAAATGCTAAATATTATGATATGGATCAAAGAATATTCTGTTTTAAAGAGCTAGACTCATTTGAAAAGGATTACAAGATGAAATTCTGCGGGACTGTGCCCAGCAATTGGAAAGTAAGTCTTTCACCTGCAATTTATCTTCAAGAACAAATCTGAAACTGGTCTATTAAAAAACCACAACCTGAATGAGTAATTAAAATGTTGGGAGGGGGGTTCAATTTTAAAATTATTATTAAACTACTATTCAAAAACTATCAAAATCAAAAATCTGCAGAACATCAAATTAATCATAAAAATGTTTATGGGCTTTTCTATAGGGAAACACTCCTAGTCTTAATATTTTTAATTATTTGATCCAAGAGTAGTTTGTTTTAAGGGATAAGTAATTCAACAAGAAAATTTTGTAGATGAAATAGAAATTGACACAAACATGCAATGAAATGTGTCTCAACAATTCACACTGAAATTCACATGGAAAGATCTCAGATGGCGTGAAGCAAGTGTCTCTATGTACCTCATAAAGGATTTCATTACTGTGTTAATGTTTCATTACTGAACTCTTTTGCCAGGGCAGGGATGTAATTTCAGCCTGAGGCACATATTAGATTCTAGTATCTACAGTTATGGTTTAAATTATGTTTATTTACTCTACTTGCTTGTGTTCCAAGACTGAACTTGGATTATTCAATGGAAGGGAATTAAGCAGGAAGGTTATATTATGCTGGTTGCATCTGTAATTCCTTTTACACTATGCAGCACACCCTGTAATCTCAGCTCCACTGTAGTGAGCACCAGATATCTGCAGTCTGTGTGTGCTTAAGTGGCTCCTATGTAGGAAATTAGATACCCGGTGGATAAAGGGGTAATTAGTGCCCACCTGTTTCTCATTGCACTAAGACTGTGTTAATTACATCGTTCCTGAACTGGAAACTGGGTGAAGAGATTAAATAATATGGATGTACATAGACACTATCTTCTGAATGCCAAACTCAAGGTCAAAATGAGATTTATGCCTGTTATTCTTACAAAAAATACACACATGCAACATATTTCTTTATAGAGTGCCTCATAAATACTGATTTATACTATGGAATCACACATAAAGCATCTGTGCCATGCTCATCAGATGCTTCTTCCAATATTTTGATTGGCAATTACATCTAATTGCTGAAATACACAGATAAAAACTCAGAACAATAAAAACCTGCAAACCTTAGAAAGATACAGAATAGCCCTAAATACACAAATCCTAACACCAATTCTATTTTTAGGTAAAAACAGTGTTTTCAATGATCTTCTGCCTCCAAAGAGAAATTGATAAATGTTTTAAAATGCAAAGACCAAAATATGGAGTTAAAAAAAAAAGGGGTCTTCAGCTGGGAGAATATAACCTTCACTTCTTGCATACAACAATGTCTACCAACAATGTTTCAGCTAATAATTTCTGTGGTTTTTGTATGACAACTTTAAAACCATCTCAAGATATTGTTTCTCATCTAATAGAGAAAAAAAAAATTGAGGAAAAAAAAATCAAGGAATTATCAAATGGTTTCTGTCAGAAAGGACCTTAAAGATCATCTGTTTTTCAGCTCCCATGGGCAGGAGCACCTTCCCCTAGACCAGGCTGCTCAAAGCCCCATCCAACCTGGCCCTGAACACTTCCAAGGATGGAGTATCTACAACTTCTCTGGGCAAGTATTAAATACCACCATTTATAAAAGATGAAGAGAGACCACTGTACTCTTCCACTGACTGCTTTCAGGTAATCCTAACACCTTATCTGAGCAGTACAAGAGTCCAATCAGTTATTATGCTAATGTATAATTTTCCTCACTCTCAGAATAACAAAATTTTGTTGTCCTTATTCATGCTGAACAACCAGTGAAGCTACTCTAAAATTAGTATATTGTTCAATATGATCCACACTGTTTCAAAAAACCACTGCATCCTATTTTATATTTTATAATTTTATATTTTATATTTTACAAATATTTTATAAATATATAAAAATAAATATTTATAAATATATAAACAAATATTTATAAATATAAATATATAAAATATAAAATATTTTATAAATATTTTATAAGATAAGCAGCACCTGCATCTTAAAAGAGCATTCAGTAGGATCTCTGATCTAAACAGTCATAATAATATTTTTTACTATAATATTTTTAAAACTAATTTGCTGCTTGTAGAATGTAAAGTAGTTTCTCCTGCAAAAAGCCAAGCTGCTTTCTGCATTTTCTGTGACAGTGTTTTGGCTTAGCTTGTTGGGAGAGTTAACTGACATTCTAAAAAAGCTGTACTTTATCAAAATGATGACACAAGTATGGAGCACTTTTCTTCTGGGATTTTGTACCACACTCAGAAGGAGAGACCAAAGATTTATAGGGAGTTTCCAGTCTGGTGGGTGCCAGTGGAGAAGCCCAGAGGCAAAAGTAAACTTTGTTCAAACCTTGTAATTTATATGCTGATCTAGCAAGAGGGGAACCAAAATCTAGCCATTCTATATTCTTACTTCAATTGTCCTTTCTATTAAGAAACTTCTTTCATGTAAATCACTACTGGAGTGCCAAGTTTAATATCACACAGATTTCACTTTTACTAATCACATTTATATATAACCTCATATTTTTAAAAATAAATTCTTCTTCAGACCAAAAGAAAATTCAGTCAACCTTCAGCCAACTACTGCAATTTCCACTTACACTTGCAAAGAGTTCAGCGAGAGTATGTAGCTGTTGTGGAATTATGCATGACAGATTGCCAGTCTAAATTAACAAATTTTGTGAACTATAGTAACTTCCTTTGCAGAACAACTGATTTAAATTCAGCAAAAGAGACAAATGAGCCTCTGGCTGAAGCCCAAGAGCCAACTTTACAGTAAATCCCCAGCTGTTATTGTACAATCATAATGTTGAAGCCATAATTACCAATTCCAGTCCAGGATGCTAACTTGTTCAGCTACTTCCATTACAAGATTTCTACTTGTGAGTTTTCTTTGTCCTAATCTCACCCATGGATTTCACCATTGATAGTTTGAAGTTCTTGCTAGTGTTTATTTCCTATTGAATTTCTAAACAAAAAGAAAAAAAATCTTTCCCTTACTTTGTGTTTATAAAATAGAAATAATACACCACACAGCAATGAACTGGTTTGCTGTTTAAAGGCTTTTCTTCTTTAATGTGAGATCTTTGCACAGTTTGGAGATTTAGTCTTGAAAACTTATGCACTTAGTTACTACCTTAAAATATTTTTTGAAATTTAATTCTAAGACTTTAAAAAAATGTCACACTTCAGTGAATTAGCAGAGTTATCTAAACAGAGTTTTAAAAATTAACTTCCTATAACTTGTTAAAGATGAGAAGTTAGGTAATTTTTTTATTTGAAATTTTAACATGCCATAATAGCTTGAGATTAAAGGAAGTGACTCATCATACACTTGGTAATGAAAAGTATAAATTGTTTGGTTTTGTGCAATTATTTCCCGAGGATGCTCTTCAAGTCAACAAGGCTTTCAACTAATGTTAGCATTACTTATCACTCTGGGATGGAGGCCAGTGTCAAAACACAGTCCTTGTTATGGTATAATCAATGCTTCCATTTCATGTCCTCAAATAGTAAATTTCCAGCTGCTTTGCAGTAACAGCATTAGCAAAGACTCAAGAATGCAATCCATAAGATGATGAAATGTGGTACTTATTTTGCATCTAAGAAGGAGAATGATTGTTCTATGTGCCTGTTTTTAAGGATGAATTGAATTAACCATGTATTGAATATCTATAAGCAAAAAAAAGTAACATGTATTTCTTACACTGCTTAAAAAGGGAAAGATAAAAATGATTTTTTAAATTCTAAAATGTTTTAGTAAATTGTACTATTTCATTAAAATGCTTGTAGCACTTCTTGAATCTCTTTACCTTCTTTACCTTATTTTAACTTAATTCTTTCCCAATACAGGTAATGCTGTGGTCATATTGCTTCATAAAACTGAAGGAAGTTCAGAAGGCTCCTGAGAAATTGATCTGACAGTAAAAAAACCCATGAAGTTTTAGTCACTGAGGGAGGGATTTCGGAGCTATATAAAAGAGATGGAAGTTTAAGTCACAACACCAGATGGACAGGGAACTCCTTCAGGAAATGGTAAAAAAAAAACCCCAAAAATCACTCTGTACAGACATTTTCAAAGCAGAAAATTTCATTGCTGGATACAAGATGTTTGTGAAACTAGAGGTTATAACATGACATTTTGTCATTTATTATGACAAAACCAAAAAGCATGCTTGCTATCTGTAATAAACTCCAGCTCTTAAGACTGACCAAGCAGGTCATATATATATATGTCTTCACACAAAAAATGTAAAAATGTTGTTTATTATGAAGCAGTAAAATTCAGCTTAGTTCTTTCTATATATATATATGTCTTCACACAAAAAATGTTGCTTATTATGAAGCAGTAAAATTCAACTTAGTTCTTTCTGAAAGGCAGAAAATACAAAGCTCATTTCAAATGGGAGAGGGACAATATTTTAAATGAAACCATTATATTTGCTTGTAGTGGCTGTCAGAAACTGTGGAGGAACAAGCAGATTTTTCCTTTAAGAAAGCAATAGTGTCCTAATAAGACACTGTCATGATAACTATTCCATAACTTATATTTTGAATTTCACTCCAGCTAGTGGAGACGAGATTCATTCTTTTTTTTATCATAAACTTTGAAATATTCATTAATTTTCTCTATTGTGATGTCAAACACAATATTGTGTGTGATGTCCCAAAACATAGAGTATTAACAATTAGAAGGCAATTTTCTTTCTTTGCTCAAGGACTTCTCTTCTTCCTGATAGAGTATAGAAATATTAATAATACTAATAGAAAAAAACCCCAACAAACTCTCCAACCAACAACCATGGTTCTAACACAATACAGATGTGACAAATTATATAAGTATGTAGAAGAATTATTTTTTCTAAACTGCCTCATGAAACTCTGTGAGTAAGCTTCTATGACTTTGTCACAGATGTCATCAAAACCAAAATTGGTTCAGAACATCTTACCTCTGATCTGTAACAAGCAGTCTTTAGGTATGGGGAATTTGGGGAATTTTATTGATATTTATTTTCGTAGATTATGAATGACTTGATTATTTTATATTATTTCACTACAAATGTTTTTAAAGTGAGAAGTATCATGCATGACAAAAAGTATTCTGAAAGCAAAACTGACAAGTAAAAGAAGATTGTAACAAGTTTGTCTTATTTCAAGATTACAAAATTCTACATATAATGGGTAAAATTTACTTTATATGTTAACTTGTATTTCTGGAATTTACACATTCAAACTTTAGGACACAACATCTGTGTCAGAATAAATACTCTGACAATCTTTCTTATATTAATTTTGAAAGTGTTATCTTTGAAGTTGTGATTTGATCATTACCCTCAATGAGGGTAATGATCAAAGATTCATCTGATGATTCTGAGATTCATCTGATGTGAAAAAGGAAAAGAAAAAAGAGTGTTATTACTAATGAGTTAGGAATAATTAAAATTTTGAACAGTTAAAACTCCAATGCTTTCATTATTTTTCTTGTTCTCTTTTGTTTCCAAAAATTGCTTGTTTGTACACTCATCCTGCAAGTTATGTCTCATATGCAATCTTGTCGAGATTGCACAGTGATTGTCCAGGTTATTAATGAAGAATTTAAACAACACTGTCCTCAGTACTGACCCACTGGCCTCCACTGGTCACAGCCCTTGGAACCCAGCAGTTAAGCCATTTTTCAGGTCACCTCACTGCTCTTTTAGACTGTACATCATCAATCAAGAATATGTGATGGGATACTAAAGGCAAGATTAAAAATAATAATTGTCCTAATCCACCAAGCATGGCACCTTGTTGTAGAAGACAGCTTGGGCAGGAATCATTTTCTGTTGAGAAATCCATTCTGACAACTTCCAACATCATTAGACTTATAATTTTATTACATTAACATTCATAGCTTTTAATGCACTGAGTCTTTGGATGTGAAGTATCTCCTTCTAACTTAAGACACACCTACTCACAATGGTTTTTGTGAATATATGTCTTTTTTCTACCAAAGGCCTAAGAGTGAGGATATTACACTTGGAAAAAATACATTTAAAACTATGACAGCCACCCTCAAATCAGGGCTAAAAAACTATCCATACTTTTGGGACATAAAACAATGTTAATATATTTCATTTGAGTAAATGTCTTCTGTGGATATTTTTCTGCCACAATGACTCACATTTCTGCCTCTTAGTTTCACCTGTGCATCCATAGTCCTAAGGTTTATACAGAGAAGCAAAACTAAGGTGCTCCTCAAGATTATAAAATGTCATGCAAATGATAAATGTCCTCCAAAAAGAAATATAAGCAAACTCATACACAGAGAGATAAAGACAGACGGAGATTTTTCCTCTTTTCAAGTCACTTGCAAGTAATCTGGTTTTACTTTATTCTGTTGGAACAGATTTTCTATGGAAATATTAATTTTTTTTAAACATGTAGTATTTCTTTAATTGCTTAGCTTGTGTAAACTGCAACTAAACTATTTTAAAGTTGTTCAGGAAATAAAAGTTCATTCCTCAGCATAAGATGCCCATACAGTTAAAACAGCTCAATCTAAATATACTTTACATGAGAATTAGAAGCATAACATTATGAACATCAGACTGAGATGTCACATAGTTTCACTGAAATTTTCCCCAGCAGTACACAGATGTATTACATGAAGGAAGCACCTGGAAAACTGAAAATGCACCTGAGACTAAAACAACCACCAACACCCAGAAAAACACTTCCAACTTCAATAACTTTCCCACATCCATCAGAAGAAGGGCTCCCAAATCAAATTCAGTTCCTCAGGCTGGTATAAAATTGGGTGGATATAGGCCTCTCCTGACTTGATTCATGAACCATAATCAACCAAAGAAAAAGTCTTGGGTAATATTAACTCAGATGTTTCAGTGTAAAAAGCAGAGATCCTCCTTGACTGAGCAACAAGGCTCACCAATAAAAGCAGGAGTATAGGCTGACATGAAAAAGCAAAGTTCAAAAGATAAAGTTGTTCAACTGAATGATCCCCAGACAGATTCCACTGAAGTATAGCAAATCAAGAACAAAATCATGAATCATGGAAGTTCTTATCAGCTGTCAGCAAAGAGTGAGCACAGCCAACTCAGTTTCAGAGTGGTAGTCCCTCCAGAGACCACCAACAAACATAGGAGTGACTTGTCCTTTGGCAAAGCTTATATCGTTTTCCTATCGATAAAAGTGACGCTATTGGAATGACATGGTGTTGAGAGTCAAAATAACTTAAGGAGTCCTTTATGACTGTCCTAGTTCTCAAAACCAGGACAATGCCATAATAGTGACTTTATCTTTAGTGACAGGTGAGTGATTCCAAAGGGCAAGGCTTGAAGAGCAGGTATCAGAAAAATTAACTGGGAAGCATTTCAAGTTTTAGCTGAGTGGATTGTGACATGCAGCTACAGAAACAAGTGTTGCATTGCATCCTGTGCAATAACAGAGGCAGATTCTTTGAGTATATTTATGATTTTTTTTTAATATTACAAAAAAAATGTGCAATGATAGCTCCTTAATGGAGTTTCTCTGATACATAAATACCTCAGCAGTGGTAGGACTGCATGATTCTTGAACTGATTTTGACTGATGGCAGAAGGGTATCTCACAGAGCAGAAAAGAGGGTAGATATAGCAATTACGGCCTTGAAATTTTGGGAGAACATGTCTGAGTGGAATGTGGGGGAATATGCTCCTCCTACCCAACCCCAAAATCAACAAAATCCCCATCCTGCCAGGCTGCCATACTCTCATACAAGAGAGTATGAGCATCTTGCAAGGAAGAAGACTTTAGAAATTACAGCCCAGTCAGTCTCACATCAGTTGCTAGCAAGATTATGTGGGAGAGGCCCCTAAAAATTATTACAACATAGATATGAAAAAAGTCAGTTGGGGCAAAATAAGCATGGGATTAGTAAAGGCAAGGAGCACCAACTTGTGATCTTGCAAAAAGCCTATCTCAAGGCACAAAAAGAGTGTATGTTCTTCCTCAACTTCATTAAGGTATTTGATGTGATCTATGCTGCATCCTTATAACTCCATTAGAGAAAGAAGCTCAATAAAGATATTGTCTCAGAAAAAGAATTTGAGGTTGTCACAAAGGCACCTAAGGCCCAAACATAAACCTAAATATATGCAGTGATTTGGCCGAAATTAAGAAAAGCCAATTCTATTTTGATGATTATATACATTCAGAGAAACACTGATGAAAGAAATATATTCTAGATTTGCTTTTGTCAAGATTGATCCAGGTTTGGAAATAAAACAATATAAGATAAAGCTCTCTAAATACATACAAAGACAGTCTGTCTCTTGAGTAAAAATCTGGAGGAAAAAATACCTGAAAGAAATCCTACTTTGAACCCCACCTGCAATTTCTTAATTCATATAGAATCACATATTTTAAAACACAAGATAAACACAAAGTTTTCATAGTTTCTCATGTTCAGTAAGTTCATATACATTCACTATTTCTTGTTTTCTTGACATTTTCCTCAAGACTTTTAACTCAATTATTAAATTCTGTGCTCTCTAAGGCTATATCGGGAAAACACACACTACTTTCAGAGAATACATTTTTAACCTTATTAATTGTGAAAAAAACCCACAAAGTAACCCCCTCTACTTTAAGGGACAATGGGTTTCTTTTTTATGTAATGGAAATAATTTAACAAAGAGAAAACTGGATTTTTTTTTTTTTTTGGCTCTTAAGAACTGTATGTGTAAATCAAAAAGATTAATAAACCCAGGAATACATTCTCAAGAAAAACACCACAAACTACTTTTATTGTTATGTGACAAGCTAATAAGACTGCACCTTGATTGTTTCCATTCTAAGTGCAGTGGTACGGATGGAGTAGCATGATAATAAAAACATTTAATTCAGAAGAACTGAAATAATTCAGGATGTTGAATTATGTGTTATTTGATTTCATACATCTCATTAAAGATACACAAAGAATAAAGTTTGCATCATAACAATGCAAATTATATAAACATGAGAAATATAACATGGTCTGGATGAAACTTACTGGTTTCAGGCTAGCAGTTTGATCAAAAGCATACAGCTAGACCATTCATAGCCAAAATGTAATTCTCTGTAAGATTCATTACACAGACTACACATGCCCTGGTTTGGGGGATATGAAGATATCAATTCAGGGTCAAATGAGCCCATATCTGCTCAGGGTCTGACACATCCTTTAAATTCTGACATGCAGAGAAGCCATTTGATGAAAATACAGAAGTTTCTTTGTGTAAACATAGAATTGGGGGTAGGAACCCATAGTTCTGCAGACACCACTGACTGTGTATGGTAAAAAGGGCAAAGCAAGAGGAGTAGGGCTAGGGAAACAGCACACTCTGAGTAGCCTTCTCATTTACACAACTTCTACACAAAAGAAACTATTTATTTTAGTCAAGACCTGGCTTTTTCACTACTACGTTTGGAAAGAAAATTTTATACTGTCAGAAGTAAATATTACTAGAAGTTTTCTTTTGTTTTTAAGAATTCACATACATTTGTTTTCCAACTGACTTAAATCTAAGTATTTTAGCACTTACTTTGAATATTCAGGGTTTCAATGAAGCAATCACAAGATAAAAGCAATCACAAGATCAACCTACACACAATGTTCAATACCATTATCTTGATAAAGGTAGTTTAAGGTTTGCATTTAACACTGTATAAATGATCTTATTTGGGCATCCAGGTATGCAGCAGGCAAGTGGTCATCAGTAAGCATCTGTGAGCTTTACACTAGCAAATCTAGCCATTCTCACACTTAAATTGCAGCAGCAGAGAGCTCAGCTCTGCCTATCTACTCAAGAGACTGCTGGGCACTCTTAGCAGCAGTAATGCAGAGGTGAATGCTGCCCTCTCAGTGAACATTTTTATCACTTTCAGATCGAGCTTACCAAAAGATAACACCAGCAAAGGTGCAAGAATTCCAGTAATGCCTCCTAGGCACAGCACAGCACAGCCACTGCTGCACCTCACTGCTAGTAACACTGGCCTTCCCAGCTCACTCTGCCCTGAGCTGCAGTGGGAGAGCAGTGAAGACCTGACCTCCTGAGAGCCTCCGTGGAGCTCCCTCAGAGCCCATTCCACAAACCATGTTCTGCAGTGCAGAGGAAATATACCAGTCCTGCAAAGTAACTACTGAGTAAGTAATCAAGGAGTTAATCAAACAATGTCACTTTAATGGATATGTTCTTTTATTGGGGAGTGAATGTGGGCTTAAAAAACTAAGTCTCTTTCTAGAGATAAGGAATGACTTGTTGATTTCACAGAATATTTTAACTCCAGCGTATATCAAACTTAAATCTTTATTACTTAAATGGAAAAGGCAGACAAAAGCATTTCTGTCTGTATTACCCAAAGTAAACACTAGTAGCTGGTGAGTGAGCAGGATGGTTGCTCAGAATCTGCTGTCAGTATTGAATAGGTCACTACTGACTGGGATGAGACCTCAGTAAACCTAGCTTACTTTTAGATTTCAACAACACTATGGCCACTTTTCTAAGTACCAAAACAGCTCATGCCACATGCAGATGCCATACAGCTGCAGAAATACTCTACAGAGACACAACAAAACCCTACTGCTAAGCTGGATACAGCTCCAGAGGTTTCCCTCATCATTCCCTTGTGGCATTCCAACTTGCATACAGAAGTTACTGAACTTTAGCACAACTACTGAGCAAGTTGGCATAAGACTGGAAAGTGAATCTAGTTCAAAAGTTCTGTAAGATGAGAATAAAGCCACAAAGTGTACCACTTTTTTATCTAGGTGACAAGTGCCTTAAAGTTAATACAGATACGTAGAACTGGAACTCTAAAAATATTATACTTGAATTATTTTTTCCAGTTAATAATCAACTCTATTTTCTGATGGCTTGAGAATATTTACTGACAAATGTTGTTTTTTTCATGAGCCTCACAGGACTAGTGGCACCGTATGTTAGGCATCTGGTAGATTCTGCATCCTCTCCTTTACAATAATTATGCATTAAATATGCATAAAATGCATATGTGTGCATTTTTTTCTGAGATTTGTTAGCAGCTAAATGAAATTAGGACCCTCCTCAAGTCTCATTACTATCGCTTGGAACAAAAGTTTTCATCTTCTCTTTAACAGAAGCAATGTTCTGCAGTATGAAGCACTGGGCAAGAAAATATTCCCAATCATTACTCTCATGTACAGTAACAGGACTTGGAACAATAACCACTCACAAAAAAGAAATGGGAAAAATGCAAACATCATGAGTAATGTTCTGCAGCCTTGAATGAAAAGTATGCTCCCTGCAAAGTTACTTAAATACTATAAAAGTTTTCATTACTTAGAACAATACTGCTACTCTATCAAGAACTGGAAGATCTTAGCTTTACAGAACAAGATGAAGATACTACCTCAAGGATTTATTAACATAAGAGCAAACTAATTAAGACAAATGGGAAACTGACATCTCATTTATGAAGGTACTCAAGATTTTTCTTATATACATAGAAGACAGATTTCAACAGACAAAATTTCCCACAAATTTAGGGTCAAGATACTTGTGTTTCCTATCAAATGTTACAGTATGCACACTAAAATTCTTTCCTCATGATGGACTGAAAGCCAACATAACATTTTACTCAGATCATAAATAATCACTCTCATGGTAAAAAGATGATTTTTCCAGCATTTCAATACTTTTTTAATTCATTGACAATGTTAATATAAACAGCATAACTGAATAAAAACAAAAGTGTTAAAAAGACCTACACTGAATTTCATAGCACAAAATTTCTTACTTTTCTTTTTTTCTCTGTAATAACATGATGCTATATGATAATTTCATTTAAACAACATTTTAAAGGCTTTGCTTTGAAAAATTAAATCCTAGAGACATTACACAGTATAGCAGGATTTCCTCTACCTAATGAGCAAAATAAACCCCAAAAAAATTAAAATTAAAAAAAAATGAAAAAGAAAAAGCAATCATGATAGCTAGTGATAAAAAGAATAAAACCATTCCTTATTTCACTGCATTTTGAACTTATCACCACTCTTGCTTTTCTGGACTTTACATCAAATGAGAGTCAAATGTTCCATTCCCTGTGCTGAGGTCATTTGAAGTATAAAATATACATGCTTTGAATCTCCTTTCTTTAGGATAAAACATTTCTTTTAAGAAGTAAGCAAGGTTTCAGAGGAAAAAAAACTGACATGAAGGAAGCTTTCACTGTTAAGATATTCTCAAAGCAAACCTCTACTGATTGCTAATCTAGGAGGTGTAAGAATTAAACTTTGTAGTTTGAGACTGAAGATATCAATTTATATTAGCTGCAAATTAAGAAATAAAGATGAAAAATACCTACCTTTCGGGAATGGATTTCTTTCACATATAATGGAAGCAGAAATTCAGATATTCCTTCAAGTCGTATTCCTTTTTTAGTGACTCTCAAATTTCCCATTCCATCCTACAATCAATAATATATATATATATTCACTTTAGGAAATAACCTTATCCAGAACAACCTAAAAAGAAGACAGTAGTTGGCTTAACCCCTAAAAATAATGAATGCTGTCCCCAGCTCTTCTCATGATCTTAGGTAGGAGGTAGATGGGCACATTTAGCTTCACCTAGGGCTGAAGTATTTAACTGTGCAACCTGATGGTGACCTGAATACTTTATTTCTTGGATGAACCTAATGCCAGGGTATAACTGTGGATCATCATTATTCCCTGTATAGGGTGAAAATATTGCAATTGCTGAATGTAATTTTACAACTGCTCAATAAAAAAGTATTTAATTTTCTCTCTATATATGTAACATTTTTTTTACATTTAAAGCAATTTATAGCTTGAATCCAGTGTTTTTGCTTTTCCCGATGATTAAAATACATAGAAAAATATCACGTAGGAAGAAAGAAAACAATTTTTAGTGGTTTCTCATCACTACTAAGAGCATGTTGCTGATAACTTCGAAAATATTAATTTTGATTTTTTGTGCTTATTTATCGGACCAGAAATAGGAAAGGCGCCACTGTAAGTCTGGATGAAACAAACAAACCACAAAATTCAATGTTCAATAAAATATAAGCATAGAAAAGTGGCATAATGAGGCTTCAGCTGCACTCTTACAGGAAAAAAAAACCCAAAAACAATGAAACATGCTTTAAAATCAAGAGACAAAATTATTTTGCACAGCAATAGAAAGTCAAGATTTTTATCCTGAGAATCTTGTCACTATATTCCTGATAGAAAATTAATTCTTCACTGTACAGCCAGTGGAATTTAACTTGATCCACTTAAGTGCAAAATAAGCACATTTAATCTAATTGCAAATTACATATTTCAAAGCCATTGGTGACTCTAGTGTACTGGAACAATGAGATCTTGCCCCTTTGCTCTGCTGGCTGAAGTATGTGGCAAGTAACCTCTGCCTACTGGGTAAACAGCTGGGTAAGTCCTCGACTGCTGTAGCTGAATTGTCAAATAATGCTTCTTAAGAAAATGATGATCTATGTTAAAGTATTTATCTTAAGTCAAGTAATGTTTATACAAATATTTTCACATGGAAAACTACAGGTATTTCTGGGCTTATTAACAAAAAGTGCAAAATGAAACAGTGATACCTGTCTTTGAAAAGGAAATAAAGAAATTCATTATGGAACGTACAATCTGCCTTAACAAAAATTGAATCTCAATTTGATCAATCCTATAGTAAGAGAATATAAAATTTTAATACTAAAGGATAACCTGGGAAATACAACAAGCATGCTGTAGCTTTTGTCAGTGAATAAATATTCAACAAAAATTAGGTATTTTTTTGATTTATTCATTTGGGTATAAACATGTTTTCTAACTGAAAAGGCAAATTCAATATTTCATTTTACCTGTTTCCGTGAAATGTTTCTAACTGACACACATGAAATATATTTACAAGAAAAATAAGGAAGGAGGGAAAAGGAGGAAGTAAAAAATAAACACAAAATACACAAAAATGTAAAGTGAAGCTTTCAGAAAACTAGAAATGCTCAAATTAAAGTTGCCAAAGAAGCTTCCATCTGCTCTTATCTTGCAAGTATGTTTAGGATAAAATTATATTTTTGTATGTGATATTTACCTTCCTGAATCTCAGCTTAATCCACACAGGGTTGGCACAAACCTCAGTAAGCAGCTACTCATTATTTTACTTTCACGTCATTATTGTCTTTGCTCCTCATTTCTGTATTCTGTTAAAACTCTGCTGGGAAGACAGTACTGTCAGTATTCTTCTAGACTTATGTTCACGTAAGTGTTCATTACTGAAGTAATATAGTTCCTCACAACTATTAATCAATTTTCAAAATACTTTCACTTACTATATGGTGGTACTGTTCTTATGTTACTGACAGACTTAAAGCACAAAATCCATTTGTTCACTATTTTTTGATACTTATAATATTTTCTCTGTTTATTTTCAGCAGTGGGAAGTTAAATCGTACAGCAGGATTAAACTGTCAGGGTCTCAGAAACAAAGTATTGATAGAGCCTACTGTGTCCATAAGGGCTTTCATTTTTCTAAGTAACCTTTCTAGGTACTCATTCTTTAGTCCTTCAGCAGAATCCAACAAACTGAATGCAGACAGACTGCACAGACAGAAGCGCTCTAGCTTCAGTAAAATTACGATTCAACACAAAAAGACTGACATTACATTCTACAACCTAAGTTACAAAAGGTGTTATTAAACTGGAACAGGGTGACTGCAACCTGAATTCCTTGATAAGCACGATAATCTTCCAGACAATTCCTGAAATGTGCAATGACTGACATGAAATAAGTCTGAATTGTAAAATACAGAAAATAGTCAGATGTGTATGACTATAAGTATACTACAGTATGCTTAATGAAGATGACCCCACTGAAAGAATTACTTCCCAGTATGTTTTTTTCATCAATAACTCCTCCATCAAGTTTAAACAGGGGTTAGAATAAGAGGAGTTTCTTGTTTCATTGGGTTAAAATTATGCTGTTAAAGAGAAAAATTCAAGGGTTTTCAGAACTAACACAACTTGGTTAAAAAGTTATTAATATTAAAAAGATTAATCAGAGGAAGGTCCTTCTGCTTATTTCCCAAATAAACTCCATAAAGTTTAGGTTTTCCAGGCAAATAAAACTCAGATTATCCTTTTGTTGTGATTTGATTTTATTCAAGTGCAAAAATAGACTTGAATGAACTATGCCAGTACTTAAAACAAGTGTCAAGTTCGGTACCAGGACTGACTGAAATGGAAGTTTTCTTTCATCATAGCAGCTGGTATAATAGTGTGCAGTTTTGGCTAAAACACTGCTCATAGCACACCAGTGCTTTGGCTAATCCTGATCTGTGCTTCCAGAGTGTCAAGACTTTCTCATGTTTTCCCCCCTTCTCTGTCCCCAATAAGTAGAGTGGGGATGGCCAAGGAGTCAAGAGGGAACGCAGCTAAGCCAACTGACCCCAAGTGGCCAAAAGCATATTCCATACCTGTAACACCATGCTCAGCGAGAAAAAGTGGTGGTAGAGGAAGAAGGGGGCTGGAGGCATGGAGGGCTGGAGAAAACAAGGATTGTCTTTCAAAGTGGCCACTGCTTGAAGACAGAGTGGGCATCAGTCTGTGCTATGTTCTGAGTGATTGTCTTCATATCGCTTTGTCCTCTTTATTATTATTTAATATTTATCATTATTCTGTATGTTATACCATGTACAATTTTCCATGTTTCTCATTTAAGAATATAAAACAAACTAACAGTGACCCTGCCTCACTTATATTGTTCTTTTCCCTCAGACACAAAGAAAAACAACCCCTTTACATCCATAAACATGTCTTATAGAGATTGTAAAAAAAGAAAAAAATCAAACATCACTATCAATATTTTATGTTATTCTTAGAGTAGATCACATTTCAGTTATTAAAACCAGAAATTCAAATAAGAAGCTATTAAAATATGAAAACCAAACATTTAGTTTATGCTATTGTTTGTCTTAAAACTGCAGCAACCTAAGGAAGAGTTTTACTGACTTTGAACACCACATTAAAGTAAATGAAGTCCTAAACTATGCTCACTATAAATCTGTGACAATGAGAGTATAAATCTGAATCAGAATGTAAAAGTACTCTCCAGAAAAATATTCTGGGAGGCAAACAACAATACTGTCATTCAGAGCTTTTTCAAGCTTTGACCTGCTTATAAACAGGCAGAGATTTATGTTCTTTGATGACTCTGTAAATGGTATATAAGAAAACCAGAGATTAATTCACACTGTCTTTAAACAGGCAGGATGATCTTTTAAAAGATTAAGTTATTTCTTCACAATGTGCATTGAATTCTACAAGGGTGTATTACTTATACCGCCTGTATAATTTCTGCCCAATAAACTATTACAGCAGCATGTTTTATGATAACTACAAATATAAAGTATATGCTATGAATACTTCTCAAGAACTATGAATACTTCCCAACAAGTCAGGAAATTGGCTAAAACTACAATCTGCAGTAGTCTGTCTACAATCTAAACTACTACAACTAGTCCTGGACTACACACATTGCTATCTGATGAAATATGTTGTGGTGTGCTTTCTTTCTTTTATTGTTCTCTCTCTCTTGTTTTTCCTTCTTTTTTCTTTTTTACTTTTATTTGTTTCAGCACTGAGACATTCTAAGAAAAAAGAAGAGGATAAGGAATTCTACACAAATTGCTGATAAACCAGAAGTGTGAAAGAACAAGCTTAGCCTTCTACACAATAGAGGCAGTCCTCTGTGACACAGATGACAACTGAAGACCTAGAACAGGATTCACTAGGCTGGCTTAGAAGATCTTTAAGCTACTAAAAGGGCAGTTTTGAAGCCAAGCTGTGGAATATTTCAATTAGAAATAACATTTTGGAAGTCAGTAACTAAATCTTATAAACTCACTCCATCCAGATGAAATAACACCTCCTTGCATGAAATCAAGACCTTTAATGTTAGAAAATTCTGCAAATCTATCAATAACATTGTTATATGAAAGACATTAAAGTGGACAAAATATCTGCAATTCCCATGTAAGAATTCAAAATTCCTTGGTCTGGAGAAGAGAAGTTGAAAGGCATGATGTTCCTATCTGCAATTCCCGTGTAAGAATTCAAAATTCCTTGGTCTGGAGAAAAGTTGAAAGGCATGATGTTCCAAGTCAGGAAGGAAAACTCTCATCACATGGGGTGAGAACAGCAGTCTGATATATCCTCCAGTAATTTGTCATGCATCTGATGAAGTGGGCAGTGAGAAGGCAGTAAAGAATTCTGCTAACTAAAATGCAGGCTTTTTCCTTAGGATCATGAACTTACATGCAGTAGCACAGTGGAAAGTGAACTGAAGTGTTGGTTATTGACCAACAATAACCAACTGAATGGACTAGAACATTAATAAATAGTATTTTATATTTCAAGTTTGCACAGTATTTTTTCTGGCTTCATAATAACAACATACACAAACCAAATACATGTTTCAGTACTTTACAGCAGGAACAACCAAGCAGTTGGTGGGTCAGGAAATCCATTCTTGTCAATAATATTCAAGGTTTTCAAAAGTTCTGATTCTAAATGTGATATTCTTCGTGTTTTCTGAGTATATATTTAAGCCCAAACTCTGTCTCCAAAAGTTCACATTCTGAAGAAGGAATCAGTACACAAAACAGGGAGGGGAAAATTATAATAATAGAAAAGTAGGGTTTCAACAAAGTGCCTACATTAGGTGCCCTATAAATTAATAAGCATTCAATGTCTGTTGCCTTGTAGGCATCATAGCACAAGCCACACATGAAATGGAATTTGGATCATGTGGCTGAACAGGTATGAAAAAGCAAAGATTAAACATCTAAATATACAAACATGCCATGCTAAAAAAAAAAAAAAAAAAAAAAAGAGGTTATGATATCAGAAAAAAAGGTGACCAAACCAATGTAGCAGCAGTGATTTATAGTGCATAGGAAAAAGAATGCTGGACTTGATAGGATGGCACAAAAAAGCAGGTAATGTAAAGGGACAGTAATGGGGATGATAAGGAAGATGAACTATATTAGCAGCTATGTTGTTGATAAAATGGAAGATGCACACAAAAGATTGGAAGGAAGATGACAAAGGAAATTATTTGTATTGTATTCACACATGCAAAACCCTGGATTTAATAAACAGAGCTGGAAAATAATGCCAGTTAGAGAAAAATGGTGCTTGGACATGATTATGGGTGTACAACTGAAGGAAAAACTGAAGGCAGCAAAAGTCTTGCATAAACAAAACAGGTAATGATATAAGCAACAAAACCAGAGTATTTTCCTGGATTACTAGGAAAGATAACTGAACTTCAGCAGCCAAAAATAAAGGCAAAATAAAGGCAAGCTATTCACTGGAATGGCAAAAATATGGATTGATGAAAACACCTGCCTTCATCCATCTGCTGACATTGATAGATAACATCTACAATGCTGACACTATGTAGATATCAGGTAAAGCTAGGGAAGAAATTACTGTAGCACAGTGCAGCAATGTTTAAATAGAAACAAACTAAGGAAAAAAAAATAACATGAAAAACCATTAAAAAGAAAGAAAAGTCAGCCTGCTATCCAAACTAACTGGAATTAAAATTCCTTGAAAACATGTTACTTTAGAATGGTTTTTGAAAGTGTGGAGTATGATCTGATTATTAAATTATAAACTGCCTATATTAATATAAAATATATACCTATCATGACAAGAAGATGAAACTCCTATTTCATGTTTAAAATTTTGATTTTATTCCATCATAAGGGAAGTTATGATATTTTTCATTCAAACATAGATGTGTCCTTTAATATCATCATTGTGAGGCGGCTCACTATTGTCTTTGAAAGGTTGTGGCCACCAGGAGAGGCACCTAAGAACTGAAAGAACGCAAATGTCACCCCAGTCTTTAAACAAAGCAAGAAAAAGGACCTAAAGAACTACTGGCTACTCAGCCTGAGTTCAACCCCTGGAA
Organism: Passer montanus; assembly: GCF_014805655.1. NCBI lineage: Eukaryota > Metazoa > Chordata > Aves > Passeriformes > Passeridae > Passer > Passer montanus. The sequence continues at coordinate 765,781 of NW_024359832.1, read as the reverse complement.
AGGTGATGGAGCGTCTCATTCTGGAGACCATCTCCATCCATGTTGGTGACAAGAAGGAGATCAGAAGCATAGATTCACTAAGGGTAAATCATTGTTTGATGTCTTCTACAAAGAAAAAACTACCTGGAGGGATGAGGGGACAGCAGTGTATATTGCCTGCTTGACTTCAGCAAGGCATTTCACACTGGTCTCTCACAATATCCTTGTGGGCAAACTCAGGAAGTGTGGACTGGTTGAGTGGACAGTGAGGTGGATTGACTTGGATGAAGGGGCAGAGATGTCCTCAGCAAGTTTGCTGATGACACCAAGCTGGGAGGAGCAGCCAATACCCCAGAAGGGCCTCAGCAGGCTGGAGAGATGGGCAGAGAGGAAATTCAGGCAAGGCAAGTGCAGGGTCCTGCACCTGGGAGGAGTAACCCCGTGCACCAGCACAGGCTGGGGATTGACCTGCTGGAAAGCAGCTCTGTGGAAAAGGACCTCGGGGCCCTGGTGAAAACAAGCTGTGCAGGAGCCAGCAGTATTGAGTGTGGGTGTGTTTATTTTGTCCACGTAAATTGCAGTTTATTTAATCCACTTCCCTGTGTTTGAGTCCTGGTTGTAATTTCAGCACAGAATCTTGAAGATAATTCAGTCATGATGAAAATTTTATCATACATTATTATTTTATTTTTCAACAAAGTGATTGCCTGACTTCAGAAAGAAAAAAAAAACTGATATAAGAAGACAATAAACAAATATGCTCTATACAGAAGCAGTCAACATTGATAAACCTGTAAAAATATTTACCTATAAGACAAAAAAAAACGGACACACTGGTTTGCTGTGTACACATATGACAGTTAAAATAGAGAAGAGGTTCTGACATTTTTCTAGGAATTTCTACAAATAAGATTTAGCACTTAGCCTTATTGTGTATTCCAGTGAAAAAACACTGAACTAATGCAGTAGATTTTGAGAAGTAAAAATATTATTTGGGTGTCAGTCACATGCACGAAATACCTTGTGATAATGCAATTATGTGTTTTGTGCTTTTCATGTTTGCACTTTGCCCTGACACAACCAAAAATTCAGCTCTTCTGGCACTAATCTCTAAGTGAGGCAGCAGAAAAAACAAGTGCTAAACAGGCATTTGTAACTATTCTGGCAGCATTTATACCTATTGAAAAATGATAAAGCATGTCTTAAATTGAACTGTGGACATAACGGAGAGGTTCTGTAAAGAATATTATTTTCTTACAATATTGCTAAGTTTACCTTAGCTACTACAGACATAATGGTTTGCTTTTCTTTCTTTCTTTCCCTTAAAGGCAGATTCTATATCTCCTTTAAGCAAGGTACTATATTGCCTCTACTATCTTTAAAAGAATTGTCTCCATAGATAGCCTGAAACTCCAGTGCTATAATGCAATTACATTAGTTTGCCCTTCAGATATATTTTTGCTTAGACTAAATAATCACAGATCATTTTCTCTGTATGCTATTTTACATTGTAATGCTTCACATTGCTCCTAGTCTGCCTTTATCGCCCATCTCTCTAAGTAGAATTAAAAAAACAGAACAAGCACAGCTTGTGAACACTTACCATGGCTAAGCAGAGCAAAATTATCTCACTTGTTGATTTCAGCATGTCCGGTATTTCTGCAATATTATTCTGATTCTGATTGATGGTATGCTACAAATCAGATTTTGTCATCAGAACAAATGAATTTAGATATTGGATTCCACAAACTGGCTAGACAGTAGCTTGTCTTTTATGTACTTATTAGAGTACGTACCCTGTCTATGTAAGGGACGACTTTTTTTAACCCCCTTAGTTTGTGATGACTAGTCCATTGCTATGTTACTAGCGCCACATTGCTCAATTGGTTGCTCTTTTCCAGTTCATACAAGTAATAAAAAACTTATTGGAAAAAAATGAATCTGCCTTCAAAATCATTAATAACAAGATACTTTGTCCCAAACCACTTCTAAAATATTAAAATCCATCCTGCTCCATCACAAAAGACAGAAACATTTTAAGACAAGGTTCACAAGCTTGGACTCTTACCTGCAGATCTGAGTCCTAGATTTAAAATATTTATTGATTTAGATTTCAGCATCCAAAGAAATTTTTAATTTTTACTTTCTTGTATTAAGGCATGTGTACCTTCTAAATTGCTATACTATGGCTCTGTATTGTTTATAAAGACTTCTGTAGCACCCTGGACTGGCACTTGTATTTAGCAAAGTGCCAGTCCAGGGTGGCACTTTTTCTTTTCTTGCAACAAAACAAATAACATTAAGTAGGACCTATTACACTGCTTCCTTGATCACACTGTATCATTAAATAGCATTAAAGAAAACAATTTTCAAAGCAGCTCAGTTTAAGGAAGCTATTACTGTCAAAATGAAAAATGTTTATTTGCACGTGAGGAAAAAGTGTTGTATCAAACAATTTTATGATTCAAGAAGTGTGACTGTATAACACTGAAGCCTTAATATTATCTGAGTTTAGACAGTTACTTAGTATTACAGTGCAAGCACTGCATGTTTTCCAAAAGAACTTCTACACATCTTTCACTAAACAAAACCTTGCTCCATTGATACACTCAATAAAATAAATGGGACAAAGAGCAAAGTAGTTTGCTGCAGAGATCCATCTTGTGCTATCAGGGCAAAGAAAATGGAAGTGTAAGAAATGCCACAAAGTTGCTTAAAAATAGCTCCTCTTTTATCTAACAGCCTGCCCAACAGAACACTCATCTGCTAAATGATAGCTTTCAGTTCCTTCTCTGCAGTGCAAAGGGAGTAAAAATACTAACCTTCAGTTTTTTAGGGAGTGTTAAAACATAATGGAAAAAGGACCTACCTAATCTCTTTGCATATAGCTCAGCATGGCAAAAATCATTGAGAAGTTATCAGTTATGTTGGCAAATGGGAGAAGCCTTGTAAAGGGGATAATTTCACAAGAAAACATGACAAAAAGATGTACTGCATCATTTTGAGGGATGATAGTGTGTTCTCAGATATCAATTTCCTACGGTGTGTCTAAACTGATCACAGAAGCACAATGAAAGATAAGCATTTGTGAATCAACATTCAATGGCTCGCTGACTTTCATAACAGGAAAACTTTAGAGACAGATTGGAGAGGGGACTTGAGAAAGAAGTTTAGAATCACAATTCACCCCCTTAAAAGCACAGCATCAGAATCACCTCTGTCATGAGATCATTGTCAGCCTACAGCTCTGAGGGTGCAGGCTGGACACAGAGCAGCTACCTGCAGTTGTGCCTGCAAAGGAACTGTGGAGAGAAATTCTTCAGTTCAGGTTCTGTGCTGAAACCAGGGAACACAGACCTGTATCTTCCAAAAGCAGAAATCAGGAATGAAAGTGTCCCTGCACATTCCATTTAGGAAACTGGCAGAAGACCTATAGACAAAGTGGTGACACAGAGAAGCCCATATGATACAAAAGGATACCAGTAACATTAAGCATGAGGAATTCCAGTGAAAAAGTGATTGACCAGCTGGAAAGGAATGCAGGAGTGCCAGACATGGAGGTTGAAATGGACACCCTCCAAAGCAGCTGATTAAGGAAGGAAATTCACCAGCCCCCTGATTATTACCTCATACAGCTAATTTGTAATGATAGTAGTAATATAACAATCTAAGGAGAGAAAGAGGTTAAAGAATTCCAATTCATGTAGTACATCTGGTTGGGGAAGAACAGAAAGGGAAGATGGATGAATCCATTTGTTTTGATGTTCAGACCAAAAAAGAGAAAGAACTGCTAAGTGACTGCAAAGGACATATACAAACTTAAAGAAGAAAAACAAAACAAATCCCAAACGACATTACCACTTTTGGATTTCCCTCAAAGACCAGAAGAATCAACTAGATAACGTATGTATCTGTGAAGAGTAAACCAGAGCACAGACCTCAGTGATAATACAGATTAATGGCTAACATCTTTTATGAATACAACAGGAGACAGGATGAAGAGGAAGCTCCTGAAATGCTTTCTTGAGGAGTAATAAGGGTGGATAGGCACTGCTTTCCATTTGGCTCCAATTAACAGAGAATGAGGAGTGAATGGGAAGATTAAGTGGTAAAGTAGTTGAGACTGGTCACAAAAGGACAAAATTCTTGAAAGTTAGATTAGAAGGAAAATAATTCAAAGGAAAAGCAGTGCTTTTTAAAGAAGGCAAATCCAGTGAAAGGACTCTTAGTAAAAATTTCCTGGGAGACTTGCTGAAGGTGAAAAAGAAATTAGAGTGAAGTGGTAATTCTTTAAACAAACTAATTTACCCAAAGGAGAAGAAAGTCTTCTGATAGATACTGAAGAATATTGGCATTTCTGAAGCATGTTTTTCCTGCTTTCTAAATTTCTTCTTTAGTCAAAAGGTCAAAATAAATTGGTTTTCTGTTTTAATTGGTGCACTGGTGATAAAGGATTAAGATCCTGCAAGGAAAGGATGAATGCATTTATGAATAGTAGTATAACCTAGGTATTTTCAAGCCCACTGAGTGAAATGAACTTCATCTTGAGGTATACAAAATCAGCAAATGATAAAATATTAGCTAAAAGATGTCTACAACAGTGACATAGCTCAGAGCAGTAGAGTGCAGCAATCCCTCATTTCCCCACTTACTCCATGTTGGCTCACACTGTGGGGCAGTTTTTCTGCATGTGAAGGGGATTCCTTTTGGATGAAATTAAATCAGAAGATCTGTTCAAAGTGCAGCAACAGTCTCTAAAAGGAACAGAAAGGTCTGAATCAATGTGTGATCTGCAGCACAAGCAAGTCCCACAGTAAGCACCAAGTGCACATGCACCAACAGAATGCTTTCAAATCAAAGAGACCTCCTGTGTCCTGCTTCTTGTACCACTTAAAAGGCTAAAGGTCTCAAAGTCAGTAACCAGTTCACACAGATACCCTCAAGCTAAAGGTATTTCTTTATATTTTATCAAGACCTCCTAGGGTTTAACATTTTCTTCTAGCTTCAGCTGCTGTATCAGCAGCTCTTCAGCACTTTTCTAATTTGCTTGTCTCACCTACCTGCATTTTGTTTCTTTTTTTTTTTTTAATTTTATTAACGATGATTTCCCTTTTCCATCCCTCCCTTCCCATCAACTTGTTCAATCTCAGAAGATTCAACACATTGCAGTCATAGGGCCAGTTCATGGTCAAGGGTCTCAGCTGTGTTGCTTTGTATCCCTAAGTTCTGCATCTACCATCAGTTGTCTCCAAGATTTTGAACTGTCCAAATGCAAAACTGCAAATCCTCTCTCATTTATCCTGCCTCTTGCTCATACAACTGAGACATTGAAAGTCATAATTTCAGGGTGTCTACTTGCCTCCACCACAAGACTTAAGATACCATCTCTTCCATTCTAGCCAATACTCAAACACAAATTAAGGAAGCAACAGGTACTATACGTTGCATTTAAGTGAACAACTGAAATAAGACTTGCTTTGATGGCAAAGGGCATGAGATGACCCATGTCACCTCCACTAAACAGATGAGAATATGCTCTGGCATTTGCTGAAGCAACACCAGGAAGCCTGGGCAGCTGAAAGCAAGAGTTTGTAAAATAGCTTTCCTTTGGCTGTCTTTGAGCAACATGCATAACAGAGATGTTTTTTTCCAGGGCACCAGAGTAATCATAAAGTAAATAAATATGCATACCTATACGCTAGCTTTTGGGTCCTTGCTACAAACTGTTTTTTCTACTGATCTATTCGTATTGCACCACAGTAGTTTTTGCTGTGTGGCTCATAATTATGCAGCCTATGAGCACAAAGCCTGTGAGAGCTCATTAAGGATGGATGAGAGCAAACTGTAAAGGTGAAAACTAGAAGGCAGAATTGGCATTTATCTTTTAAAAGGCAAAAGAGTGGCAGTAAAGATCAACTTACCTTGAATCCTTTGAAAAATGTCATGAACTCTACCAGAAGAAATAATCAAACAAGCTATTTGTAGGAAGCTGGAAGATGCCCATGAGATCTATGAAATGCAAAAGCAATGAAAAACCAACACAGGATAAGGATGACACAAGGGACAATGCAAATAAACATTAAATAATAAGAGGGGGGGGCAGGAAATTATAGAGACATACAAAGAAGGGCTAAAATTAATGTTCAAACTGGTGAAGAGAAAGTAAGTATATGATAATAAAATATGAAAACAGTTGATTCATGCCTACTGATAATAAGACAATAAACAGTGAACTTACAATGAAGGAACTGAGAATCAAGAGGGTGTCAGTAGAATATGGAAACTGGACCAGAAAAATCTTGCAAGGTTGTGCAATATCCATTTGAAATGATTTTAAATAACTTTTTTGGCAGACATATAAAGAATGATGCACAATTTAAGCTATGTTGCAGCAAAGGATGGAGCAGTTGACTTTTGGAAACCTTTTCCTGAAATTCTCTCTATAATTCTTTTTAGATTTCCATGCAGAAACTATTACACACAGTACATATCTTCACAAGATGACTCATCTTTGTTGAGGAAATCCTTATACAAAATGCATTTAAATCTCTTTTAAGCTCACTCTATAACACTACATATATCTAAGCCACACCAAAGTCAAAAGATGATAGAATACATTAACATTTATACTTTATTATGTTTTGCAAAATATATTTTTACCATGCTTACTGTATGTACAGTATTTCACTGAGTCTATCCACAGAAAAATGGAAATAAGGATGTTGTTTCCATGCAACATCTTACAGATGTTCAGATGCAGCATATCTGCATATTTTTCCAAACATCATTAATATTAAAAAACAACCAAAAAACCCCAAAACAAACTAACAAAACCAGAAAAAAAATCAAACTACCCCCCCCAAAAAAAAACAAAAATAAAGAAATAAGATTATAAGAGATGAAGAATGAAATATATCTGAATTTTCAGCCCCTTTTGGTTGTTACAGGCATCATAATTTGTTCTAACAGCGCCCTTGCATCCAAACAGAAGCATATTTAATGTGTAAATTTCAAGACTTATTGCTGACTTCATTATTCAGGAAAATGTGTGTGCACTTAGTTGGTTTAAGAACTACACTTGTCTTGACTGTTTCAGGATTATGATAAAATTACTGTAGTGATCATCAATAATTGACAGTTGTATTGGATTGCAAGAAAATAAAGTACCTCTTTCTAGTCTAAATAACCGACATAATCTGTATCTGTGGGGTGTTTTTTGTGGAAGAAGTAGTAGAACAATGGAACAAGCATAATTTCTTACTATGCAGACAGTAAGGCAGTTTCAAGAATACCTACATAGTTGATCTGCAGTGCAATTAAATATGCAGGGAATTATTCACATACTTCATTTACTTATATTCCTCAACACTCACAAGAGAAGGGTGAGCAGGGTCCTTTTTTAGATACAGAATGCAAAACAAAAGACGAAAAGCCCTGAAAACTGGGCTGACAATATACTGAGATAAATCTGGTTATGTTTTTTTAACAGAAAACTGAAATGAAACCCCAGAGAGCACAAATCCAGTTGTGAGTACAGTACCACTGTGCACACTGCAAAATAAAGATATCCATAAGCCACAGTCAGACCTAAGTGCAGCTGTCAAATAATAAAGCAAGAATTACTCAAACAGAGAAAAGGGCATCATGCTTTCAAAGACATAATATATAATATTTGATCTGCCTGGTATGCAAACCTATAAACTTATCTCACACATAACTGAAAAACAAATCTAAAAACCATGGAAACTTAGAAGTGTGTCTTGGATTACAGAAAATGTTTTCATGCAGCATAAGTAGTGGTGCATGTATTCCTTCAGTCAATTAAAACAGCAATATAAACACAGAATCATTGTAACTGGACGGCAGCTCTGGTGTTTGACTCATCCAGCCCACTTGGTGCTCACAGCAGCCCCAGCAGCTTGCTCAGGACACTGTCCACTTTGAACTCCGACTGCTTCCAAGGACTGGGACTCCATTGTCTCCCTGGGCAACCTCTTTCAGTGTCTGATCAAACTTACAGAAGAAAACCAGGTGCTTTGGGTGCACTTTACTTAAATTTGAAAGCTAGGGATTTTATCTCAATTTTTTTCGTCACAAAAAGAGCAAGAGAATAGAACATATTGTGAAGGCTTTTAAACCTAGAATATGCCAAAATAACATGAAGCTCGCACAATGAAATGAAGAGGTCCCTAGTGCCGGCTGCAAGGGAAACCATGGGTCAGGTGAAGGCACTGAGATTTCTGCTGCCCATTTCTTATCAGGATTTCAGCAAATACATTCAATATAATTTTCAGTATCTGAGTTTTAATACCTTAACAAAGTAGCAAACACATTCAATATAATTTTCAGTATCTGAGTTTTAATACCTTAACATTTTAATACCTTAACAAAGTTTTTAAAAAATATAAATGTGACAAAGGATGAGATCTAGTACTTTGTCATTCTCCCTAGGGAAAATCAACCCTAGAATGAGAAACTGGTCAAATGTGAAGGTTATTTCAAACTCTTATAACAGAAGCCCAAGAGTTATCATAATATTCACAATGAAATGGAGACCATAAGGAACCTGAGTCTATTCCTTCAGCAACTCAGTTTTACTTAGTTAACCTCACTCTGAGGCTGCCCGGAGCTTTGAAGTTTTTCTCTTAGATAGGTATTGACTTTTGTTGCCATGATACAAAGCTAGAGACAAGTCATCATTTAGGTTGGTACTACCTTCCACTGCATGATGCACACTTTTCTACAAATGTTTAAGAAACACTTAACAGGTCCAATAAATACAATATGCAGACTGAAAAGCATCCTAACTCTAAATTTCTGAACTTATCTTTATAAATCCAAAGTTTGAAAACATTCAGAGCCATGTTAGTCCCTATCTTTATCATAATCAATTTACATAATAACGAAAAAAGTAGAAGGAAAAATGTGTTGTTAACCTCAGTTCCCACAATCAAAGCATTCTATCTCCAAGCTCCTGGCTGTCAACACCACAAAGAGCTTAAAGAAATCAATGATATCAAGAACTTAGATGTTTTCAGAAAGACACCTTTTCCAGAACGTATTTTCAGATTTTAATTGCATATTTCATTGCTATTTCATAAGCACCACATTGACAAATACGGTCACATAATGCTGAGCATCTGCACTATTATACAGCACTGTAGGAAAACAAGATTGCATTGGCTGAAGCATCCTACCTTACAAACAAGTTTTCTTGAATCTAAGACTCCACAGTATATTTCAAGAATATATTTAACAATTGCATGATTAATTAAATCTGTCACTGAATTTATATATTAGAGAGAGGAAAAAATTCCAAACTAACTATGAACAGGGAGTAAATAAATGTCTACATTAAAACAAGCAACATGGTACCAGAGTCCTAAATGCTCTTTTGCCTCAATCTCTAACATGTACTGTTTAAGACAAAAGATTTGAGAAATGTGTTTATCTCTACAGATTCTGAGATAAAATATATGCAGTACCATTCTGAGATTAGAGTCCAAATTTACATGTGTAAGAAATTAGATTGAATCAAGAGTAATAAAACAGAATTTTAATAAGTACACATTATATGTATTTTTTTTTTCTTTTGCATAAGTATATAATACATATTTCAGTTTTAAGTAATGAAAAATTGTTATCAGATCCATTTGTTTTGTTATTCCCTTTGAACAGGCTAAACATAACAGGTCTGGGATTGATTATATGATTTTTTATTAGGTTAATTTGATCTTGTATTGACATTAGTATACATCAAAATTAATGGCTTTTTAATGACATGCTAATGGTTAACTAGAAGTACTGAGAAGAGGTGAAGGCCTAGATTTAAAAAATATTAATATGACAAGTTTTTCAATATTACTATACATAAAACTGAGAACATGTGAAGAAAAAAGAAAGAAAACTTAAACTAGTTTCCCTCTTCCTTCCCTTCTGGGAACAAAAGGGGAACAATAAACTACAGAAATAATATTTGCTTATATCAAGTCTGCAAGTATTCTAACTCCCCTTTTCTCAAAATATTTTTCCCAGAAAATAAAGACTGCCAAAAAATAAAAAAAGAGTGAATACCACATCAGCATGATAATTTATCTACAAAAATAAAAAATACACAATGCCATTGTCTTTTTAATACAAGTTCATTACTAAATTATAGTTGGAAAGAAGAAAAAGCACATTACATTCCCCTGCACAGTGCCAATTAAAAAGCACAAAGAAACAGAATTAGGAATATGTTTTTAAAATGGTAAAAATACTTTTAAAAGGGAAGTCCTTAACCTATTTTCTTTAGGAGTTACAAAAATTAATTTGAGTGAAAATTTATTGAGATAAAATTATTCAGGGACGAAAAATTATCAGTATTTCTAAAGAGATTTAGAACAATGGGATTCAAAGGAGTTTTTCCCAGACCTCTACCAACATCTAAAATGAGTAGTAAGTTGTACTTTTATATAAACATTTAATGTTATGTAGAAATGATATTGTTTCACCAATTGAAATACAATATTTCTCCATTGCCCTAAAATAAGTGTGATCATGTAATGGCTGGTGTAAAAAAATCCCCAACCAAAGAAAAACTCCATAAATCCTTAGAGCTTTAAAACTAGCAAAAAATGTGGATTTTGATGTGTTAATTTTTAATTTCTCACCTTTATTTGCCTCATTAATCTTTATGATTTTCTGCTGCTACTCCATGCCTTTTTAACCCTGTTGTTTCATTCTCGTAAGTCTCTTTCCATAGAAATGTAACTTAGGAAATTGATTGCTTGTTATTTGCCACTTGTTACTGATGGTTGACCTGCTTTTCATTCCTCATTCTTACTTAACAATGACCTTGGTATCAATTAAACTTGCTGGGTTCAGATGGCTCAGTAGGTTGACTTTGGCTATATTTGAGGCCTTTTGTGTGTTGTTTTGATTTTTTGGTGGTTTGTTTGTTGGTTGGATTTTTTGTCTGGTTTGGTTTTGGGCTTTTTGTGTGAAAACACCTTTATGTGTACTAGATTATATTCCTTTCAAATACAGTAATTAACAACCTCTACACATTCCACAGTAGTTCTTGATCAACTCTATCATAACATTTTTCAATATTATTACATGTTTTCAAAATTGTGTTGAAGGTAGATTATTTTTGATTGATGTCTAACAGCAGCCTAAAATATAGACCATTCCAGAACAATTATATAACTTACAGAACATTTCATAACAATTAACATGAACACTGAGCTATATTCAATTTTCAAAACACTTCAGTCACTTTATGCAGACAATAATTCCAGTCTGACTAATGACATTTCTGAGTCATATATGCTTGAATAAATGGCTCAGTAAATTCAACAGCCTGCATGTAAAATATCCCCACACTCTGTGTAGTCAGCAAGGGATTTCTGTATGGAAATTTATATGTATGCAGACAATGACAAACTCTACTTTACATAAGGCTTTTGACACAGCCAGCCATGTTCTTCTGTGGAATCTGAGGAAGTTCCTTTCAAGAACAAACAACTAGTTGGGTAAAAAAGGAAGGAAAGAGACCAACATGTTTGAGACTTGCTGATCAAACTAATGGAAAAGAAGCAAATGCAAAGGCAGTGGAAGGAGGGACAGATATCCTGGGAAGAGTAGCGGAATGATGCCTGGCTATATAGGAATGTAGTCAAGAGGGCCAAAGTGCTGCTGGAGTTTAACTGGGCAAGGAATGTGAAGAACAAGGGCTTCTACAGCTAGAAGGCCTAGAAAAGGGAGGTGAAAGAAGGCATGCCTCCACAAGCAAGACTGACAGTCCGGTAACAATGGATGAGAAGAAAACTGATACTCCACACTTTTTTTTTTGCCACCAGTCTTCACTGGCACCTTCTCTTCCCACGTTTCTCCAGTGGGTGGACAGCAGGATGGGGAAGAAAATAGAAAAGTTCTTCCCACTGTAACAGAAAATCCAGTTTCTGACCACACAAACACAGTTGTGAACACAGATAAGTCTGTGGGACCCAATGACACGCATCTCTGAGTCCTGAGGGAATTGGCTAATGTAGTTGCCAAGCCACCCTCCATGATATTTGAAAATCAGAGAGGTGGTGAATGCCCCATACCTGGTCCTGAGGGAATTGGCTAATGTAGCTGCCAAGCCACTCTCCATGATATTTGAAAATCAGAGAAGTGGTGAATGCCCCATACCTAGAAACATTCAAGGATGTCAGGCGTGATGGGTCTTTGAGCCTTGCCAGATGAAGATGTCCCTGGTCATTGCAGTCAAGTTGAACTAACTAACTTTAAAAAGTCCCTTCTAACTCAAACTACTCTACAATTAGCCCTACACTGTAAAATTTTGCTGAAGACTTGGATGAGCAGACGGAACAACCCCTCCCTCTCCGCGCCCCAAAAAATCCATAGATGAAGCTAAATGGAAAAGTGAGAAGCTGATAATGCTGAATAGCAGAGCTGCAGAGAAGGGCAACAACAATGTAATAATTTCTACCAAGACACACAAGGGAAGAATAACGGTATGCATGTAAACAGGTTGGTAAAAAATGTCCTGAGTATCAATCCTGCTGAAATACATTCAAGGCTTAGAGCACTTGACAAATTAAATATGTGACTGAAGAAAATATCTATCTCCCTCTACTTGGCCCTGATGAGGTCACACCTGGAATACATGGACAGCTCTGCATTCACCCCACCCAGCTCAAGAGTGACTTAAAACCAAAGAATGTTCTGTGCAGGGCGACTAGGATGGTCAGGATCCCAGAGAATGTGACTTACAAGATGATGTTGGGGGAACTGGAGCTGTTTAGTCTGGTGAAGATGTAGAGATGGAACACAAATTTTAACTACATGGGGAACAGTTACAAAGATGTGAAGCCTCAGTTATGACAACATAGCACAGGTTCATCACCGCAAATTGCACACTGCTAGTCTGTGGCTGAACATTAGGAAAATCCACTTTTCTAGGAGAAAAGGAGATGAGGAGAGGAAGACAATGTGTGAGCAACATTCCATACTTGGAGGTTTTCAGGACACGAGCTGAGCTTGCAGGTGTGTTCATGGTATTTGGCACAAGAGACTGGGACAGAGGACTTCCAGAGGTTCTGTCTATCAATATTCCCATGAACATTTGTGTGCAAAAATAATTAATTGAAAGAATATCTACAGATTTACTGCTATAAAAGAGGTATGTGCTTTTGAAAAATGCTGCTTTCTGTAAGATAAAGCAATGTAGAAACGGAACAAAAATGTGACTAAAAAAATTAAAGGTTTGCACGTAAAAACCCCAATGTTTAAAAAAGGAAATTATTTAATTTAGGTGTGGCATGAAGGTGGTACACAGCAGAAAGATAAAACACAGCAAGAGGTAGAGCAGAGAAAAAGTGAGTGCCACAGAGAGTTGTCATATGAAAACGAGAGGAGCAAAAGTAAATTAAAACTTGGGAGAAAAAAGAAAATAGGCTAGCTATGTAACTAATTTGTATAACTCAATGCCAAAATGCAGCACTAAAGCTTTGTGATTTAAAAAAAGCCCAGGATTAAGTAATAGAAATTTGAATCTGGAAAGAAAGCCATCCTGTTAGGATTTCAGTAATGAAGCATTCACTACAAGACTCTCTGAAATATTGCCTGCAATATGTACTGGCCGCTGCCAGAATATAGGGCAAGACAGCCCATTGGTGTCCCTGGAAAAGGCTTTGAAGGGCGGAAAGCCTCACATACACAAAAGACACGTTCAGTGCAGCCTCTACCTTTTAAAAGGTTGACAGCACTGAAGTACCCATGTGACAATACCCAGGAGTTTGATCTTTCCATTTTTCCATAATAATAAATCAAGTGGTGATACAATTTATTCTCCTATGCCTTTTGAATTCCAGCTGGTAGAATTATGCCCTGTTAGCATAAAAACAATACATTATTACTGCCAAGTGCTATTTATCATTTCAGATGTTAAATTCTTAGTGGTATTAATTATTTATATGGCAAAGCCAACTCAACTATTAAAATGTAAAGTAAGGATGCAAAGTGTCCTTTGATGTATATCCTTTGACATAGAGAAGTGTCATAAATCTTCCAGCTGGGTATTTTTCCAGTTTAAACCCATCAAGTTATATGAACTTATCAGACGTGCTTTGTGACGCTCAGTTTAAGAAAGCCACCTATTCACTAGGTAACACAACTTGCTTTGCAGCAAGATCAGATAGTTGCAATTCACAGAAAGCATCTTGCATGAGCAGACTCCAAAGTCCTGGGTTTGGAGCTGACTTTGCAGCAGATAGGAATAGCTGCCAACTGAGGTACAAGGGAAGAGCACACTGTGCTTGCAAGTATAGTAAACACACACACACGAAGCATTTTCCATCAAGATGACAAAGCATCAAAGTTTTCTTCACAGTTCGAGGAATGGCAGTGCTTTAATTAGAAACTACTGGTTACATAAAGTATTTGATATTCTAAACCATGACGGAAGCTATAAAAAATGAGAATCAGTCTGGCTTGTACATTAAGCCAGGTGTCTTTTTAAAGTTTAAATAATTCTAAAGGATGTTACCCTCTTTAAATAAGCAGAAGTATAATCAGGCAAAAAAGTCTTACTAGACATTAATATTTAGCTTTAGCAGCAATTATAATTTAGAATAACATTTTTAAAACTAGAAACTGGGGAGAGGGGAAGGCAAGACAGGGAAGAACCCTAAATTTATGCAAAGGCTGGGAAAATTATTATTTATAACCTTATATTTATATATATTGTTACATTATACTTCCATAAGTTTGGATGACCCTTTTTTTTCAATTTAACTTCCAAATTCCCTTTTATCTTCTGGTTAGAAATAACTACAGAGTCAAAAATATTTGAGTTGACTCTAGATCAGGGGTGAATAAAAGTACCTGAGAATCCTAACAAAATCTAGTGTTTGCACTGCACAATGTAACTCAGCAAGTTTCATGAAAATAAATAGGTTGATCATGAACTATCTTATCCTATCAAGAATGTTATTTCAGAGATTTAGTTAGATGTAGAAAGAGTAGTGCAAGAGTTCACTTGTACAGTCATTGCAACATGATGACTGTACATTCCTTTTATGTAATTTGTCTGATTCTTCTGTTTCAGGTGTTTTACATATATTATACAAAGCAGATCCTTATATTATGTCATTAAACAGATGCCAACAACACTGTGAGGAGTTTGGAGCTATGATTTCAGCTTAAAAGTGGCACCAGCAGTTGAGTTTGGAGAAAATGTACTCATTTTTACCTGAAGGCAGTGAGTAAAATTTTGTGAGTCTGAAGCCACAGGGTGGGAGGTTTTTGTGTGGGGTTTTTGGGTTGGTTGGTTGTTTTTTCAATTGGGCCACAGTTATGAGACAACTGAGGCAATAAAAACAAATTAAAGACAGTAAAGTTTTTCACAAGAAAAGATTTCAACATAGTACTGAGAGCTCAGGGAATGTACATCGCTACATTCCGGGGTAAAAAGGATTTCAGAGATTGCATAGGCAGTATATCCACAGAGGTATAGGTTTTCCTTGCCAAAAGGACACACAGCAGCAATGCATAAAGATCTCCAATGGTATTCCCCTTCTGACGAGATGGTGAATTAGCTCATAGCCTTCAATAAGTGAGACAGTACACCTAAAGAACAAATAACTGCTCTACTTCTTTATGAGTAATAAATGGATCTCCTTAAGCATTTTATTTTAAAACTCATTTTCAAACCGCTGCATATGTACATAGTTAAGCATTAAAGTTCTTTTTCTCTTATTTTTATTCCTTTGGGAATAAAAAGACAGGAAACACCCCAGTATTTCCATTGGGGCACCAACCCCAAATTAATTTCCAAGTCATTTGGGGTGCAGGGGCACGAGTAGGGGGGTGCTAAAGTTCTTAATATTTTCATTTTGAAGGGTTTTTTTGTGGATGTTGGGTTTTGGAGAGTAGGTGTGTTTAGGCGTTTTATTAGGTTTGGAGTTTTGTTTCTTTGTCTTTAAATATGTTCTACAGTAGCATGAGTCTCTTCAGATATCAGGTTATCCATTATGACTTTTAATTATTTTCTAAAGACTTTCCTTCAGGTTAACCTTCCTCAACCTGTTGCAAAATCAATGATTTTTGTCCCTAGCTAAATAACTTCTACTCAAGTTTTGATCTGTGCTGGGTTTTGAGTTTTATTTTTGTGTTTTAATACGACATTGATATGAATGTTTGATCCACATGATATTATAATGCTCTGTTAACAATTTTTCATCCTCAAAAATGTTCACACATCCAATGTATATGTTATACCCTCTATGCAACTAATCTCTGGCATCAACTACAGATCATCTAGTACTAAATAAAATAATAATACTAATAATAAAACCACTGAAGAGATTATGAGATCCCTTTATGCTCCAGGACTAATTCGACAGTTTTTAAACTGATAAATTTCGTATTATTTAATTTTACATTGAACAAGAAAGAGTCATGAAGAATTATATCAAAAGCCCTGAATTGCATTGATCACAACTATGTTATCAAGCAGTATGCAATATTGCATTTTACATAGCCTCTGTTATGGTGGGCCTGGGCTGCTTAGTGGGCCTGAAAATAACTGCAGTAATGCTTTCCTCAAGTCTCTTTTGGGTTTTTCTTGAAAACACCAGAACCAGCTCAAAGAAGAATTCTTTGCTCACTGAGTGCAGAGATCTTTAGGATGACACTAAAAAGATAGAAATCATGAACTTTCTAACATGCATCTGAGTATGTGCCCAGCATGAGTCCCATATAAAAGAAACACAAAAGTCTCTATTTATGCACCAAAGTACCTTCAAGAAACTAACACAGTATGAATTTCTTTTTTCTTCTCAAAAGGAGAAGAAAAAAAAAGTTCAACAATATTTGCCACAGGAAGAATTTGAATTATAGAAAAAAAAATTAATGAAAAATTTTGCTGCTCTCTTCCAGTGCTTTTGAGAAAATGATATCCTGTAAAACACTAGATTAATTATTTTTGAGCTCAAAACCAATTACATTATGTTCTGTTTGTACTGTATCACTGTAACTTGCCTGAAGCATGCAAAATGTGAACACTGATCACTTACACAAGCTTCCAGCATATTCTTTTTTATGTGCATGTTATTTCATAACAAAATGAAGGAACAAACTCCAAAAAGTAGGATATACATACATATAAAACCAAACAAATTGATGTATATACACACACACACATATATGTATATAGATGAGAAGAGTGAGAGAGAGAGAGAGATGGATGGAAACCAGATATCCCTACCTAACAGAACAGAAATGTGATATTTTGGGATGCAACCACTTATGAAAAAAATATTCAGATATTAAAGGTACTTCCAATATTTTTGGCACTACACTATTATTATAAATAATATTATAAGTATTATAATAACACTAATATTATAGTATAATATAGTATAATTAGTATATTATAGTATATTATATAGTATATTGTCATATATAATACAATTATTATAAGTATTATTTTCTCACACCAGGGACTAAAATGAAAGATGACATAATTCTCAAATATCTTGTATTTTTGTATGTGAGGGACCTATCAGTAACATTTGGTATGAGATATCCTAAATTATAATTTTCTAACATGATCTCAGACCCCAACAGATAAAAATATTTCATAACAGCTAAGCTAAAAATGTAATCTCTGTGTGGTCCAACATACAACTTGTTGCAAGTGCAGGGAAGGGGTGAACCCAATAACTCCTCACATCATAGAGGTTCTGTGCACATGCAGTACAGCAGACTCAAAATGAACAGGAAATACAATTTCTCCCTTGAAGAAGCCGAGAGAAGTGAGCTGTAGAAATTGTTTAAACACTGTTTTGGGGAAATCCCCCCAAAACTGTACATCTTAGGAGCAGACTATTGTGAGCAGAGTAATTGTCCAGCTCACCACTTCATTCTGGAATGCCCACGAACAAACTGGCCACTAGCAAGACCTACAAAATAGATCAAATCCTGCTGTGATCAAATCCTAATATACCAGAATCAAAAAGCTTTTATCAGAAAAGTGAAAATAAATATACCAATTTCCAAAACTAGAAACATTTCTAAATAAAAACATCAAAAACAACATATTCAGTTATGATTGTAAGAAGGCTTTCTTAAAAAAATGCACGTTCATCAAAACACAAAAAAAACCCCTCTAAGAATTCCAAAAGTGCTCTAAAAAATTTAATGCATAATGATATAATTAATATTTTAGTATTCTTAAAAGAAATTTCAAGATCTCAAGAACTGCCATACCAACTCAGACCCAACCCTGTTCTGACAGCTGTCAGCAGCATTTGATTGGAAAAATAATAAAACAGGACCAGGGTAGAAAGACACTTGCCCAGCTATAAAGGCTCTGACATGAGACCTTAACTACTGTGTTTAATGAACTCTGATGAATATATCTTCTATTAGTTGGTCTAAGAGTTTTCTTTAAAATCTATTTGTACATTTTCCCAGCTGCAATCTTCACAGTTCAAATGTGCACAGAACTAATTTAAAGTAATGTGTTTAATGTTTCCACTCCTAATTTTATAGTTCCTTATCTGTTCTTCCATGAGAGTCATTCCTTATAAGGCATAGCTTTCCATTCTATGATCTATTTCTTCAAGATTTTATTATCAAGATGCAATGAGAAGAGTTTCATGGTATATTTGATATGGAAATTTAGGTATGGATGGATGGAGTAGGATAATAGCATACTTTAGGTGTTCAAGACTTCCCTGGTAAATTCCAGATACATAGTTTGGTATCTGACTAAGCCACTAGTCCCAACTTTTCAAAAGTTCTAAAGTTCATATGCCTTATTATAGATGTGGACAGTGCGTGGACAACAAAGGCTGTCCATTGTAGAGGAAAACATTTTGTTCTTAACAAAAAAAAATTTACTCAGATAATGGAAGTAGCATTATGGAGGATTATTTTATGACTTATTGTTAATTTCTGCAGTTAGAAAATCCAAATCTTTAGGAAATATAAAGATGGGCTTGGATCTTTCCCCACTCCTTCACATAGTAAAAAACTTTAAGGTGTGAAGGACTTAAATACCTTATTTTTTTCTACTTATTTGGAGCTTGTGAATATTTTTTCCTTTATCTGATATTGAAGAGTATATATAAGTTTGAAACTTTAAGTGTACCAATATAAAATCCTCTGTCCTTAATTTTAAGAAATTAAAATAAATTTCACATCAGTAGCTGTGCTAATAATTATTAAAATAATTCATTCTACTCTGCTTAATTTTCTCATTAAATAATGCATTAAAAATAATTAAAAACTACAGTTTCCCTAGCAGGGGACAGACCTCTGCAGAGCACAGTTAAATTGTTTTTGCAGGCAGGGACAAAGACTGGTACTCCTACTTATAAAATAGTCCAAAGGAAAAATATTTTCTATTTCTGAGTTCAATTAATGATCTTCAGAAAAATGTGTCACTGTAACACTGAAAGAGCATATTTAAAAAGAAAGAAATAATGTATGACTCTGGCATGTATCTGTATACTCTTGAATGCTAGTAACAATTTAAGTTACCACTGTTTTCTCATTATTTAAAATGAACATTGCTTAGCTGATTTATTATTAAGTCTATGTATGTAGGGGAAATAATTTCAAAGGAAAAAAAATCAGCTGACTCCAGGCTAATATCCTTGAGCACCTGAATACCACGGGTAGACAGTCAGACATACTGACTGTTATCATCATCCAACACAGCCTCACAAAAAGCAACTAGAGTTTTGTTCACACGACACTTAATATCTTAATTTTCACATTACCTTTACCGAAAACATAAAAAAATACAGGGAAATAGGAGAATAATTTGTCTGATTACTAAAATGGTTTGGATGGCAGAGGGTGAAATAACAAAGTGAGATAATGGTGCTTTCTGAGCTACAGGAGATATTGTTCTGTAAAATGATCTCTGGCAGTTTTCATCTGTGAATTTCTTGTAGTTTTTTTTTTAAATCTGTACCTGAAATACATGAGTTATGGTAAAAGAAAAAAAAAAATTAAAATCAAAACAACAACAAAAAAACTCCAAAATAAAAAAAAGTAACCAGCAATGCAAGAAAAAAAACTCCAAAGAAACAAAACCAAAAACCCAACCAACCAACCCCCAGTAAAACCCCAAACCATTAAATCAAAATCCACATAAGATATTTATCTACATTGTCAGTTAAAATTCACCACACTGCACCCATGGTCATTTTTTGGCTTTGGAATCTATTCCGACCAAAACTCTATAACTCTCCATAAAACATTCCTGGGTATGTGTTCTCTACTGCACTGTGACCATCAAAGCAACTAAGGATTAGAATAATCCTTGTAAAATGATAGCTGATGGGGCAAGACAGTAAGGAGATTAAATAATGCAGAAATAATTCAGAGAAAAAAAACCTTAAAAATATTAACATCCCACTTTTGGCTTTATGAAAATACTTTTCTTTCAAACACAAACCAGAGTATAGTTTCATCATGCCTATGTATTTATTTTCACTCTGCAGAACACCCAACTGTCTCAACTGTGCAGAGCCAAAAATGCGGACCCCCAGTTTTTGAAAGGAGCCCATGAAGTCAAACTCCACTCTGTACATAAACTATTGCTGTATTGATTTTTTCTATTCCTACTGCAATTGTTCTATTTCCCAAGAAAATATTTAATATGTATGAATTTAAAAATAGATACATATATATGTCTTCAAATACCCATTAAAATACTTGGAGTAATCATATTTATATTCTGAGAATAGAAGAATATGTGTCTAAGCATGGACTTTTGAAAACAGATTATTTGCATAAATGCTTCAAAACTAACTGTACTTATCCCATGACTGCACTAATATAATACATTTGATTTATTACTTGTGTTACAGTTTACCAGGTAAAAATCCAACTGTGCCTAGCATTGTACAAAGAGAAGATAAAACTTGCTGATATCTGTAACATAAACCTCATAATCTAATAAATCATAGACATTGAATAATGAATGTGACTGCAAGAAACAAGTAATGAAAAATTATGTGTGCATTAGTACAAACTTGAATTTACATATACAGTAGAATTATTCATATGCAGCTTAAAGTATACAAATTTAAATATGAAAATAAACAAACATAATTACTAAGCATACTTTAACAACACCCCCTGGAATTTCCACACTATTTGGCATCAGCCAGTTGTCTTCCATGCAGCAGGCAGGCTCTGCCACAGGGTCTTGCAGGAAGAGAATCCCAGGGAAGTGGGGAAATAACACATAGATTTGTGTTAGCAGTGCTGAAATACCTGGCAGGTATTCATGCATAACTTCATTTAAAATGTGATAATGTTCCAAATAAAATTTAAATTAATTACCTGAAAGCTAGTTTTACTGCCACTGAAATCAAGTTACCATTATTAGATTCACAGCCAGGCACAGTAACTGGAAGCAAGGTGATAAATTGAGAGCACTTACACAAGCAGGGTGATTTACTCAGGACTACAAAAGGAACTGTATATTTGATAGATGAAGAAAGGACCCAATAGCAAAAAACCTAGGTGGAGTGTCAAGATTACAAGTGTCAAGTGACAGATTTCAATGGATATGAAGCTTTTTGGAAGAGGCACAGAGCTTGTAGCTCCAAGTTTGAGAAATGAGATGTGTTCCAACTCAGCATTTTATGTGTGTCTTAAATGGGGTAGAATAACTATTCTGGTTTGGGCAGGATAGTTCTTTTGCAGTAGCCAGGAGGGGATATGGCTACTAAGATACAGAGGTGTTTCTACACCTCCCTCAGGTAGTTGCTGAAGCTGGAAAGAAAAGGACTGCTTCAGAGGAGAAGGTTCCTGCAAGCTGAGAAAATGTACTGGGGCAAGGTGTCCAGTATTATTTATTGTCATGTGTTTTCCTTTTGAATTGTTTATTTTCTCATGTCTTTTGTCATTAGTATTTTTTTTGTTACTGTTTGTTCTCTTAACTCATTGCTGTTTCCAGTATATTGTTCTTTTCTCAACCCATGGGTTCTGCCCTTTTTCCCAAATAGAGAATGGGGAGAGGAATCTGCCTGTGATTTTAGAGGAAACACTAAATTCAAGAATACCATTCCTAACCACAATAACAAAGTTCAGAAAACACTGGAATGGTGGGGGAATGCAAAGCATTAACAGAAGCCACACAGAAGCAGAGAACAGCTTAAGGGAATGCCACAGACCTTTAGATAAAGAGGAACAGAGTTGAGAAACAGAGATGCAGATTTTTGCATTTTTTCTTCTACCCTTTCTTGGAGTCAGTGGAACTGTTACTGCATTTCTGGAGAAAGTCTTCATGCACTTGGCCTGTTCTGCAAAAGCATATCTAGTTCTATGCAATTCCCACTTAATACATCAGAGATATGTGAAGGAAGGAGAACAGAATCATTCCCACTCTTGTAATCTAGAGCTAACATGGCCTTGCCAGACAGATACAGCTTTTCTCTGAACTATTTCTGCTCAGCATTTTAACCTCTATATACTTCTCAGAGGATCAATTATAATTTATAAAAATTACTGTAGGCTACAATTCCAGTGTCTCATATGTCTGTACCTCCATCTATTATTCCTGCAACTTCATTATTAACTATAAACTATTTATTAACCTTTTTCAACATTTATCACTTTAAAAACTTCTGCTCACATATCCAAACCCTCAGTGAAGTACAGTCCTCTGAAGCATTACTTTGACTTTCTTCAGTGACTCAGGCACTTGATAATTAGCAAAATCCCTACCAAGATTGATCACCTAGAGTCTAATTAAATACCCAGTGTGAACATTTCCTGATTAAATTCAACTGCATTATGCAAAATTAACACCAAACCCAGACATCTATTCTTTGCTTCAGGAATCTGTGCCAGTACTCTGTTTTATAGAAGAGTGATATTTCACTCCAGCTTCAGTTTCCAACATTTTTATTATAAAAATATTACTACTTTTCATAATTCTAATACATAAAATATAGAAATGCTATTCTTCTGCAGCATAAAATAACAAATAAGAAAGAATAACATCTGAACATGAGAACTCCCTCTTCCAAAATCAGTGAGACCTAGCAGGATCACTGGCAGATTTCCCTCTAATTCAGGGGGACACCAGACTGTCACTCTCAACTGCTCAAAGCACAGACTATTGCATAAACCACTATTCCACACAACTGAATTAATATGAAAGAAAAAAAGCCAACACACACTGATTTTTTTATACCATTGCACAACAGTGCTGTCCATTGTGGCCATGAAGCCATAAAAGGTATCATTGAATCCAGAATTTAATTTCTTTTTCCAGAAAGCCTCTTCAGAAAGTAAGAACTTTTGAAATTTGGAGATACTGCCCCAGTGAACTGTGTCACAACAATGTCTTTGTGAAATATGCAGATGCAATGTTTTGAAAATTAAAGAGTACTACTGTAGCGACAAAAAAGACCTAAAACCACGAAGAAACATAAAGGCTAGAAAGCTCACAGTTCACACAATGCATATAGAAGTATTCAGAAAAGGAGCCAGGGAGTGATTTTTTTCAATTTTAAACAAATAAGATTATAGTAATACATAATATTTTAGTGAAATTCAATTACTTTATGAAGCTATTTCTCTCATGTTGGTATTTTTTTTTTAGTTTCTGGATTTAGAGTCAGACACACTTATTTTAGGACCTAGCAAATAAAGCATTGATTTTTCTAGAATCAAGTTGGTATCCCCTTCACTTTCACAACCTTTCTTCCAAATTCAGTTCACACCACTTCTGCCAGGGCCACAGGATCCTCACATATCCTGAAACAATCTTCACCTCCAGCTTAATTTTGTTGACATAAAAGAGAAATTAATGTCTGAACACAGCATGGCATCTAGACATTTTTATACTGAAAATAATTTATACTTTGGGAACACTTGATCAAGTTTTGAAAAAATAGTCTTGAGAGTTTGAAAAAAAAATGGCAAGGACCTACAAACACACAAAAAGAATCAAACCCAAAGAAGGTAAAACCACCAAAAAATCTTGTTGCACCTAAGTGATCATTATTCTACCTAAATAATGAAAACAGGGCGGTATATTATAATGGGAAACATAGGAAAATAATATATCTCACATTTCAATTAAAACAAACAACTTTATATACATGTTTTATCAGCCAGAAAACTAAATTTAGAGAACAAGTGAGGAGCAGCTAAATTAATTATTGTTGCAAATTACAAAATCTTTTGCCAACACAATTAAATGGGTTCTCACTGTATATCTTACAGTGAAGGGAAAGATTAATTTAAAAAGCCTTTTCAATTTGGTAGACAAAAAATTTTTATAATTGAATCTCTGGATAAACTAGAACAAAGAAAGATTCCTATAAACGCAACTATGCTAAAACCTTCTTTCATGCTAACTGCAACACAATTATAATATAGCAAACAGAACATCAAAAGATCAATAATCACATGTAATGATAACTTCAACACCAACCATCAAAAAAAGATGAAGCAAAGAGCAAAAAGAAATATCAAAGATTTAATAATCCTCATAAGATCCATAACACATGAAAAGTGGACATCAAAACCAGTCAGGTCTGCTGGTTGTCCTAGTTACAGAAAGAGGCAGTGGAGTTTTTTAGCACTGAATGGGGGTCACCACAATGTTTATTCAAGACCCCCAAGTTCATTGCTGGGATGATGGCTTCAGCAGGAAACACCAGGTGCTAGAAACCAGGAGTTTGCCATCTCTACCAGAGCACAGGAGACAGTGCCCTTAAAACCCCTGCTGAACTTCTGCTGCCCACCAGCCCCCCTTCCCTTTTGTATACTTTTGATATTAATAGTGCTGTTGTTAGCATGCTTTTAGTAAGTGTTATTTCAACTCATAATCTCATTTATTGTCCCTTCCTTACCAAAAGGGTCAGAGGAAAGGGAGTGGCTTCCTTGTAGTTTAATTTTCCTGATGGTGCTAAAACCAACACAAATGTTAATGGTTTAAAGTTTGTATACTACCCAAACTAGTTTCACTCTTTTGAAGTTTACTGATTTTTCCTGTTATGCAATGTATCACAAGATAGTCTTTTCCCATTCATGAAAGTTAGCAAATACTTTATAGCAAAAAAATCAGAACAAAGGGGAACTGTATAGCTGCTTATGACTGCAAAGCCAGTGTTTTAAGAGAATACCATTAAAAAACCCTTAATAATAAAATGGTGAATTTACCTTATTTGACCAGCAGAATATTCAGAGTAGCTCAATGAAGGAATTTTCAAGAATGCCTACCAGTGGTTTCCACAAAAAAATTTGTGCTTGTCAAGGAGAAACAGAACCTTTCAGCTACCTTTATGCTTGCTTAGGTCCCAAGGGCATTTTTAGGCCTCCCTAATTAAGGCAATGCTTTACCAGTGCTCCTGCAGTTGCAGGTAATTGGCAATCACTAACAGCAGGGTTCTGATGAGGATTTACTTTGTTAAAGCAGAAAAAAAATAACGAAACAAAAACAAAACCAAGAAGAGAAATCTGTTTTCTTCTTTTATTTATCTAAGGCTAAGCTTCCAAACAATGGTAATGAATTTCAATTTAGCTTAGATTCTACTAGGTGAGCTATTTTATCAGTCAGTTACATGAAAAATTCAAAGACCCAAGCCATCAAAACAGGGATTTTTTATAGCTGCAAAATGTTGAATTTTAATAGTAACTGTTAAACTTTAAACAGCAAGATTATGGGTTTTTTACAAATACTGATAATACAGAGACATGGGGGGGAAAAAACACAGGAGATTATTCATTTTTCCTGAAAACACAGAGATATATTAAACATTACATATGAGATAATAATTGCTACATATAATGTGATGTGGCATAACCCTTCAAGTAACTGTTGCACAAAGTGGGACCCCATCCTCACCACCTGAGTCTTCCAGGCCTCTCCATCTTGAGAAACAGTTCAAAGATGTGAGCCACCAGTAGTGGATGAGGACTGAGGCAAGGACTAATTGGGAGAATTCAACTCACAGAAATCAGTGGGACCCAAGGGGCTGAATGAGGGCGCTGAGGAAATTGGCTGATGTTCCTGCAAGGCCCTTCACTGTCATCTGTGAAAAGTCATGGAGATCAGGGCAAGTCCACACCAACTGGAGAAAGACAGCAGTTGCATCCACCTTCAGAAGAGGGCAAAAGGACAATCCAAGGTTGTGGACAGGTGGATAGGTATGAGTAAAAGTGGGCTGGATAG
Organism: Passer montanus; assembly: GCF_014805655.1. Taxonomy (NCBI): domain Eukaryota; kingdom Metazoa; phylum Chordata; class Aves; order Passeriformes; family Passeridae; genus Passer; species Passer montanus. Next base: position 739,593 of record NW_024359832.1, on the reverse strand, counting down.
TTAGACATGCAGGACAGTGATTAATGCTCATTCCCTGTCTGGAGACCAGTGACAAGTGGTGTACCACAGGGGCCTTTTTTTCAGTGTCTTTATCAATGACTTGGAGGAGTCAAAAGAGGTGGGCTGTCAAGACATTTTACTGAGATATTACTAGTCAGATACAGTTGTAAATTTGGACTAATTCTCAAATTTTCTGTTTATAATCTGTATGTAGATATACACATGTATTTCTGTGAACATACTAACATAAATAGTAGTTACCCCAAAAGCAAATTACCTAATAAAAAGCTTAATCATGTTGAATTTATTCTCTGATGAAAGACCATTGGACACCTTCTACTGAGGAGCTGGAAAATGTAAGAAAGCTCTTTTATACAACGCTTACAAGATCAACCTATAAACACAAAATATCACTCTTGTTGTAAAACAAAGAAATCTCATTAAAAAGTATTTATTGCAGCCTTTTTAGAGAAGTTCTTGCACATTTCTACAGGTCATATACGAACAATTCTCCTATTTTATTTCTATTAATCTCACCCTCTTCTCCTTAAAGTTATACCTATGTTAAGTGTAGTGACCATTCACTCAGTGAACATAAGTGTCTTATGTGGCCCTTCTGATTGATCAATACTAACAAATCCAGTTTTGATATGAAGTGTTACCATTTAATCTGTGTATTTGGTATATATTTCTATAGCCATTAAAATGTCTTGAACATTTAAATAAGCAAAGCACAAGATGAATGATACAGAATAGTTCTGAAAATTTATCTATTCATAAATAAAGAAGTAAAAAAAAAAGATGATTGAATGCAGTGTTTTCTGGAAATAATTATCCTTGCTTCACTTGGTAAAAAAATACATACTTTATACAAAATATGCACACTACCAGATGGGCACCTAGGTTCTGTATCCACCCTTAACTACAAACATTACTCTTAACAACTTAGAACAATTAGGCAGATTGTGCTGCATCAAATAACAGGCCAAGAAGCAATAAAAATTGAAGTCTCTCTCTCTGAGACTTAAATATACTCCTGAATTTTCTACCCTTTTCCTCTGCAGTGGTGCAGAGAGACAGGGAATGGGGGTCATTTTCTACCCTTTTCCTCTGCAGTGGTGCAGAGAGACAGACAGGGAATGGGGGTCACGGTCAGTTTATCACATGTTGTCTCTGCCACCCTTACTCCCCTCTCTTCAGTGTGCATCTTTTCAGAGAAGCCACCCCTATAGACCACTTTCACCTCCTCTACCCCATTGTCAAAACCTTCCCAAACAAACTCAACACAGCATTAAAAATACTTTAAGATGGGAGACTTGTTTCTGAAAAAAGTTCATCTAAAAAGTGAAAACATTCTTCTGAACCTTCATGGTGGAACAGACAGGCACCTATCAAGTATTAGGAGTTTAAATATTGACTCTTTCATTTTTATATGAAATTCAAAGTGTAAAGGTCAAGAGAAAATCAAGAAGTACTTTGATAAATACAGGAGAAAGTTAAGGGATGAAACAAAGTATTAAAGGACTAGGAAAATGTTGCAAAGACTTATACTTTATTTTGAAAGACTCATGGAGCTCCATCTTTGAAGTTATGGACAGGAGTCAAAGTTAAGGAACTACAATCAAAAACCTCACTCATTATGTGAAAGAAAATAATCTATAGCAATCTTGATACAGTATCTAGGAACTAAATATAAAAGCAAGGTGCCATATATACTGTATTATCAAATGAAGGGACTTTCTTGGTAATATTACATAGGAAGTTTGATGAATTGGCCATAGTAGATTTTTATCAGATATGTGATAAATTAATTCTCCTTCCTCTCTTCTTTTTCTTTTAAATTAAATTGCAGTACTGCTTAGAGAAGCTAATCACGTTAGAGTGATTATGATAGCTGCTACACAGACATAAAAAACTACACTATTTTTGATGTTTGGAAATCAGCACAACAGGAAAGAGAGATTACAATGAAATATCTCTCTATCAACTGGTTAAACAGAGATATGTGGCTGATGGCCACATATCAAAACCATAGCTTTCTAACCAATGACACCATTCTGTGTAGGTTTATGGAAAGAGTGCCAAAACATAGCCAAAATCACCAGAATACTGTGTATAATTACACCTCTTCAACAGATATATTAAAGAGTATGTGAACAAAAGAGACACTGTTAATTAGATCTTGCTGACCAGAATGGAAGTTTTATGTGGTCTAAATCTAGTAATTCTGATCATTTAAAAACAGAACACAGATAAGACACTGTAAAAGAAATGCAGTAATTCTGTCACTTATTGTGAGAGATTGTCACGTTATGTAAAGATTTTAATAACTGGATCATAACACTTGTAAAGAAGGGGAATATGTGTAACTCTTTCCCTATGCTCACTGCTTAAGCTGAAACTCCTCGTTCTGGACACTTGTTTAATGAATATCATTTGTATAGCAATGATGATCTGGCAAAAGTGTCTGCTAGCCTTCCAGTACTTAAAGGGAGCTTATGAAAAGGAAGGTGAGTGACAATTTACACATGCAGATAGTGATAGGACAGTGAGGAACAGTTTTAAACTAAAAGAGGTGAGATTTAGATTAGATGCTAGGGAAAAAATCTTACTGTGAATGCAGCACTGGAAAGTATTTCACAGAGAACTTGTGGATGTACCATCCATGGAAGTGTTCAAAGCTAGGTTGAATGGGGCCAGAGCAAACAGATCCAATGAGCAGTATCCTTGCCATTAGTGAAGGGGCTGGAATTAGATTATCTTTAAGGCCCCTTCCAACCCAAGCTTTTCTACTGTTCTGTGAAAATCAGGTTCAGTTAGTATACTCTACTCTAATTTCAGGGCATCCTGAAAAGGCATCATAGGTGATTTACAAGCAGCACCTAAACTTACAAAACACAAATGCACAATATCCATACAATGTGCATACACTATTACAATTTGCTATTTTACAAATGACACATTTGTAAATCCCAGATGTAGATACTCTGATACTCTGAATTGCTAACATGGCATCCCAAAAAAGCAAAGCTATTATCCTAACAGAAAAATCTATGCTGTCAGAAACTAGTATGACAGCTTATTGTACTTCACTTTTTATGAAGATGAATTTATTTTAAGCAGTACTATATAAATTCTACTGTAACTAACAAAAAGAAGTTCTTTGGAAGGATTTTAAGTACCAGTTTCTGTGGCTACTCCTTTGAAAATTTTTCCATGAACAACCAAGAATTTTAAGCAGTAAAGTTTTGTTTGGATATGCATTATTCAAATATCAAAAAAGCCCCCAAAAGGCTACAAACATCAATTGAAAACCAAAATCAATAGTAACATGGTACTTATGATAATCTACTCATTATCCAGAAAAATGAAGCACTAAGACTAACCTCATGACTAATTGCATTTTTACACTGCACAATGCTTTTTGCCAAATCTCCCCTTACCACAGTTAAACTGGACAATTGGAATGCAAATTGAATTATCAGCTTACAAAAGCTGTACAAGGAAGCATTACACAAAACAAATCAATATGTGTGAAATGAGAGAAAACAACTTCATCCCTGAGGAAGGGCCATCCTAAAGTAGAAGGTGAAGTAGTGCAGTCATAGCTGCTATTTCTTACATTCCTCTACAGCCTGGGTAAATTAGCATATTTAGATATGGTCTGGTCTACTCAGTTTAGCCTCAATCCCTTTAAGGCCAGAGAAATGACAAGCACCTGATGTATTAAAGGAATAGGATATGAATGGGATCAGAGCTATCTGTAGAAATCTACATCCTTTGCTGTGGTCATTTCGAGAACAATATCTTAAATCCTCTAGCCTTCATTATTCAAAAGCATGGATCTATTAATATATAAAAAATTCTTTAATGCAAGTGAATATTTTAAAATATTAGTGGCTATAAATCACAATCTAGCATACTTTTACGTAACTGTAATTATATTCTAAGTTTCAGAGCCCATGAAGCATTTATGATTTTTTTAGTATCAATGTATGCAAGCCATATGTATTAATTTTCAATGCAGTTAGAAAACTTCCACTGCTCTACAGTACAGTAGAGCTTTTTTTAAAACAAATACTGGAGTCAGTGCAACACACAGAATAAATGACAGATAAATGTACTATGAAGTCAAATAGTACTATAAATTATATTTGTATTGCTTCTGTCATGTACAATTACATAAACTAACTTACACAAACTAACAATAAGCAAACATTTGGGTAAGACCAAGGGTAATTGACATATTTATTAACAGAAAAAGTTTACAGGTTTTCAGAGAGCAATTATAAAAAAAAAAAGTACTTTTCAAACTACTCACAGAAAAAATGTGTGAGATTGTGCCAGAAAAATGAAGCTGCAGAAGTTGATATCACTTTGGATGTATTACAAATAATGATACTTATACTTGGCTATTTTCTATGAGTTATTATAGAGTAGAATCAAAAATATCTAATGCAACCAAATAGTTCTTTCTGTGAAATGGAGGTATAAGAAATCCTACTCTCAAGTCTTTGACTTGGGAGTTCTACAACTGGGATCTGAGTACCTTAATTTGTCAAACTCCTTTTGGGATTTTCAATTGTCAGAAAAAAAAATCATAAGTAAAACTGTCATTCTATGAAGTTTAATAGCAAGCCTTTATTCTCATTCTTGATTCTATGATTTAAAATTTCTTCTGCAAACACAGGGGTAGATTATTTTTTAACTTGATAATAAGATATAACACTTATTTTAATAAATAAGTTTGAATTTCCTGCATACATGATTTCTCTTTTGCCCATGACAATTTTTCTTCAAGCATGAACAAATGCAGTCTATCAGTGAAAGTCTTCAGAGGTGGAAAATACCACCCTCCATTCCTCTTTGCATAGGCTTGCATAACCTTTGAAAATTGTATGACCCACCTGTATCCCATCTATTCTCACTCGGAACTTGCTAAATAGCATTTATTGCATGATTTCTCTTAGAAGAGATCTGATATGGTGCATATAGACAACTGTAACCAGCCTTTGCTTGGATTGCTAGAATGGATCTTCCTAGCATATTCAAAACCAATATCCAATAACCTAAGTGCAAGGACTGACTAATATTATTTTTCCATTATTTTTAACACTGTCAAATAAAAAAAAAATAGATTCTGTGTTTTTTTCCCTATAATAATAATAATAAAAAGGAATGAAGGATCAAGTTTTTACTCTGATATTAACAAGTGACTAACAGCTTCCTTTTCTTAACACAGAAAAAACATCTTTGTTTTTGTATAGATCAAGCTCTTGATAGAGCAGGACTAAGTTGATAGGTGCTCTTCATTCTAAATTCACACACCTCAAATTTTACTGCAGAACACTCATACTTTACAGCCCTTATCTGAACTTCTTGAAGGCCTGCACAAGCCTTGCAAATTACTCCAAGAGTGAATTTAAATTTATGGTTTTAGTTGAGGTGTGAATCTGCTGAAGATTATCTCCAGATCATTCCTACTTATGCTGCTTAATTCTCTAAACATGTCAAAACCAGAGTATTTTCTAATGAAACTAGTTGGCCTCTAAATCACTAAAGGGTATTCAGTCCATGGGATACACAATTCAGAACAACAAAACTATGCTTCCTATTTTACCACTTTCATCCCAAAACTTTTAAATTTCTGAAGCAGATCAGAAAGATTAATCACTTTTCACTAACAAGAAAATACACCCTAAAAAGAGCCCTTCTCACAAGTATTTTGATATCTACTATCTATCTTCTGATATAGAACAGGGAAACAAGCCAAGTAGGTTGAACAGAAAACAAGAAAGGCAGCCACATACCCAGATGCTGCAGAAAAGCAGAGTTTTTTAGTTCACCATCTGGAGTCTACTGCTGCCAAGCACATCTTGGGAGTAGCCAATGGTACTGAATCCATTGCTGAGGCACATTACCTAAGATGGCACAGGATTACACAAAGATACTTCTCTAGTACCAGCAAGAAAGACTAACTGAAATTACATGTATCAATCCAGTCTGAAGAAAACAGAAAAGAGCTTTCTATAAGCAAGATTGCAGCTTTAAAGTTTGGGCAAAGCTTTTAAAAAATGAAATAATAACACATGGGAGAACAATATAATATTTTTGACAGCATTGTGTTTTTATGTTTTTCTTTTGGAAAATTTGCTTTCAAGTATGTTCCATGTACATTATCAATGCACAGCTTTGATATGTGGTCACATACCAGATGCAAATATTTTAAACTATAAAGGGATACAAATAAAACAAGAGAGGAAAATTATACCATAGCATCTATATTCTCTTCTCTTTCACTATTGCAATTCTAGTTTACATGAGCACTAATCTGTATGAATTGAGTCAATCATCAAAAGCAATTAAAGTACTACATAATTCATGCAGTCACCAGGTTGTTCCATTAGTTTTAATTCTACTAAGCTCAATATCATATTCATAAAAAACTTGGATTTCTCAAGCATAATTAGTATGAAAATAATTTAGATGTGACTATCAGAGAGCTGTAAAAGGCTGCTTTGTAAGCCTTAAGACATTATCTGCAGAGACACGTGCAAACAGTAGGATTCTGTTTCAATTCTGTTTTATTTTCTTACACTCTAAACTTTTTTAGTTGCTGACTTAAAACAGGATTATAGAACTAGAAGAGATACCCCTACTCATAAACCTCAGTCTCTTGACCTTCACTAAGCAGTAACATTCCCTCAGTAAGGGCTCTGATTTTATCATCCTCTCAATTGCAGACACTGGCTTTATCCAAGAACATCCAGAGAAGTGTAGCATCATGAATATTCACACACATGCTGTGGGAATATTGATAGAAAGGCATCATGGAAAATCACGTCTACACTGGAGTGTAGTTAGCAAGCAAGTAAGTAAATAAAAAAATATTGTTCTTGGCAGTAGAAACTGTTAATATTTTTCTAAATTGTAAATGACAAGATCCTTGTCATAAGGGGCAATAGGTGTTTATTCCTTCAAAGGGCAGACAGCCTTTGATTTAGACAGGAATTGATTGTTAGATTCTGTGAAGAATCAAGACTACTTCTCCAGTATAATATGTACGGCAATGTGCAGGTTATGGGATGTAATAACCTCCCATTTTTAGATTGCAGTTGGCTCATGTTCTGCTGGTCCTGGACACTTCCTGACTGCATCACCATGTCTTGTCAGATATTATCAGTGAGTGAATGCCAAGCCTCCTCTCACCCTCTTCCCCAGTTCCTGTCTGATCCCTTGAAAGAAACAGACACAGATAATTTGTGAGTGGCCAGCTCAGGCTCCTTTAATACCTCTCATTTATGGTGATCTGTAGTTAAGCCCTTGCCAAACAAAAAAGGCTTTCCAACAGTGCAGGTATGTGCATTGGTGTGATATGGCTAATGCATTTAAAGTGTTATTTTCTGTAGTGGGTTTTGATGTGGAATGCAGTTAAATATGCACATTAAATAAAATTTACCAGCCCAGCATACACACTGAAAGTGATGTAAATTAATTAAACCTCTTTTACCAAAAGTTATTTGGGTTTCAAATTGCTTTTAGTTTTCTAGACTATAGAATGCATTGCAACACAATTTACCCCCAAAATGGCAATGTTCTCTTTAACTTTTCATTTTCCGAGATGATTCCTTCTCCCGAACAAATTCTGAAAATTAAGGTGGTGGTTAAGGTGTTTGGGAAATTTGCTACTTACACGGTCAAAGCATATTTTCTGAGTATTTTATACATACAAGCCAGCAACATGATCACATCTATTTTCAACTGCTTGTATCACAAAGAACCTTTACAGCATTTTCATATGTTGTGTCACAATGTACTGGTTTTATTTATCAGAGAACAACAAAAGGAGCTTAAATATGGGAAGTGTTTGCCAGGTTTCCAAGTTGTCCTTTTGATACTGCCCATAGTTTTTTATTTCTATATTTTTAGTGCCACTGTACTCACTATCATCTCTGAATTTCACCAGCAAATTCAAACCCATTTATTTTACCTGATGAAAAACATCTGAATATAAGGCACCAGAAAGTCACAATTTAAATCTTATATATTAGTATTAATGCTCTTCAGTCACTTCAGATATTTTTGGGTGCTATTTTATTAAATACTTTAGTAACTTGTGAAGTTTTAAAACAGTTGTGTTCATTGATGAGAAATTCATCACATTTGCTTCATTCTCATATTTCAACATGGTTTCTAATGTAAATATGGTTTCTAATATAATGTTTCAATGTGGTTTCTAATATGTCTTGAAGATTTGAGATGTCTTGCAGGTAACTCTCTGCAGCTTGACCCTCTCCCCTTTCTTTCTCATATATATATATTAGAAAGATGTATAAATAGATAGAGATATATATATTCAGAAATATATTTCTGATACAAAATAGCTGTAGTTTAAATAGGTCCCAGTAATGGCTCTTCACTAAATTTTCTGTGCATATTCTGTGAATCACTAGTGATGTCATAACATAATTTTCAAAATAGAACATTCACATCTTCTACCTTTCTGTCAAAGATAATTTTACACCAGATTAACATGTAATGATTTGAACACACTTCTTTATTTCAATAAGATTGGCAGTACTTTGTTGCAAATAAAGCTAGGAAGCCAAAGCTCATTATAGTCCTTGATAAAATTTGTCTCTGCTACGATGGATGGAACTTGGCTTTTTTCTTGTATGTCAGTATCAATTACCAGTGCCATTCAGAAAGGAAAGGACACAGCATTATATGAAGGTTATTATACTAGAACATGAGCAAGATTTCTGTTCTTTTCAAGACCTCTTAAAGTAAGCACCATTATAATTTCAAAGAATGCAAAGATGAGAGGTTTACTTTATTCAAATAGATTTCTTTTAAGCTGTAAAAATCTACATTGTATTTCTTCAGGAAAAGATCTTCTAATGAATGCTATGCAGCTCATTAAAGCACATTTGTACACAGCAAGTTGGGGAGAAATTAACTTTTGATAGTTCATTGTTCAGGCTGCTTTCTACTGGCATGACTTCTAGTAAGTTTTATACAGAAAACATAGGAAAGTCCAACAATATATGTGAATCCAAAATCAGAATATCAGACTTTTTTTGGCTTTTGTGAGCACCCTAAAAAAATAAGACCGAAAAAGATTTTTTTTTTGTCTTCATAGCTTTACAATTGCAAGCATGTTAATGGTGAGGATTACAAAGAGGACAAATTCAGAAAATGAGTCATAGGCTTTATGCTAAGATAATAAGAAATTATGTCTTGCAGAATATCTGTGTTTTTTTCCTGATATGTCATTGTTAACTTCCATTTAGGTGACAGCTAAAAAAATTCTTGGCAAGATGCTGGTTTCAACAAAGTAGTCAACGGAAAATATCTAAAAAAGAGCCAAAATAAATTATTTCAACTCAGTCTGCAAGGCAGCAGCACATATCAGCTTGTTACTAAAGGGTAGAGGATGCTGTGCTCCATTGCAAAAACCTTAGAATTTTTGAGGCAATTAATTTACATTTAAAACCAAATACACTGCTCAGTTTAGATTCTCTGCTCTTAAATAAGCTCCTTTTGGAAGGGTCGTATATGGCCAGAGACAAGGGCACTATTAGATTTGGCTTTTTTCTGTGATAAAATTAAGAAATGACCTGGTAGCAGTAGGGAACAGAATTAATGCCATGGTGTATTGAGGCGAGTTACCAGTAAAGATTCACATTCAGCTAAAATAAGTATTTTGGGATTCATGACATAATTATAGAAAGTGCAGCCATAGAACCTGATAAACTTCCATTTCACTCAAGCAACAGAAAAGAACTGACCATATCCATTCTTTATATGTACCTTGTCACATATAATTGGAGACACAATGGATGCATTAGCTGATTCAAGTGGACTTCTGGGATTCCCTATGGAGGAACATGAGATAGGACTGCAGTATAATTCTGTCAAAACTACATCATAAGAAATAAATTCACCCACACACTGCCACACTCTCTAAGATGAATAAAGAAAAAAATATATAAAAAAAAGGTCTTGCAAAAAACCTCCATAACAGATAGATAATGGTTTCAGACTACAGCTTGGAAGTCTGGCGTTAAGGCTTCTGATAGAGAGAAAAATAGTAAACCCAGATGTTTCAGGGACTTTCATACCAGAAGTGTAAGTGTAGAGGATTTCACTGAAAAAAAATTTATTAAATCTCTGCTGAGCTCTGTCCACAGTTGGATAACATCAGTGAGCCAGAAAAAGCATGGAGAGCAGCACTGAGCTTGAACTTCTGATTATTGAGCAAGATTTTGTATTTTTCTTGCTCTGTACGGTCTGATTTGAGGAGATAGTGATGTATTCTTCTAGCACTCTCACAGTCAGCTTTCTTAGTCTTCATTTTTATATAGAGAAGAAAAGGAAGGTATGGCTGAACAGAATGAAGATGACCTTTTGTAGCTAACTGAAGCAAGACCAAAGGATTTTAGTTTCCATGCTCCTATGTATCCACTTAGTAAAGCAAGAAAGGCATTGCTCTAAAATAAACATTTTCAGTTCTAGATTGAACACAACAAATTTCTCTAGATTTCATTATTTGCTCTGCAATCTTTTCTATAATGCCATTCATTATGTGCAGCAAATCTCAGAAAACACAATGCCTTCATGTAGTAAACCTAAAACAAGTTGTACAATCTCTGTTTCAAACCTCTCAAATTTTGTCATATCCCACATTCTTCTACCTACTGGTATTGCTGTCCCTCAGGGCTCACTTCTGACTGGTTTATCCAATACCTGGACCTGGAAGGAGGCCTCTATGACCTCCAGGAGTCTCCTGGACTCCTTGCAGCCTGCTGTATTGCTTTCCCAGCAGACATCCAGGTGGCTGAAGCCCCCCATCAGGATGGGAGCTTGTGAGTGTGACACTTGCTGTGTCTGAAGCAAGAATCTCATGGGGTCAGGCACCCACAGAAGACTCCAGCTGAAAAGTGCCCTTTGTTGGTCCTGGCCTTCATTTTCACCCACAGGCCCTTAACCTGCTCACAGCTGTTACTCAGAGGCAGCTCTTCACAGTCTCTCCATTCCTTAACACAATTCCAAAACAGCAATAGCTGTGCCCCTCCTTCCCAGCCTATCCTTCTGAAAAGCTTGCAGCCCTCACTGGCAGGGTTCTAGTTCTGTAACTCATCCCACCATGTTTCGGTGAGAGCACTTAGGTCACAGATTTCTAATTGCACCATGTTTTCTAAGTCCTCCTGTTGATTACCCACACTGCACGCATTGGTACAACCTCATCAATGGCTATATAAAAGAAAAGCAACTACATGTAACTAAAATCAGTCAGTTACACTGTGAAATGAAAATTGCCAGATATGGGGGGGAAAAGAAAAAAAAAACCAACGAACAAACAAAAAAACAAAAAAAAACCCACGCAAAACAAAAACAACAAAAAAAGACAACCAGAAAAGCAACTACATGTAACTAAAATCAGTCAATTACACTGTGAAATGAAAATTGCCAGAAATGGGGGGAAAAAGGAAAAAAAAACCAACCAACCACCAACCAACAAAAAAAGACAACCCAAACAAACAAAAAAAACCAAAAAACAAAAACCCACAAGCAATTAAATCTCCCCCTAGTCTAGGAGACTCTTTTGAGGACTTTTTTCCTATTACCTTTCCCTGCCTAGCCATTACCTAAACTAATTTCAAATTCTTCAAATAATTTACCTTGAAAGATGTCATCTTTAAAGACAATAGCCAGCACTTAATGAAATAAGATTTTTATTCACTTATTTAGAAATCTGACTGCAGAGTTAAATAAAATGCTAATGATAAAAGAATGATTTGCTGTTAATCCTTCAAGCTCCTTGCAGTTTATAGACTATGTTAAATATATATCTTTCTTCCTAGGATTTATATGATTCTATGGCATCCATTTTTATAAGAAATGCAAAAATAGGTATAAATAATTTCAACATGCAGCACCTTTTTCACAATATTAAAATGAACAAATATGAAAGACTGCACCAAATTAATTTTTATTTCCAGCTGTGTATGCAATAAACTACCAGAAAGCAGGTTGTGTAAATATTATACACAAGAATAAAATTGAATTATGTACAAGTGTTGTGAAATAGACTAAATGAAAACATAAGTTTTACAAACTTTGTCTAATCAACATTGAACACAGAGCTCAACAAGCAGCAACCAAATTCATTAGAGACTCAGGTGAAATACAGGTTGATTTTTGTTGTCACCTTATTGCAAAAGCTCCATACCTTCTTGGGGATTTCTCACAGGCAGATCCTCACAGTACTGACCCCTTCCTCACACCACAGCCAACAAACTCTAACTTCTCGACCAGCCAACCTGCTCTTTTACCCATCCTAACTGGACCTAGCTGTGGCCTATCAAGGGCAGGCCTGTTCCTAATTCTTGGTAATTAGTGCAGCTGTAACTCCTTAGGGGTGAGATTATCTTCATCACTATCTCTATTCTGCTACATTCCATCCATGCAGATGGAATTTACAGATTTCATGCAAATAGTTTTTCCAGGCATTGAGTACAAACTATTAAGCTACACCATCTGATGTCACCAATATAATCAGGAATTTCTGCACACTGCTTGTTAGCTGTTTGACATGGCAGCATTGCTGCTGTCTGAGCCACACAGATCCCTGCTCCACATTCTAGCACCTGGAAATTCTAGGATGATGGTTCAGTGTCCCAGCTGCATTCTCTCTGCTGCTTTAATGAACAATTTTGGCCAACTTAGGACCCCTTGATTCCATCTAGAAGTTTAGAAATTCATGCTAAAATTGTTGCAATAAATTTTCAGAATTGATACATTTCTTGAAAAATATTTCATACACATACCAAAAATTTAAAAAAGAAAATCTTGATGAAGTCTAGAAGATAGAGAAACTTAATATTCTAAGAAAGTCTCATTCAGAATTTTTCAAACAATTGAATAACACCAGTGCTACCTTGAAATGCTGTAGAGAATTTCTGCTTAAGGCAACAGTAGAATGTATATTCTCCTTATGAATACTTAATAGTCAGCATTTAAAGAGAATTTCTAAGCAACTGATATATTTGCATGATACTAATGTCTAAGACTCTTTTGTAGTGATATAGAAAACATTCCTCCTATATGAATCTTTAGTTCCATCTAAGTGTGCATAGAGACTGAAATATTTATATTTTTTCCATTCATTTCTATAAAATGCCATAGAAAGTAGTTTTTGCCATAACTTGTATATGATGTCATCTTGCTGGATTTGTTCAGTTAAATTCTAATATTGTATGGGAGCCAAATATTTTATCTTATCTTTTATAATCATTTAATAGCCACATGAATCTGTGAGTGATAGAGCAAATTGTTTGCTGTATTTAAAAAACAGGCAAAAACATAAGGCTCATGCATTCAAGACTGAGTATTTTTTGTATTCATGTGCTCTCCTCCGACCACAAGAGATTTTATTCTACCTAAAATCCAAACAAGATCTTTTTCTGCATTTTTTTAAATATTCCTCTTATGGTTTTGATGTAGCAATTGCATCAGCTACTAATATAGTCTCCTATATAAAAGCACACACAGCATTATTTCTTTCATGATTTTAACAAGAATGACTTACCCAGGAGTAATAAGGTAAATGCACTGGCATTACAAAGACCTTTTTTTACTGCAGTTACACTAATGATCTAAACTGCAGAGCTGAAAAGTCCGGACCATCTGTTTCCTGCTCAAGCAAATTCACTATCAACGCTTTTGTATCGCACCATCTCTATTAAATTCTTTGATTACCAATCTGGATAACAATAATTTACATTACTACAGGAAAAACACTGTTTTATAACACCCATTTATATCCCTACTTCACCTATTTGTACTGATGTCATCTGAGTAACTATCATAAAACTTCTATAAGAGATAGATTAAATGCAAATTTGGCTTCTAGTGAGGGATCATACTTTCTGTCTTCTGATCAGGGTGACTAGCACTTACTGCTGGATTTACTTGTCATTCAAATAACAGTACAGTTTAAACTGAGTTTCATTTTTGGGATTAGAGACAGACAAACCTACAAGGAAAATTTTTACTGAGTCATGTGCTTTCGTAACAACAATAACTAGAAATGCAACTTGATTTTCCAAGCCTAGTTGGAAAATAAATCTTTGTTCTAACTCTCTTGTGATGGGCAGGGACATCTTCCACTACATCAGGTTGTTCAAAGCCCCATCCAGCCTGGTCTTTAAGGTCCCTTCCAACTCAAACTATTCTCAGAAACCACTATGAACATATTACAAATATATTGTTTTAAAATAATTTGTAGCCGACACTATTTAATATTCCAACCACAGAATAAAGAGGCAATTTAGCAAATCACACTTGATTAAAGTAATTGTTTCTAAAATCAAATGAACAGTTCTATAGACAAAAGTGAAAGTAGATGATGTAAATATCTTGATTTTAACAAAGCTTTTAGATCTTGGTAGCCAAAAAAGTCCATATCAACTGGATTCCTGAACTGTAAAATTAGTGTAAAATTGGCCAAATTATCAGTAGCATCAGTACATTTAAGGGGAAATTCAAGAGAAACAACACTGATATGCAATCTCATACAACTAAGCATCATATCCACAGGGCATTAAAATCCATCAGTTAATCCCAAACTTTTTTTCTAGTAGCCATTACACAGAATATCTGAAAATCTAATGTGCTGCTATTTTTCACATAGAATGATGTGTCAGTAACAAACTGGGCTGTCTGAACAGTGCGAGGAGATTCTGCACTTGCTCCTTCATTAGATCTAGATTGTCCTAATGTGCTTTCAGAGTTGTGCAGGGAGACTATTAATTTGGACAATATAATCAAGCCTTCTATGTTAGTTGTTTAAATCTATATAAATAAGTTTCTAAGTTTCTGAATGTATATAAAGATACATATATTCAGAATATATAATTATATATAATATAATTACATATGATACATTAAATTCTGAAAGGAAAATGCAATATATATTGTATATATAATTCTGAAAGGAAAATGCAAATGAAAATTGTCATTGACCAAAAAAAAAACCCTTTTTAAATGTACAGCATATACAAACAATACTTGGATTTTAAAGGGATAATAGCAGCCACTTTGTCTAGTTGGATTTTACATCCTGCTAGAGTTTGATTAATATTCTTGAGCACTTTGTGAATGTTCAGAAAAATTAATCAATATATCATCATGGATGTTGATAGAGGAAGTCTGCAAAGAGCTCAGAGAGGTTCATAAACTTGAAAAATTTCAGTGGTCTGCAAGTGATGGCAAACACTTCCTAGTTTTTAAATGTAATCCTTTCATATCATGGTTTAAATGGAAGCAGAGAAAGGGTCAACCACAGTAAAGAAAAATAATTGTACCAAATACACATCATAATCACTTAGCAAATAACACTTAATATTTTGTTGCTGTCCAGGCACTGTATAACACTCTAATTGCAAATTCTTCCCATTTAAATAAGATGTCAATTTTTGGGGATTTTAGGTCTACAGGTTTCTATGCATGAAGATAAATATTTCTAAGTGGATATGAACATAGTCTGTCAAGTTGTGAAAAAGCACTGATAATGGCAGATATTTCTGTTTCAAAAGGAACAATCACAGAGCATTGCCAAAGAAAGGGCGGTACTACTTCTCTGTAAAACACTTAATGTTTTACTGGTGCATCACTATTTATGACTGTTTAATTGGAAGCAATTATTGGGTAATTGCTGCATAAATTGCATATGCTAAAAAACTCTTACAGCAAAATCAGTAAAAAAAGAAACTCTCAAATCTTAGGGTATTTTCTTTCCTTATATTAAGTTATTAAAAGAATTGAGGAACACATAATTTCATCCTTTTTACTCTTTACTGAAGTTAACATTTGACACAACAGAAGAATTTATATTAAGACATTTAGTTTAAAGTCCCTTCTTTAACGTAATTCCTTGATTTTCCAACATCACTTACATTTAGAACTTAGTTATAGTATTGAATTCTAATATTATAAATGTGGAAAAAATTGAAGAAGATATTGGAGTAAATTTCAGATTTCACAGGAAGTTTTAGAATCTGTTCATTTATTTAGTGTAGATTTTTGTAGAGCTTATAGAAAGCAGAAGAGCACAGTTCCATAACTCTACATTGGAGCACTCAAATAAATACATCCTATTACAACTATGTATATAAAACCCCACAATTCTCTGATTCAATATTGCAAATGCCTGTGGGGGAAATGAAATGTTTCATCAAAATAAATGATGTAAATAAATAAATTTCAACCAATGCTACAGCACTGAATTATTTTTAGCTTCTGAAGAAATTTCCTGATCATGTACTGTCTCTGTCAATTAGTGACTGACAAATGCATATTCCATTGCTTTGCACAGAATATATTTCTTATACTACTGAACTTGTACTGACTTTTAAATACAATAACATTCTTTTATACAAAATTACAGATTCCATCTCAGGGTAGTGTCAAAGCACACTAAAAAGCAACACCTCAGAAGACACACAGATCCACCCCATTTGCTCCCTCTGCAGTCTTAGAATCCATTGCTGTTCATACGGATACAAGGCACACTCAATATCTTCATAAAGGGTTAATCTCAAGTGCATCACTAGCTCTGCGTGGATAGAAGGATTCTGATAGAGTAGAATGAAGAGATTTCTTCATCCCAAACCCCACAAAAGAGACTACTGCTCCTTCTGAAGCAGAATTGGTGCCCCAAAATAGTTTTCAGAGTGGCAAATTGTTCTAACTTCACAAAATAACCTGGACAAAAAAGGAAACTACAATGTAGTAAAATGGCAGCTTTGAAACCAAACTCCTAGTAGAGAACAGTAAGCTATTGTTTTTTTCTTCTTTACTGTAAAGCTTCTATTAAGTTTGCAATATCTTGGAAAAACTTTGAAAATATATATCCAGTATAGAAAGGGATAAATTGCCCACCACAGTGACTGTAATTGCCACTGACTGTAATCAGTGAGAATTTTTGTGTAATAGCCATGGACAAACCATGTCATCTCTCCACAATTCTGTATTTTTCACTTGAATCAGGGAGCACAAAGCACGTATCAAGGTCTCTGTCAGACTCAACCAAATCAAATGGCAGAGAGTGGAAGAGGAATGAGGGAGGCCTGGGAGACACTTGTAGTAGCAGCCAGCCTGGGCAACAGTGGCTGCATGCAGCACTGATTGACACTGGCCTAAGATGTAGTCTCACAAAGCGAAATTTGCAGCAGCAGTTGCTGCTCTACTTCTATTTTCTTCTCCCATACCTCAAACATTGGGAAAAAGAACTGGGAAGAGCTTAAAAAAAATTATACACATACAAAAACAAAAAGAAAATATTCAAATTTCCTGATATTTTCTTACTCCTCCTGATGCTGCGCCCAAATGCCTAAATGCAAAAGAAACAAAACAAATAAAAACAACACCCACCAAACAAAAAAAAAACAATGAACAAAGTATTAACATCAGAACACAGCTAGTTATGTTGAAGGAATGGGAATGTGTAGAAGAAAGAAGAGATTCTTGGAAAAGGGCTGATTTCCTGTCCTGGCACCGGGGTACAATGCAGAAGCTACATGGATCTTTTAATAAAATCAAGAGAACACAGATTTACAAATATCTTAGAAGTTATGACTCCACCAGCTTCAGACTGCAGTCCTGAGAGAAGAGAGACCTGATAAAACAGCCCATGGCAGCAGAGAGGCAGCTCTGACACTGCCCCAATCCCAACTGCAGGTGCTGTCCAGATACTATGACAAGCACAATGGACTCATTACAGTGGTCAAGAGAATGTGAGAGAAGGGTTGAAGTGGTTGATTTTTTTTACAGGTCTGTGTTCATATATCCAAGCAAACACTTCAGGAGTAAATAATTGCAGTTAGTGTAGTCTCTTCAACTATATGCCAGTCCACATACCTTTAAGTGTGGATATGCCTTTCCAGCAAACAGAAAAATTATTTAAACTTTGCCTGTAGTTGGTTACTGTGAATAAAAAGGTAGGATGGGTTTTAAGATATACTTGGGGTGCCCATAGCTATTGAGATATATTTTGAGTGCCTACAGCTATTTGCAGCTCATGAACTGAGAGTCACAGCCACTACCAGTATAGATTATATCTAGACAACTCACAAAGCAGCAAGTCAAAATTGCAAGCTATACTACATCAAGAATATCTCATTTAAAAAAAAAAAGAAAAATCAGAGATAATGTCAAAGCTGAGGATGCACTATAGTAAGCTTCTCTGTTGATGAAACATAAAATAATGACAAATTCTCAGAAAGAAAACTGTGAAATTGAATTATATATTCCATTGATGTAATCCCAAGAAGTACACCCCATTAACTCAGATACATTTTTTGTCATTATTCAGGTAACTGCAGAATTTTCAACTGATAAACTTTTCCAGACAAATACTAGTTTATAAGTTTATTACAAAATATATTAGAAATATGCTGACTTTTGATTTGGAAAGATATATTCAGAAGTACTGGGATGCACGATCAAACACTATAAGGCTGCTGTATTGCCCTCTTTGAACTTTGTCTCCTATATCCCAAATTGCAGTTTCAGTGCCAGACTACTGGATAGTTCTTAAAAATGGTGCAAAGTTTATATTTGTTTCAGTGGGAAACAAGAAAAGTTTATAAAATTGTGAAATATTTTCCTCCAGTTTTCCTCATTTACTGAAATTCCTTTATTTCTCTAGATATTTTCAGTATTTCAGTATTTCAAGTTACATATTGTATTTTAAATTTATTTCCCTGCTTGTAATCCATTCCATAGCAGTGGAGATGTGCCCACGACTTGAAGTTTCTATTCAACAATATAATGTAATGGATTTTTATTCCTGCATTCCTTGCTCACATCTTCCAAATGCTCTTCTAGTCTTGTGACAACCTCAATTTTCCATTCTTTTACTGTAAACTTATTACTCTTTGTTTTTTCTTGCTTTAAAGTTAATATCTGCTCAAACAAGTTGCAGTCTTGATCGTGAGGAATCATAAAAGAACACATGAAATTACAGTACAATGTGAAAAACAATACACACAAATGAAAAAATATAAAATAAAAAAGTAATTTTATTGAATTACTTTTCATATAATAAGTCTGGGAATTAAAAAACTTTTGTTTATGTGATACAACATATGGCTAAGTTTTTTCATCTAGTGAGATAGAGTACCAATGGCACAGGGAAACTTCTGTGACCAACATGATGTGAAATCTAAATAAAAAGTATAAATCTGTTCTTATACAATTCATGCTGTTTTTTACAAATTTGATTTTTTCCTGGATGTTAGTGTAAGTAATCCCCAGAGGACAATTGCTTGGTTGTACCCTTGCATTCACAACAATACAACAACACACAATTGTGTGATTTTCAATGTCCTCAAATCCCAGATATAACCATCTGGGGGGGGGGGGGGGGGGGGGGAAAAAAAAAAAAACCCCCCCGGGGGAGGGGACATAACTGAAAATCAGAGAAAGGGGGGGGGGGGGGGGGGGGGGGGGGGTAGGAACAACAAAAAACCCCAACAAAACCAAAAACAAACTGCCTCGAGTAACATGCTTAATATGCATCAATTTCCCCATAAGTAGAAAGGATTTTTCATCACCATGCTCATGCATCCTCATAAGGTGTTAATGAAGTACACAGGCAGAAGTGCCAAACTACTCCATTAACAACATGCTCTCCTAAGATGCTGGAAATTTCACAAGAAAAAAGCAATAGTCCTTTCTTGAGGATGCATACTGTTCTTATTTGGATCATTGTGAAGGCTATTGAAATAAATATTGCAGATTTTCAGAAAGCAGTTTTTGTACCTTTTCCAGCAAATACTCAATGTATATCCAAACCAGTAATACTGCATCACAATTTTAAGACTAATTACCATCAACCAGATCATCAGGCATGAAATTAGCCATCCATGATAAAAAATTAATACTAAACAGGAGTTAGACTTTGTGGCATTCCATTATATTTACTGCCTTAGATTGTATACAAAATAGTAAAATTTTGTTGTTCTATGTGAATCCTTTTTATTATCTAATTAGTTTTTTTATTTATAAATCTGCCTGTGTAAACAAATAAACCTCTCAAACAATTAATGTTTGTCACCACATCCGGGTCTTGAACCTTTCTGGGACAGCGAGGCTGACTGAATCCTTTGCAAAAGGTAACAGTCATTTCCTACACGCTGATGAACCCAGTCCAGAATAAATTCTTGTTTCCACTCATGTCAGGCATTCCTGTAGTTTGTTTCAAGAAAATCAATCATAAAATCTCTATCAGGTCTGTTCAGATTGCATAGATCTATTACTATATTTATCTTTATTTTTGTTAAAATTTACTTCTATTGAAAACACATTCACAAGACATGCTTATTGAATCAGATGGAATGCACTTTCAGATTATTTCTCAAAGGATCAGGAAAAACCCTATTGCTTAGTCTGAGCAGCTCAGTTTGTACATGTTTGTTACACATTATACATGTGAAATTATATCTGAAGTTGCGACACTCCACACTCTAATGTGTTTAATTCACCTGCAGTTTCTCATAATCTCCCATGACTCTTAACTGAGGTGACACTGAAATTATCTACTGATTAATTATTGCTATTATTATAGTAAAAGTGCATGAAAGCAAGTAGCTAGAGACAAATGTCTCTGTTCAAACAGCTAGATTCTAAACAGTGGGTTTGCTTAAATAACAGCATTTAAATGCTAAAAATCAGCATGTAGATTAGGACAGGGAGAACAGTTATTTAAGTTTTAAATGAAAATTGGAGCTTTATTTGGATGTATCATCATTTTTCCTTTGTGATTTAAAAAAATATAGTACATCAAGTAATAAATGTAATTCTAGCTAATGGTTTAGTTCTACACACACTTTCCTAACCTGTGAATTACAAGTTGCTTTGTTGAAATCAATTTTCTGTATATATTTCTGAGAATAACTTTCAATAATGGTTTCTACCCTTCAAATTAAGAGAATAAAAATAGATCAGGAATAAATTATGACAGATTATATAACACATCTTTAACAACTGCAAAATTCTAGAAGAAATGGCATTTCAGGCATTCTCCTGAGCCTTAGATTTTATTTGAACCCACAGTCATCAGATATTTTCTAAGAGGCAAAACACACACCTGATTTGAGCTGTCAACCTCCATGCCCACAGAGCCTGTTCACTGAAATTTCAGAAATCTTTTGACCTCATACAGAATGTCAAGGGTCAGTTTGCACAATCAGCATGAAATCAGATGTGCCATATTGTTCAGCACCTGTTCCTCACTTCACACCAGTGTTTCCCTGGAAAACACAGGGCTGTCAGCATCAATAATGCTAATCCATCCACTTTTACTTATATTTTTTCTCACCAGTTATACTCATTAGAGTTTATTTAGCTGTCTATACCCAGATAATGTGTCTCAGATCAACAACCAGAAAGCGCCAACATCATTTGCATTGAAGAAATGGTTTTTCCCTTTCTCTCTCCTTCCTTCCTCTACTCTACTCTCATTTTCAACTCAGCCTCTATTGCTCTGCCTTAGTATGAGCCTGAAACCACTTCTTCCTAAAGACCTTTCTCTCCTGGTACTGTAATTTTACAGTATCATTATAGAGTTTAGAGACAGTTTTATTGTAAGTAATAAATATTTCTAAAAGAATTCCAGCATCCAGCAATTGTGTTTATTTAATGTCACTAGCACATCACAAAAGATCATAACTGTCAGAGGCCAAAAGCATTTCTAAATTAATATAAAATTTATAGCCCTCCATTAATCAAAAAAACTAATAAAGACACAACTAATGAGTACCTACTAGATATTTCAAACACTTTCAACATACTTAAATATTTCAATATACATTTAAACCTATAAATCATGTAGAAATGAATGTGCC
Organism: Passer montanus; assembly: GCF_014805655.1. Taxonomy (NCBI): domain Eukaryota; kingdom Metazoa; phylum Chordata; class Aves; order Passeriformes; family Passeridae; genus Passer; species Passer montanus. The sequence continues at coordinate 717,679 of NW_024359832.1, read as the reverse complement.
ATGTACTTCATGCCTCTCTGCTTACACGCCGCATCTGTAGTGGCACTGTTCAAACTCATACCTGCATAAATAACACCTTGCTGGTATTACTAAATATACTAGAATTTATCTTCCACTGATGTGAAAGGTAATCATAATTTTTAAGAATAAATTTATAGTTCCTTTAGCAAAGATTTTCAGAGAAAATAAACCAAGTGCCTATTTCCTTGAAAGGTAATAAAGTATATTCAGTATAGTTCCACATGAATAAAATGCCAGAACCAGTCTAAGAACCTAGTTTTAGGTACATTTGCTCTGTCCTTGCAAAAATTGCATAGTTCTGCATTAGACACTTAAAAAAATAAGAAGTACAGTTTTTGGTTTTGTCTTGATTTTGTCTTGATTCATGTCCTTTTTTTGTCTTTTTGGGTTTTTTTTCTGTTCCTTGCTATGTCCACATTTTATTTTCTTGAGTCTCATTTCCTTTTCTTTCCTTTCCAAAGCTATATATTTAAAAAGTTAATTTCCATAGTTAAGTTGATTACTATCAGAAAAGCTTTTCTTAATAATAGAAGTAATAATCATTAACATTCTCAGCTAGGCAACTGCAAAAAGTGCTACAAATCAAACTGATTTTTAGAGTCGCTGTTCAATGATTTATTCAGAAGACTAGAATACTTCTTTGCAATATATCAGATCTGCTAGTGTTGTCACCATTTTAATTTTAGTGATCTAAAAATTATGTATTGTTTTTCATTTTTAAAACTTATTGCTGCCTGCAGCTAATACATCAGTTAGCTAAGAAACCTGTTTTATATGAAATATAAATGGCTTTTTTCTTTATTTTAATTTTTCCATCTCATAATTCTTTTTTAATCTCATAATTTTACCATCTTTTTCTAGTCTTTTCTTTTGCCTCCTATTTCTTCTTCCCTTGCCTATACATCCTTTCCTGTACACCTTTAAGCTTTCACTTTGCAGCATGAGAAAATTCAAATATATACAACCAATTCTGAAGTACAGCTATATGAATAATTCCACTCACATAAAACTGGAGCAAAGCATTTTATTTCTTGGGGTTTCTGTCCTCATGCTCATCACTGCAGTGTGAGTACATTAAAGTAACATGCAAGTAATATCAGTTTCATTGAGCTAATCACATCGGGTGATTTGATAACCACAAGTGATAGCGATGAAGAAAATGGATCGGGGAAAAGTAGTAACAGAGTTAACACCTGGTCCAGAGGAGAGGAACCAAGTTGATCAGAGAGATGGAACACCTCTCCTAAGAGCAAAGGCTGAGAGAATTGGGATTGTTCAGCCTGGGAAAGGGCAGAATTCAGGACGACCTAAGTGCATTCTTCCAGTATTTGAAGAGAAATTCAGATGAAGAGAAATTATTTACAGAAGTGTGTGGTGAAAGAACAAAGGGAAATGGGTTCAAATTGAAGAATAGATTTCGATTAGATATTAGGGAAAAACTCTTTACTGTGAGGGCAGTGAGGCACTGGAACAGGTTGCCCAGAGAAACTGTAAATGTCTTATTCCTGTTCAAGGCTGAGATGGATGGAGCTTTGAGCACCTGAATGTGCCCCTGCCCACAGCAGTGGGGCTGGAACTAAATGATCAAGATCCCCTTCCAACCCAAACTATTCTATGATTCTATGATGATTCTGTGATTCATTTATAAAAGTGAAATAAGGAAAAATAGTTTTATATTATGTCTTTAAGTGAAGAGTAATGAAGTTTTTGCTGACTTGTGTACTTTATATACCTAAGAAGTCTGCTTTTATACTGGCATATAGATTTGTTTTGCTTTCCCATGAGATTTAATCAAAAACAGGAGAATTTTTGAGCACTCAATATAAAGACAATTTTTTTTCCAATAATAAAAAAATACTTACTGAAAATATGCAAGGCTTTTCTGCTTTCACTTTACATTACATTTAAATTGGAAAGGTTGTTTTGCCTCTTACAGTGAGTGTTTTTTAGTTTCTAGGTAGTTTTAGAAAATTACCTCCTCAGATATCAATAATACTGTCACCATACCTCTAACATGCTGTGTGTTGATCAGAGATTATGGCATTTTTCATTTCCTTCATCTGATAGTCAAATAAAAACTGCCATTCTATTAAAAAATAATTGGAGGTGCACATCAAATATTTTTAGTTTCAAAACTAACTATGGAAAATATTCTAGCATGCTGTGATGATACTCCATTTCAAAAGGATTAATCATCCACGATCATATGGGCAAAGTCAAGTAAAATGCTCATTATATGACTTTCCTGTAGCTAGATCCTAAAGTATATTCAAATCTGAATATGTGGACAAGCTTCTGGCAATCCTTGCTCGTACATTGACTTGATCAAGGTCACACAGCAAGCAGCAGATGAAAATTCAAATGCAGCCAGCATAAGAAAGGCTGTCTATGATTCAGATGGGCAGCCATACACACATGGAAACACAAGTGTCGTAGGTTAAATATTTTAAATAATTTCTAATTTCCTGGGATTAGGACAAAACCACTTAGTTCTATTGACTAAATGTGATCCTTAATTTTCTGGTTTGACTGCACACTGTGATGCATTGAAATACACAATACAAATCACAGGTTTATCAATATAATGGATAAACGGAGAATCATGTCTTCAGCCCTGCTTTCAAAAAATCATAAGAATGGTCATTCTGGGTGAGATCAAAAGCTAACCTCAATGTCTCATTTCCAATAGCACCAAATATTAAAATAGGATATTCAGATACAGAAATTGATATTTTTTTGGGTACATTTTCCTGCCATGCATTTACCCATTAAATTCTCAAACATCCATCAATTTTTTAACCTCCACATCACGGGGTGAAGTTCTCCACAGAGTAACTACAGATGATGCTGTCAGAGTAACACTTTTCCCCAACTTTAAACAACTCCTCTCCATCCAAGTGGCTACCCACCACAGAATGTTCCTTCTGTGGCCTGAACAGCTGTCTCTCCTCTGTAGCTCATGTTCAGCTGGCACATGTCCACTATATGGACACCTTTTCCTCACTGCCTTATTTTCCTGGACTCACCCTGGAATTGGTACTTCTAATCATCAGTAAATAAAAAGGAAGGAGAAGGACTTGTATGCCTCACATACACTTCTAATGAACAATTCTTGATCTTCACTGTCCTGCCCAGTCTCAGAAATTCTTTGTTTGCATACTTTACTGCTCCACCTTCATGAGAATCAACACATCCAGCACCATACTTTGAGGTTTTACAGCCTGCATGAGCATACTGCTCTTCAACACCCTTTACAACAGAGTATTTGTTTATTTATTTATTTTGTTCATATAGCTGTTATTACCCAGCATACTACGCCTATGTATGATACACAACAAATACTCTGCTTGATAAGGAAATATTTCACATAGAATGGATCTGGAGGGCATCTTACACCACCAACAAGCATAAAGCTGTGCAGGATGGTATATTTCAAATAACACACATGACGTTAAGGTTGACTTCCAGTTACTTTTGAAAACCCAGTCATTAACTGCTAACCTGACACTCAAATCTTTTAGATTGCGTGTATAAAAATCATACCAAGTGTTAAAGCACACAAAAAACCCATACAGAAGTGTGAAAAAGTTTATAGAAATACTTCTAATCACATTCAATAGAGTGCACTACCAGGTAGCGAGAGGTTTTAATAGCCAGTAAACTAAAAGCTGTCAAGTAATATTTCGGAAATGTTCTCCATAATACAGAAGAATTACTTGATGTAAAATAATTATTTAGGAATATCTTTTTGTGTGTGTGCAAATTTATACCATGTTAGCTTATTGAATATTCAGTATAACTGTACTAATAAGTTTCAGTTAACTAGAAAAGAGTATTGTGAAAGATTTATATGACTGGACTTCTTCAATGGACTCCTCAGATCTTCTGTCAACAAGTAGTAGTGTGCAGAATATTTTAGCTGAGCTTATACCTTTGAGAACCTGTGATTATACTGTACCCTACTGTAAAATCTATACTTATTTTCATTTTGATTAAGGCAGTGGTTTAACTGTGCTGAGAATATTTTAAAATGGGTAAAAATTATCAGGTGTTTTATTATTTTATTTTTACCTTACATATAACTCAACTTTATAGATGACTATACCTGAACCTTAGGGTATCTGAAGTAATTTTATTCACACACACCATGAATCCAAAATCCATTAATGTTTCCCTTCAGACTACAAAAACTATTTTTTTTTATTTGTACAGTAATAAATGACCTTATCTGCCATTGAATTCTATTTTCTTGAAAGTAAATATGTTAACCTTCAGCAAGCTCCAGGTTACAGCTTTATTAAACCTTGAAACAGAAGTATAAGAGTCCTTTGACAGTTAGACAAAAGCTCAGATAACAATTCATAACAGGATATTTATTTTTCCACAGTTCATATTAAGAACTGCAGACCATAACACTCATGCTTAATATAAAAAGTGACGTGAGAGTTTAGAGCAAGCATATTCCCCACAGTTTTATACGTGCCAGAGACTTGGTGTTGCCATACTCTTTGCCCTTTTTTCCCTGTCCAACAGGTCCTCCTTAGGTACCACAAAAGAGTGTGACCTTTTTGCAATCACAACAAAAGAATTTCCATAGTACCATCCTGTAGATAAGATTTGAGCTAAATAATTTTGCAAATAATTAATGAAGTTTGAAAGAGCAAGATAACATAGAACTAAGCTTAAAAGTCAACCCTCTTCCTTTATAGTTAGCATTCTAATTAGTGAAGAACCAAAAAACGCCAAAAAACTGTAAAAACCATCAGTAAATTCAAATGTAAATAGTTTACATCCCTCCTGAGAAAAAATAAGTTTGGATGTTTATATACATGTAAGCCTATATCAATCAGTCTGAGGAACAAACCCACAGGCAAATTGTTGGCATAATACATTTTTATTCTGAATTGACTACTGTAAAAAATGAACACATTTTTAATAGTGATTATCAAATTTTGGTAAATAAATAATGTTAGAATACGTGACAAAAGCTATTTAAAATGTGTCTTTCATATTGCTTGTTCAGCCAATAAAATTAATATAGATATTTGTCTCTGTTACTTTTATGTATCATGACCAGAACCTGAAAGATGACTGATAAGAATTGTATATTCCTGAACACAATGAAGGAAATGAGGAAGGTCCATCTCTAAAAGGTGGAGTAATGATTTGTAGATGATCAAGTATATATTTTTTAATTTACATCTTTACATATGCTTTCCTCTACCTTTACTATTAAAATATCATCTCAACTGAGAAGACGAGAGTATGATAGCATTTTTGATTTTCATTTTATAAAAAGAATTGCTATAATTTCTTGACTTGTGCCATCCCAGTATATGAGAAGAAAGTTGTGTTAAAATTTGAACCAGTCAAAATTAATATATATTAATTCCTATCGTATTTTTATAATACTTATTCCAATTTTAGTTTTTTGTTGATGTAGACAGAAATCTGTCACCCTCTTGCAAATCTTTGCTTTTATAAAACTGAGCCTTGAAGATAAAAAGTAAAATAAACACAGTAATTACAAATTTCTCTTTGGGGAAGCATTTCTTGATGTTGCTCTACTGTATAAATAGATGTCAATGAGGTGAGAGGAAAAGAAGATCTATAACTAAAAAAAATTGTATAGATAGTGATTTTTCATCACAAAAATACTGATTTCATTATTGGAGACACTAAAATATGTATCTGGGGTTTTTGGGGGTTTTGTTTTGCAATATACCGTAAGCTCAAAACTCTTAAGATTTTGCACAAGTCTGTGCACAACTTGTACTTAACTGAGTGTCACAGAAAAATAATGTACTCCTCACATTATTGATAGGTACTGATGTGACAGACAGGGTATGCACCATGCTGCCTGAATAACAAATCATTGGACAAGCTCTGATGCACCAGGCTTCTCCAGAACAGGCAGCCAAATTCAGATTATGATTAAGAGGTTTAGGACTGGGTATTAACATTGACTTCTATTTTGTGGTATATCCACTACTTCTACATTGTCTCTGGCAGTACCATTTGTCATCTGCTTTTACTGAATTTCTTGATTTTCATTATTTGATTGTACCTAGCAGCAGTAAAATACGTTTTCCAGGCCTAGAAATGATACCTCCATAAGTGTTGTATCTTTTGGGTAAGTCTTGAAAATTTTTCTCCTTGTTTGCTGCAGGACAGACAAACCCCTTATTCCACATTTTTTATTAAATATCTCCTTGCTCCTGCATCAGTGAAAGATTTGATTCATCATTTAATCCTTTCTGGGATTCCAACCACACATTTAATATCCTGACTTATAAGAAAGAAGAGGAAATACTCTGCCATGTAAGACATTTATCACTACATATTCTATCTTATCTTCTTGTTTCTTTTTTTATTATAATTTCTGAATGTGCTAGGTCTAATTTAGGCTAGATTTACATAAGTACATTCTGCTCTTGTACTTAATACACAGATTTCTATTTATTTCAAGATGGAAGGTTTGTACAAATAAAAGCAGGATTCCAAGCAGAGAATGTAATTTTTTACTGCACTCTTTACTCAGATAAGTCATCCCAATAAAAGAAAGGAAATAAGAATCACACATTTCATTATTCCTACAGACTGTTGGTGGTTTAAATAACTAAAGTTTGTTCAATTGGTTTGATATCGCTCTAATCATGCTAAATAAACTTACAAAATATTAATGCTTGGCCTGAACTATAAAATTAATTCTGATTTAGTTGCTCCACTTAAGACAAACATGCTGATGCATTAGCCTTCTTTTCTTTTTATGACTTTCTGTTGATTATTTTCATGAACCCTGGTATACAAAATTAATTTGTTCCATCTTTTTCCCCCTCATTAAAAACGACTGCACACCAAAACCATTCTTCAAATATATGCTATTCAAGCTATGCACTTAGACAAATATAAGTGTCAGATTTATCTTACTCCACAAACCTTTAAGAATTCAAAATTATATTTATATAATATTCTCTTGAAAATCTCATTTTCTATAAACACTAATGTCATGCTGGAATACACTCACAAAAGAAACAAAAAGCATTTAATGGAAATTAAGTTAATTCCATTTTCATGAAAGCAAATATTTGAAAAAATTCTGAGATACTTGTTTCAGCCTATTTACACAGTGAATGATTAAGAATAAGCTGTCTAGTAAACATTGCTCAGTCAGCTTGAACACATGATTATTTCAGAGAAGGTGAATATTGGCAAACTGAATAGATTCATATATATACACACATGTCTATATATGGATATACACATTTTCGGCTAACCTATTACATGAATTTAAACTCTTGTTGCTGGCACATTTTTACAAGACTTTCTGAGGTACAGTGTATTTGCTTCCTTTTTCTACTGGGAACTCTACTAGTACTCTGTCATTAAATGACCAAACAAATATAAAAATGAGAAAATAATTTTATCCTATTCCTCCTTCATGAGGGGTCATTGGTTAAAAACAAACCCCAAAATATAAGACATATAATCTCAGAAATAAAATAAATAATTTAAGGTCTACATTCAGCCACACAGAATAAATAATGTAACCTGCACATCAAGAAGGGGAGCCAATGTTTGCTAAGAAGTGCTATTAAATAGGATTGTTTTAAACAATACCTTCTTACTTTTTACTGAAAGATATCTTTCCATGAGAGGTCCAGTACTATAAAATACCTAAAAAAATACATTTAACAGTGGCTTGACTGTTCATACAAGCTGTTGCCTTAAGTATCACAAACTTGACATCAGATTAGTCACCTTTCCCCTGTGACGCAACAGATTTTATATTATTTACTGTACAGCCAATTAAACCTACACCATGCTTACACTGACACTTATTTTCTTTTCCTCCCCATAAGGACTAGGAAAAGAGGTATACAACACAGGAGGTACATATACAAGATGAGACAAAAACGTGATTTAGAGGAAAGGTATTAGAAATACTTAAAATGAGTTTTTCATTGTGCTCAGGAGAGCAAATATATGAAATGCTCAAAAGAGAGTAAGAATAAATCAGTTCATTCTTGCCTGTGGCACTGAAAATGAAAGAGGACACGAATTGTACAAAATACCCTCCAGCTCTCTAAAGTTGTGCTTTTCTATGAATGTTAAAAAATGGGATAAAAAAGTCCAAGCAAAATTAACTCATAGCTAGATTAATTTGCTGACATTCTATGAGTAAGTTGTTGAATTATTCACGGAACTGACAGGTTCATTCAAGAAGATGACACTTCTGATTTCCAGTGCATCATAAGGATATGAGAACATAGCCAGTAATATTAATAAGACTTTGTGCATACATGTATATATGTCCGTGTGCAGACATCTGGTTTCTAATATTTATTTTAGCTGAAGATTTTCTAAACATTTTTCCAAATAACTTAAAAGTCAAAATTTTAAAAGAATTCTAAATCTGTGCAGAAAATATTCCTGAGGAATACACAGCCACTTCACTAGAATTTTCAATAAAATTTGTTACAAGGTTGATATGTAATGTTTGACATTAAGAAATAGTAAGAGAGATGTCACCTATCTATCAAAAGGAAATGGCAGAAATCATAAGGACTAATAACCTACAGGTAAAACACTTATCTGGAACATGATCTACATTGGGGACAATTGGAGCCTTAGTCTCTAGTATCTTGACTAAGTCTCATACTCATTAAAAGTTAATTATATTGCCTGATCTGTACTGGAACTTTGTCAATATAAAAACTAAGCAAAAAGGAAACAAGAGTTTTCTGGCATTCATCCCAAAACAGAACATCATGTTCTTGAAAGATAAAACACTTATGAATCTAGAGAAATAATTTTCTACCTAGTTAATACGATAAAAAAATTTTAAAAATTAGATAATTTACAGTTTTTAAAAAATTGACTATAAATTATTGCCATTGAAGTAAACTGAACCTGGAGATGTGACAATGTATTTATTAAATATACATCAATTGCTTTTATTCATATTTATTCGAAATCTAAAAGCAAATTGCTGCCTTTGTCAAATTAAAGAAGTTTTCTATTTGCCAAATGACAATATTTTTTTGAGATAAGTTCAAGTACAAAACTTCATAACTTTGAAATGCCAACCTGCTACAAATTGGACACATCTCAAAGATTGTCTAAGAAATGGAAAACACCCTCTCCCTACTTCTACTTGAAATTGTATTAGTTATTATATACTATCTTCATGACATAGCTTAGCAGAACCAACTGAACTGATAACCAAATACTGTTTTGACCATCAAATAAGGACATATGAGTGGCCAAAGAATATTAGAAACATAACTTCTCATATCACTCTCATGCCTGTTGAGAAATGAATAATTTCTATTACAGTATAGTTTCTAATTTTATTTTTCCTCAGTATGCCAAGACAGTTCTACATCTAGATAAAAGCATTGAACAGAGCTGATTTAGTTCTGTACCACTAAAAATTTAGGCATCAAATTATAACTTTAATGTAGTAATTGTACTTTTAAAGAAATCATGAGTGTTGTCTCCATACTGGATATTAAGAACAGAAGGATGTGTGTGTCCCAACACAGAGAGTTAAATATTTGGAAGATTTCCACATTCTTGCACATTAACTAAAACCCGGGAAAATATTGTTTACTGGCACAGGTAAGTAATCTTACAATTACAATTACAATTCAGATTTGGATTTTTGCAGATCTGAAAGTTTTCAATTTTAAAACTGAAACTTGTAAAGGAATATAGGGATAATCTGTTATAATGGAAATGGAGGAGAATTATTGTTTACATATTTCTGCCGTATTATATATGCTGTCACATAAGAAAGAAATCATGTTTACTTGGCTTTTAAAGATGGAATTAGGAATTAAACATGGGATAGGTAAAATACAGGCAGACATTCCCCCTGCAAATTAGCTGCTCTCCATACAACTTCAATCCAGAGCTAGGCAGCCTGGAGAGTATGCTCTGTTGGAGGCATGAAGTACAAGTGTTCTAGCCAGGAAACTCAAACTGCTCTTTTCACCCTGCTTATGTCTGAAGATAAAGCATTCTTCAAATTCCCTGGAGAAATAAACTGTCTCTACCCAGATAAGTTGTCCGGCCCCTGATCTTAAAAGTAATTCCCATGGTAGTACTGGCAAGAGGAGTTTAACATGGATCAACACAGACATTGTGTTATGACAGCAGTCAAAACTGACTGCAACACTGCAGCTACAGCAAGAGAAAACATCTGAATAAGTGGCTGCATTCTTACAGGGCACCACAAAATGTCTTTTCATGTATGGATTCCTAGGGGTAATCAGAATATGAAGATACACAAAACCAGATGTACAACCAAAACCAGTAAAATAACTTGGTGCTATGTGGCTGTTACAGGACACATAAGATATCTAAGAACTATACGAGCATTTTTTCTAACAGTACCATTTTTTAAGCTTTAGTAAACTCCAGACATCAGTGTCATGTACTAAGCAAAGGAACAACATAAAATTAAATAAGTGTCGATATCGATGCCAATTGTGAACATATGAGAAAATGTATAAAAGAGATATAAATGTATAAATGCTTCCTCCACCAAGAGCTGGATCTGTGTTTCTATGCTAACATGGATTACTCCATGTTATTTCAAAATGTCAAATCCCAACAATAATAGGAATGCTTTGAATTCCCTTTTTTAAAGCTAATTTGAAATACATGCAGAAAACTTTCAGTCATGAAATACCAATGCACTGGTATTTGGTTAGTAACAAAAATACATAGTAAATCTCTTTTAAAAAGTAATTAAGCAGATTGACAGTGTCAATATGTCTTATTCATTAACAGCTATATGAAGAATAAATTATATAAAATTATCATTCTGTTGAGGTTAAAATAACTTAAAGATGTACAAAATAAAACAATTACTGGAGAATAATGATAAAGTGATTAGATCTTTTAAAAAAAATTAGCTAATTACTTATGCTGTAGTCCATGTAAATACAAGTTAACAAGAATGCAGGCACAGTAAAAAAATATTTCTTTCTTTCTTTGCAAGCCTTTAAAATTCACATGTATTACATATATGAAATAACCAGGATGTTCTAAAGACAAAACCATTAATATTTTACCCCTTGGCTCTGGTACCAGGTCATGACTTGAGTGTTCATCCTTCCTGTAATCCCTAGTATAGTAATTGTACAGACAGAAAAAAGTGACAACTCTGAGCTTCATTAAACTCATACAACACAGACCAAGTGAGAGGTAATTACATCCTGATGGAAAGTGAAAGACAAACATTTCCATGGGGTATCCTCTGAACCATGCCAAGGTTAATATAAAGAAAGGAAACTATAAGTGTTCCATGAAACCCAAGTCTCCTATTATATACTGACAAAATTTACAAATTTTTGTTCCTGGCTTGATTTTTCCAAGATATTTTGCATGTCTCCTTTAAAAAAATCAGACCTTTAAGATCATCCAGTCCAACCATCCCCTCCAGTACCACCACGACCATCCCTGAACCATACAGATGCCCTTTGATCACTTCCTGAAATGATGACTTCATGCCTTGGCTGGGCAACTTCTTTCCATGTCTAACTACTTTTTCAGTGAAAAAAAAAAAGTAATCTGAACCTCCCCTGGCACAGCTTAAGGCCATTTCTTCTCATCCATTCATTTGAGACATGGCAGAAGAAAATGACCCCCATCTCACTACATCCTCCTTTCAGGTGGTTGTAGAGAGTGATGAGGTTTCCCCCTTAGACTCTCCTTCTCCAGGCTAAACATCCCCAGCTCCCTCAGCCATTGCTCATACGACATGTTTTCCAGACCATTTGCCAGTTCTGTTGCCTGTCTCCAGACATGCACCTCAATGTCCTTGTCGAAGTGAGGGGCGCAAAACTGAACACGGTACTTGAGGTGTGTTGGCACCTCACCAGTGCCAAGTAAGGAGGGATAATCATGTCCCAAGTTCTGCTGGCCACTGTTCTTGATACAGGCCAAGATGCCACTGGCCTCCTTGGCCACATCTTTTTAGAAAGATAATTGAACAGTGAGGTATTAAAGGACAGTAAGACTAAGCTACCAGTGGGAAAATATCTTTCAAAAATTATTACTTCATCTATGACTCCTCCACCTAATATTCTCACTACACAGATATTAATTACTTTTAGTTTTGCTCATCTGATACCAATTATATATCAGGTAAATTATTTGTAACCTTCAAGTTAATTTCAACTATTTGTTACCTTTCAAGTTTTTTACCTTGTACAATGGAAGAAGAGATTTTATCCCGGAACATTTCTCTGTTTCCTAGTCACATTACATAATCTGATAAAAGGTGGCTTGCACATCTTGCCTGTACTATGCTTTTACATGATTGCAAAGAAACATTTTTTTTAATTACTTCTTTGATAGGCTATTCAACATTTATCCCTAAGAAAAATTCATATCAATTGCCTGTCTTACTGTGAGATGAATGCTTTACACAAGACCCTATTTTTTACGGTCCGACTATAAATATAACATGGGATAACTGCTCAGATTCAGAATGTGACTTTTATGTGCAAGGTCAGTGTATTCAGAAAACTTTTCCAACCAGAAACCTGATTGCAGAAAGACTTTTATTATGCCAAATTGTCAGTGGCTGTAACTTTACAGTTAAAAATAGAAAGGTAACAGCTAATACAAATTAACAGTGTTGAAATCATCAGACAGCAGTGACCAACCATGACCTCCCTCTTCATGACCCCTTGAAATGTTGGAATTACTATTGTCTATAGAAAGCTCAACACTGACTTATGCTAAAACAGGAAATATTTTAAAATAATGTCAAAATGTCAAAGCAGTCCAATTTCAGCAATTACTTTTATCATGGCTATATTCCTCTTTTGTGCAAACATTCTTGAGGTTTCTAGCTGCACTTCTGATTTCCTATTACTCTCCAGTTATACAAATTATATTTCTTAGTTTATCTCTATCTGTACATATATACATGCACATGGAATAAATATATATATCTATTTCAAAGCCATTTCCTTTTTAAATGCATGAACTTTAGGTTCCTAAACTATTTTTTTTTTTTCCAAACACCTGCCCCTAAGAATGTGACTCTTTCAGACTTATTACAAATTTCCCACTCTTGCTCAATGTGCGTGCGAGGATATGAGCGTGAAGATGTTACTCAACTTTTAACATAACAATTTTCTTGCAATCTTCTAGCATACAGAGATTCCAATGTGAGTACTAACTACTCAAAGTAGAAGACTACCTCCCATTCCATGAGTCTGCAGGAGTAAATTAATTCTTCAGCACATAATTTAATAAATGCATTTGAATATGATCAAGGATAAGGTGTTTTATTATAAGTGCTACAACAATCTGCTTGTTTTCTGCACTGGATTCCTGCACTTATTTAGTAATTCACCATAAACTTTTAACTTTCCAACAAACATTAACATGCAGGAAAGAAAAATATTTCAAAATTTCTCTTTTTGTTTTGTTTTAAAAAACTGCATGATCAAATTTGAAAATATTTAAACTAGATAGTGTTATAATAGCTTGTAGTGTGGATGGACAAACAATCCCTAGATATGGAAACAGTACCTTAAAATATTCTATTGGAATGCAATCTTCTTCACAGAGAAATAGTCTGTGCTTTTTAAAAGCTATATTTTAAAATTGTTTGAAGAGTTATGCCTAAATATTTTTTCAGTACAAATGAATAATTATTCTAATAAGCAAAAACATATGTGGGTGTCCTATTTTAAAAGCACATTGTGCTAAAAAAAAAAGAAAAAAAAGACCAAAAGAAACAAAAAAAAAAACCTCTTAAAAAAGGTAACTTTCCAAAAGATTCTCAGAAACTTTTCTGTATATGAATATTAAAATCTTACGGTTGTCAAAATATGAGTTCAACATGCTCACCCACTAGTGGAAACTCAGAAGAATAAATATATTTGCACAATATGTCTCACCAGACAACAGTTTCAGATATTCCAATGCATTACAGACCAACAACAGATATAGAACGATTTTAGACACACATTTTATGCTGGTTTTGCTGGCTATTCTTTTATTTCTGATAAACTTATGAACAAGAGAAATGTGCTGTGACACAGGAATTGGAATTTTATAACTAAATACATTAAAATATGGATTATGAAGGTTAAAATCCAGAGAGGAAGACTGCACTGATCCTAGCAGAAACACTGCTGTTTTAAACTGCGTAGAGTTCTGTCTTTTCTTTTGATACACAAAAAGTCACTACTCTGCTGCCAGCTGGTGCATGCTCCTACCACAGTTTCCACTGAACACAGATGTTCTTTCAAGTGTACATCTGAAGTACTTTGCTGATATTAAAGATTCCAGGCAGAAATTGACTCATTAAAAAAAGCAAGCACCTATACATTGACATGACCAAGTTCCCTCCTAAGAGAAATACTATATAGAACAGATATAATAACCTCCTCTTACTTGTTATTTAGTGTGGCAAGAAATCAAAAGATGCTTGGGGCAGTCATCATGACACTTGATTTGGGTAAACAAAAAAATCTAAGATGGAGATATAATTTCAGAAGATATGTTTTTTAACCAAAATCCTCAGAATACACAGGGCACCAGTCCACTCACTGCAGAACATATAAAAACAGTATAAATATCTGAACCAACATTCAAATAAGTGCTACGTTTTTTCCTCCAAAATTTTAAGATTTTTATATAACATGGTAAAGGAAAAAGGAAAAAAAACCTAGAAGTTAGTACTTGAGGAAATGAGGTACATAAAGTTACTGTAATACTTACCACTGTGAAATTCATAACCTTCAAAATCCATATTGTCATTGCTAAATTAACAATCATGGTAACCAACAGCAGAAGGACAAAGAAGTATAAGCACCTCTTTCGCCATCCATAAATCCCTACTGGGTAAAACTGAGGATGTTCCGTCCTTGGAAGGCTGTTCTGTTGTGTTGCTAATATATACTGCTCTCGTGTCATCTGGAAAAGAAAGATGCAAGTGTAAGTAAGGAAATGAGAAGTCTGTTTTTCACATGTAATATTACATGAAAATTATCTCAGAATGTAGAGAAAATCAGTTTCTATGAGCACAGAAGGGATACATTCATCTAGCATTAATCACATCAATGGTATTTGTACTGGGCATCTAGTCTGAATTTGATGGATTTTATGAATTTAAAGTCAATGTTTGGTTTCTATTTAAAACTGGATTTGCATTTCAAATTTATCAGCAAGAAACTATTAGAAATATAAAAGTAATCCATGCATGTATTTTACACTCTAATTCTTAATAATTTTTTATTGTCTTTTATGAAAGCATTCAGCAAAATATGGTTCTGGAGAAAGAGAGTCATGTAGCTTTTCTTTTGTACTGGTTTTGGCTGAGGTAAAAGCAATTTTCTTCATATAGCTTGGAGCCAGTACACTCTTTTTTACAAATAGAAGAAAAATCTCACCTAGCAAAAATACATCTTTCATAAATGAAGTTTTCAGTCTTTTATTATACTTAGAAAATTGAATTAATAATTGATGCTATTATACATACCTCCTTATTTTACAAAAAAAATTCTTTTGCCCTTTAAGAGATGGATACAATTATTATCTTTGAATTCCTGAACTAGTTTAAATTCTTCTCACACACAAGCAAGCAGTAACCATTTCAAAACTGCTTAAAGAACTTTCTATTACTACTTCCTTAAAACAAAAGTTTTGTGCCATTTATTAAAAAACGGTTTCATTTTTTTATGCACAATTGTCTTTTACAGATATTCATATTCATATTCAGTTGTCACACTGCCTTTAGACCAGAAGGTAGTAAATTTTCTCTGTGACTTAATTTAAAGCAGTCTCATTCTGTTTATTCAAGAGTCCTTTCCATAATATGGCCATTAGAAATGTTGTTTTAATAGGCTTTGTGCTCAGGAGGAAGAAGACAATACAAAACAAAAAAAGAAAATCCAAAACAAGCAAACACAAACTCAACAAACTTATAAACCAGATAAAACAGTCAATTTTGAGCTTAAAAGCTGCCTTTCTTTTGACTAAAAGAAATGAGTCAGTGAATCCAATGAGAAATAAAAACCAGATTAAATTCATTTGAGGGATCAAAGAAGTGTTGATTTCATATGAGTTTTAAAAGGTGAAGCTCAAAAATGTTCATGTATAATGAAATGTTCAAATGTCTGTGTTGCTAGATATTTATCCAAACCAACACTCTTTAGGTTTCACCATTCTTCTAGTGAATGAGATATTAATGGAATAAATTAACTCACAGAGAATAATTAGAGCCATAAGTCATAGAACACACATCCATATTGTGACAGTATATATATCACTGAAATAAGTCAAGACAGAAATAAAGAATTTATTAAGCAGATTTTAAGTAAGTTAGCAAACAGGCATTTTGTCATTTTTATTTTTTTCAATAATGATTTCTTCTCTTTGCCCTCAATTTCAATTAAATGGAATGTTTAGTGGCTTATTTATGTAGTGAATTTTACAAACAAAATTTCCATCAATGACATTTCTCAATCCTCCCAAAACAAGGTATGGCCAGGTTTTAAGACCTTGCATCATCTTTTATCATATGCTGGCAGTTTTCATCCTAATTGTGTGAAAATGCCTTATAAATCCAGAAACTGAGTACACAAACAGGTTAATCAACTTCTTCCTTATAATGAATTTCTACACATTTATTTTGCCAACCATTGTAAGAAAAATGAGTGTATGATTAAATTTTGAGATTTAAAGTAACTGGTTAATTCTACACCATTTCCATTTTCTTGATTTAACTTTATATATTATCTATGGAAAAAATATTTTGATTAAAAATAGTTGGAAAGTCAACTTTCAGACCAAGACAACATCAGAAGTAGTACTATTCCTAAAATTGTGAACATAGTCCAATGCAATCATTAAATACAGTGACATGTTATTCCATCACCACAGCCAGGCACCACTCAGTTCCCTCTGTATACTGTTCAGCTCTGTGAGCCTTGGTGAAGCAAGCTCTGCCCCTGCAGCCCATGGAGGGCCATAGGGGAGGAGAAATCCACACCACAGCCTGTGGAAGATCCCATGCTGGAATTGCCTGAGGGGCCAGAGTTTGAGAACACATGCCAAAACAGAAGCCTGTCTGGATCTGTGAACCCATGCAAAGGAGCCCATACCTTCTGTTGAAACTGTCACCTGGAACATAACCTACTCCTAGACATTTTCATTACTGATGAAATCAATCATACTGATGAAATCAATCATACTGATTGATTCTCTGCATATTATTCCCTTAATTCATAGAAAGAATGAAAACATAAAGGTACTTTAAAATACAAGTTCAGAGTATAACAGCGTCTAGACCCAATATTCATTTGATTTGACAAGGAATTCGATGAGCTGTAGAGCTACAGATAGAGGAATGATAGCTAGCAAGGAAAATTCATCATACCATCATTTAGAGGAAAAAAAAAATCAAAAAAAGCAATCTGGTCATGACTAACCATAGCTCAAAACATCATAGAGATGATTCACCTGAACCAGGTAGCTCTGCCCACTCACCCTGAAAGTAACACAGCCTCTTGGCAAGCAGGTAATGCTGTGGAGAACTCTCTTTTTGTATGACACTACAGCAGGCCATTAATTTTCCCTCCCCTCACAAAGTATGTGGCATTAAGCTTACAGCAGAAAATTATGTTACTGGTTTCTTTGTAGACTTATCTGAAAGTTTACCCTACATGCATCACACAGAGCAGGAAGTGCTATAAGAACCACAGCACTTCTTGTGTAGCAAATACACAAATGTTACATCCCAACCTTGGCTTTAAAATCAAGACTTGGGATGAAATCAAGAAGTTCATTATTAAAACAAACATGAAGATGGCAAGTAAGTGGGTTGTATCTTTTGAAAAGCCTGATGCACAAACTGATAAATTTTCTTAGAAAGAATTTAAAATGCTTGGTGCCATTTTCAGTATGTGTTGAAGCAGATTAATTGTTCCTTCTCTTTTGCAGGTGTTTGGTAATCTAGAATACTTCCAAAATTAACAGAAAAGTATTGTATTATCTTGATTTGGTTGGGATTATATCAACTATGACTTGATTGACAAGATAGTAGAGCTGCATTCTTAGAGAATTAAATACTGGAGGGAGAGAGCAACTTCCTCTGAAATTTTTATATGGGCTACACCTGACACCTGTTAAGTCTTCTCCTTTTGGCATTAGCCATTCAAGCCTTTCAAAGGCAGCCAAAACTGTGTCAGATAAAAGCCTCATCAATCTATTGTACATTTCATGCAAAACAGCAGAAATCCTTATTGCCCTGATAAGCAATTTTTTATTTGTTGGATTTTATTTATTTTTCACTTTAGTATAACTGGGATCATGACTAAAATTGCCTCAGCAGCTCAAAAGAATTTAGAGAATGTGGTTCTTCTGAGACTTGAACTAGGATATGTCATGGTATCACAGAATGGATTTCAAAGAGATTATCTGGTCCAATGCCAAGGATGGAGACTAAACAACTGTGCGTGACAATAAAATAAAAATGTTTTTATCATAGACTACTTTTGTCATGTAGGCGTCAAATCAGAGGGATTTCAAGATTCTGATCTGAGGGTTGGGTGCTTTTTTGTTCCGCTGTGGATTTTTCTTCTTGTAAATTTTAGAAATGAAGGTAGACACTCCAAAACTGTGTTTTCTAATGAACACATCTGTAAATCCCTTTGCACCCTTGAAAACCTAAAGGAAAAAACACATGCAAACAACTTATCTATCAAGCTGTACATAATGTCAGTTGAATACATAATTTATGCGATTTGAAGTTTAATAATTCAGAAGAATCTTCTCTTTTTCTTGGCCACAAAGTACAGTTTTGTCATCAATGTCAATAAGGCTTAAGTCAGTATGTTTTTACTGACAATGCTGGGCTTTATGTTGACAATTAGAATTTAATTTTTTCCTAACTCAATACAGTTAGATTACTACAGAGACTTCATTATAGCCAGAGGCAGGACAGCAGCTGAGGCACACAATTTTCTCCCTGTGATGCCAGTGCTTACTAAACACTTACTGAAACAATTGTCTATAAAAGGACAATAAATGCTTGCATCTTGGATATTTTTTCCCTATAAAATTATCACTGCACAAAAATCAATATCAGTCACCTGATACTATTACTATTATTACTTAGTGTGAGCATTTATGGCTGTTCTGTTCAACATATTTAATTGTAATTTTCTCTGCACAATGAAGTTAACAGCATGTTAAAAGAATAAATAATCATGTAATGAATAGAATCATACTTTTTACAACTGTTCTGTGACTTGAAATATTTTTAAATAATAATATTGTGCAATACTGAATTTTCAAGGAAGCTGGATTCAAATCTGGCTCAGGCTTGATGTTTCTCTAAAAATATGCCTTTCTAAGCTACATTTTCAAAATTGAACCACATTTCAGTGGTATTTTTAAAAGATTAGTGTATTTTTAAAAGACAGTTTGGTTTCAAAAACTTACTCATTATTTCACTTTATTTTACTTTATAATTATCTAACTGCATGTGGTGTTTGAGAATAACTTTTTGAGGTGCTCTATCTAGCTACACTGATTATTAAGGACAACCTTAGTCAAACTAGGTGGGATCACAGAAGTTTACTAACAGCGACACAGGATTCCATATAGCTGAGTTGTCTTAGAGAAAAGCAGATGCCTAAGGAGAAAACTGCAGCATTCTGCCCTAGCACCTGTGATAGGTCTCTGCACTTCATCTCAAATATTCCTTCTGCTAGACAAAGAGACAAATTTTGTCTTATTGAATAAATTCTAATAAATTAATAAAATAGCGAAAAGTCAGGAAAACTACAGCAAACCATTGGATCCCAGTTTAAAAACCCATGACTTTTCTCTTAAACCTGGTGGGCCCTTCATCCCTGTTGCTCTACATATCACAGTAAGGCACAGCACATTCACAAGTGCTAGGACCAGCACTTTACATCTGCTCAGCTCTTTCTGTTAAGGCCACTGAGAAGATAAGATGAATAATGTCTTTGTTAAGGATATTTCATGAGGAGAAAACTTGGCAATCACATCAATGGAAGATGGTGGGACCAGTATTTCCGTATCTTCACAAAAACTGGAGCTAATTTTCCTCTGTGAATTACACACTTTGTTAAATAAGTTTCAGTAGATGGTGGCAAAAGTGTCATCTTCAAGAGTCAAGACAGATGTTTTAAGAGTGGCAGATTCACCAAACTCAGGTGGACAGGAAACAGGTACAATGAACACTTTACAAGGAAATACCTTCGTTAAATAGTTCATTTCTGCCTGTAGTTGTAGTCTAAACTTCATGTGGTAGAGAAATTGTGTAGTCCACAACGAAAGAAGAGGAAAGATAGGAAATAAGAATGAAACCTGAATTTCTAGAAAGATGGAAAATAAGCTTTTAAATAGTCTTCCTTTTCTTTTCATGTATCTGTAGCACAACTCCATCATATGGCTAGAAAACCAATACTTGTAGATCTGAATCCACATTTCTCTTCCGGCCTAAAACACAGAACTGTGTAAATTCATATGAAAAATAACACAGAGTACAGAAAAATATCAGAGTACAGAAAAAGCTGCACTGAGTAAGTGCTATGATATGAAGAAAAGGAGTATTTTTTGAAAAAAGGCTGATTACATTTTGGGTTTTACTTGTATTTGTTGAGCTTCTTCAGTAGTATACATAGGCACAGGTACACTGATTTTTTTTTTCATAATTTTTACTTTAATGTGAATTTAATGTCCTCATATTCAATATTAATAGATTATCCATCCCCTCAGAATATTTTTAATCAATAGTAATCACAATCATATAGATAAGTAATCATCATTATATCAATATGCAAACTAAAGGCGTTATTGGTGTTACAGTAACACAAGCATGGATCAAATCTTACTACTAGCTAAAGCTCTAAAAATATAAGCTATATTTTGCCTGTCTGCCTGACAAGAGCACAGGCAGAAAAGAGCTGAATTCATATTAATAGAAGAAGACAGAACCCACTGTAAAAATTGCATTTAAAAATACATATATGTGTGTAAACATAGATAGATGATCTAGATATGGATAGATAGACATATACAGTAGATACACATACAGTAATCTCTAATTTTATAGCACCTACTGGTTTGGTTTATTCTCCAGTTTAAAAGAAAAACATTTTTAAATTTTAACAAGAGGCATTTTACCAGGTATTTAAAATATTAAGATTCTGGTCACCACTTTTTTACCAAGATAACACTCACAAAACACTCAATTCTTAAAATACTCTCAGAATAGATATTTAAATAATTAATCTATACGTTTACCATGTATTTCAGATGATATCATAAAATCTATAGAGAACACCTAAGTAGCTTGTGCAGAAATAAGGAATGTAAGCTTACATGTTTTTAGTTTTGTATAATATACAGGACTAAGACTTTAATTTGTTTCCCTTTTTGTCTTCAGTATTTCCTTCCTTTAATTAGCTTATTCATCTTCCTTGTTACTAATGGATGCAACACTGATCAGCAGTTTTATAATTTATAAATGTGGTTTCACTGTGATGGCTTGTTGCTGTGCCTGCCTCTTTTATAAGCCATCTTCATGGCATCCTAATAGTGTAACAAAACACAAAAGATGTATCTAGCACTCACATGACCACTGACATCTCACCAAAAAAAAAGCAAAACCAAACAATATCAAGAGATGCTGAACACGAAGTGCAAGTTGTAAACTTTCAACAGAAAGGAACCTTCAGAATTATCTTCATCAATGATCTAAAAGCAGCATTAAAAGTAGATCAGTGGAAAAACAATTTCTTTTCTTATTAGAAGAAATTTGAAATTATTTATTACTGCACTTCTAGAACTATATTCCATAACTAAACAATTTGGTTCTGTGCTTTAAAGTGCAAAAAAATTTTGACTATCTTTTCAGATGCTAGTTGATCTTTTGGAAAGAAACATAACCATTTTGGTTGCAAGCCCCCAAATCACTTAAGATCCCTAGATGAAAAAGATTTTAATAATATTTATTTAATAATATTTTCCAAACTATCTGAAATATGGTTTACAGTATTAAAGGTGTAGTATTAATTACAAAAATCAGATCTAAACTCCTAAATCACCTTGGCAATATTCTTTCAGCAAACATGTTATTACTTAGAATAATTTCCACCTTTTCACTTTCTCCATTCTACCTCTGTTTGCATTTGCTTCTTCCTGAAAATGCATGCATGGAAATTCATTGACCAACAGTCAATTTGTTTGGATTTAGCAAGATACGAAATCCAAATTGAGCTTCCTTCCTGAGAAGGAAGCTCAATCACACAAGTGTTGTTTCCTTATTTAAAAGGGGTTTCAAGTACTTACAAAAAATGAAGACATTCAATATGTAATGATTCAATCATACATTTCTTCCATATTCACTAGCTAAGTTGGCAGTACTGAGAATGTTTTTGGGTTTTTTTTAAGCAATTAATAGGATGCTACCACATCATGGGTTAAACAATATGAGTGAACTCAAGTAACTTCCACATGAAAAATATCCAATTCTTTCAGGTGCTGTGGGAAAACTAGAGAGATACAGGTGGTCATCTAGATCTCATTTTTACTGCATTCAACTACCTTCCGTTCTTTACTGGAAGGAAGTGGGCTAAACCCTTTCATAGTCTCAGGCAGGCAGAGGTTTTTCCTGACTTTCCTCAAATGATTAACGAAAATGAAATGAGACTCACCCTACAGAATATGTGCTCTCCTTGCTGTGAAAAGAAAAAAGAATCAATATAGCTTGATGAAGAGACAACTGATTGGAATCAAAGAAATGAAGCCTTCCTTTCACACTAAGAAGAGACTGAAGGAGGGAGGAGCCAGTGCCAATGCCATTTTATCTTCCAAGATATGTGTAAGCACTGTTGGAAAAACAGAAAAAAATAACTGTTCTTCACTGGAACTCTACTGAGCCAGCTTTATCAATAGACAGTGTGCAGCTGCCTGTCCCTGAAGAAGCCGTGGTCAGCAAAATGGAAAACTGAAAAATATCAAACACTTGATCTGTTGAAGACTCTTACTCAAAAGTCATTACTCACTCTAATTCTTGGGAACAGGATATTCAAGGGAGATCAAGTACAGAAAAGAGAGTCAGAAAAATGATCTGGAAAAAAAAAAAGATAGGAAAACAGTCTTTGAAGATGCTAGTGTGAAGACAGCTATAAAAATACAGAAAAATGAGCAGATTTCCTCCAGAAGTCCATTTTAACTTACAAGTGATTCAGTCTGGAATTTACAACTAGTTGGACATCTGTGGATAAGGGGAAAGCATAATAAATGAGCTGTGAGAAAGATTGTCATGATTCAATCAGTATGGTTGTTAAAAAAATTGTGTAAAGAAAAGAAGAAAAACACAAAAAAAACCCCACCAAAAACTCAGAAAAAGGGACATAGCTGTGGCTCAAGAAACAGCAATTTTTTCAGTAAACAAAGAACTGGGAAAGTAGCCAAACATTCACTCTTCAAATTGGCAAAAGTTAGCTAATTCTCTGGGTATTTTGGGAAGGCAGCTACCGCATCAGCAGAAAACACCTTTGCATATCCTAGAAACTATCTATGACTGTCAACAAGCAAGAAACAACTATTACTGAGAACAATCCAGGAAATTAATGAAATTTCCAGGGTCAGCAAAAATCCTCAGCAACACCAAAACAACACAAAGGAGAAAATATTATTTTTTCAATAGTTTGCTTTTACCACCATACTACACTTTTCTTATAAACAAACAAGAGCCTTCAGGGTTTCCTTTAGATAAAATCTGTCAGACAAATATTCCATGTTTATTATTTTTCAGCACTAATTTGGCTTCTGTAAACTCACTAGTAATTAAGTCATTCCTATCCACTCTCACCAGAATCTCAACATGAATGATAATAATTGTGACAGAGACAAGTTGCAGGAAGTATGGCAGAACCAGAATGTCCCATTTGACCAACTACCTACTCTTGGATCAGTGAATCAAACCTTCTGATCAGAAACGTTCAGACTAGATCCTGTCTAAAGTTAGAGTTTGCAAAAATCCAAATCAGCGTACTGAAATTCATCTTTTATATTTCTTATATGGAATCTTTTCTACAAAAAATCCGTAGATTTCATATTTCTGATCAAGCAACCTACTCAGATATGACACTAAAGCTTGAAAATAGTTTCTAATGCTTATAGAAAATTCCTCCTGCATCGATGCATTTTTCTTCAGCAACAGTAATTTTTTGGTGGACATATCCTACATCTTGGTACATTTTTTCTTCTTTATGCAAAGTTCTGGCGATGCAGCTTTTGCAGACTTTCAGCTTTTAGCTAGCAATGGACTTAGGACCTTTATTTAAGATTCTAGAGCCATTCCATGCTGAACTCTATTTCTGTGGAAAGCTAATTCCTCACTAGCTTCAGCCTATTAATGAGGTATAGCTGAAAAGCTATAAAGATATTTCTTTAGAGAAAATGACTTCATAATTGCCTAAGACTACCCATTCCTACCATTCCTTATTAATCTCACCCCATTCTGCTAAAGCAACAGGGAACCTGGCATTCTTAGGGTTTCAAAGCTTTCAATTCCTTGCAACATAATTAGTGCATTGAAAATAATAAATGCATAAAATTATTTTCTGGACTCATCTTCCTTAGTCATCTGAACTAGAGGAAATACAAATCCAGCACAGGAAATACACATACTGGCAATTAGCTATCATATAGCTGAGCTTTTGATGACCAACAGTGGAGCAGGCCTAAATACTTAATTTTGGGGGGCATTGTTTAGTAGAAATTGGTCAACAAATCGAGATCCTTTCACAAAGTATTTCTTTACAGAGGAAAAAGAGGTTAAATGTAAAGACTTCACATATCTTTTTTAATTCTGTCTCAAAGAATAATTACTTCATAATGAAATGTAAAATGGAAAATAAAAACTTCGTTTTATAAAACACGTGAACCTAAACATTTTGCAAAACAAATTTTCAGTGGATTAGCTATCATATCACATAATGATATTTTTCTGAACTGATTAATGTATTATCTGATTGAATGCAGTAATTATGAGCCTCTTTTTGTTCAATATTTTCATTAAAAATTTCAGAGAATTACTATGCAGCATGATTTATTCACAAAACCACCACTAAAGATTAAGAAATGGTATTCACAGAATTTTAAACTTCCTGGTATTATGAATACTAAAATAATCATACAGCAATTTTTTATTTCAAAATATGCAAGCTGATTCTCAGAAAGAAACTGAGAATAAAAAATCTGTTGTCAAGTGGGAAGAAATATTTTAGGAATCTTCAAAGGAACAAGGAAACATGAGGCTGGTGATGGACAGGAAAAAAAAAGGTAAGTACAACCAAGAATGTCTAGCTCAGACAGGAACAGGGACCATATTCAGAATTCATAGTCAGAAGCATCATAGTGCAAAGGAGGGTAGTAACACTATTTCTGCACCTCAGGGAAGACAAAACTTCAAACACTGCATTTCTAGTACTTCACAGAGAATAATATAAAAGAAGAAAAACTACTGGGCAGACAAAAAATAGTTAGCTCTGGCTTTTTAAAATGAGTATTAAGACTCAACCACTCATGCTCAAATATTTTAGCTAGTGATTCTAAGCAACTGCCCTACTCTCTTTTTAAATTCCCTAGAAGGACTTCACCTTAAATAGTCCTCATTAGAAGGCAAGGCATTGCACAGCTACTTGTTGGGCTGTCTCATGAAGTATAAACCTCATCAAACTCTCCCAATGTATGCACAGCTTGCTTTGAGCTTTGAGTCAAAATACTGTAGCCTTCTTCCCCTCTGAAGCCTCAGCCTCTGTAAGCAGACACAAGCTCAGGAGCAAACTTGCCCACTTCGACATTTGTACACTAAGTACACATTCATCACCATCAGTACCTTCCTGTTGTTTTCACTAGGCCACCTTGGGAAAACACAAGAAAGCATTTACAATAAGCACTACAAACCTACACAGAACAAAGATAAAGATCAAAAGTACTGTTTTTCCCTGTGCCTACAATGCCATTCGTTGTAAGAAAGGCAATACTGTACTGTAAAAGTGAAAAATTATGTATACGACTAGGATGGAAATGGCCACCACATCTTCAGGATTCTATGACTGGGTAAGAGATTTTGTTTATTTATTTAAAAATACTAGAAAAGAGTGGGTAACCATACCCTTTTTGGACTTAAAAGTCCTAAAATGCAATTAATATGTCTACATGAGCTAAAGATATTTTTTTTTCTCCTTCAAGGACAGAATTATTTCTTTGTTTTAGAACGATAGGCATGGCTTTTGTAGTCATTAAACATTTCAACCCAAAATTTTAGTGATGTTATGATCTTCTAAATTAAGTAAAATCTATGCATGCTATGTTATGTTAGTCCCATTTTGATATATCTAGATTGAAATCAAGCAGTTATAATGGATAAATCAATCTAGCAGAAAAAAATATATCAGAGTAACCACTATCATTCATAATAAGTTTCCCTTTGAGAGCTTAGATTGATCTTCTTGTTTATGTACAAAACATCTCATTTTATCATACAGGCTTTTAAATTTCGGGCAGACCAAAAAAAATGGAAACCGCTCTATTCCCCTGAGCCCCCTGTACAGAAAAATATTTCACCTAGTGAATACAAAAATCTTTCAGCTGACTCTTTATTCTTTGCTGTTTTTTTCTGGGGTAGAGTTAGATTTCTTAATAGTAGGTTATATGGGCGAATGTTTCAGATTTGTGCCAAAACCAGTGTTGATAATAAAGGGATGCTTTTTTCAGTGCTGAGCAGATCTTGCACAGAGCCAAGGCCTTTTCTGCTTTTCATATCACCCCACCAGCAAGGGAGCTGGGAGTTCAAAAGGCACTGGGAGGGGGGACAGCCAGGTCACTGACTCCAGCAGATCCAAGGGATATTCCACACCATGTGGCATCATGCTCAGTACATAAAGCAGGGACAAGCAGGAAGAGGAGAGGTGTTCAGAGTGATGGCAATTGTCTTCCCAAGTTATCGTTACACAGGGCTGAACACCTGCCTGTCCCTGGGAAGGCAGTATATGAGCTCCTTGTTTTGCTTAGCTTGTTTGTGCAGCTTTTGCTTTACCTATCAAACTGTTTTTATCTGAACCAACATGGTTTTTTACTTTTACCCTTCTGATTCTCACCCCCTTCCTTCCTTCAGTGGGTGGATGACTGAGCAAGAGGCTGTGTGGAGCTTAGTTGCTGGCTGAGTTTAAAGCATGACAGAGGTGAAGTCTGTGCATTATACTTAGTGTGGTAAGAATGGGAAGTAATGCAATTTAAGATTATATCCATTTAATGATGAGTAGCAGCTTTCTTGAGCAAGACCAGCTTCTCTGAATTAATATGCATAAAAAATTAAAAGAAGAAAAAAGTTTAAAAATTTTGTGCTTAGAAGAAACATTTATTATATCCTTTAATTATGAATAGCTTGGATTATTAAGCACCTATTGCCAACAGAAAATGAAATACAGTTTAACTTATTAGAAACTACTACTGAAATACTATTTCCGAAGCACTGACAAAATTGGTTAGGAAGTAACTTCTATCTCTACTTTGCGTTTTATGCATTCAGCCCATAGAGAGTGAGTCATTCTTGCCTTAAAAGTCAAGTTTCTGGGACATCATCTCATGAGATCCACAGAAAATGTTTTCAAGGCCATCTGGCATATATACAACTAAAACCGGGGCCCTCTGTCCTAGAAAGGGAATGAATTTAATATCGCCATTCAAATTTCTAGGTCAGGTGTATCAGGATACTGATTATTAGACTCCTTGGAAACTTAGTTATGTGTAAAGATAAAGACAATTTTTATCTGAGACTTTCTCTTTTTTGAGTGAGATTTTTTTTTTCTACTCTTTTAATAATAAGGCAGATTCTTGCAGATGCAAAAATTATTATCTACGGAAATATATTTATAGTTGCTTTATATTTGTTGGTTAAGACTTCCTGCTACAACATTATTAACTATGCTATGTGTTTGAATAATTTATTCCATTACTTTTATAAGACTGGTAACAGAACCTTGCAATAGAAAAGAGCTGAAAGCTATTAAAAGCATCTACAGCTTATGATGATTTGGAATAAACAGAAGAATAAAGTCCCCCACCATATCATTATTACATTTAAACAAAGATCTTCATGTCCTGTCCTTTTTCTAGAAGTTATTTCAAAACCAGGGGGGAAAAGTGTAGATGTCTTTGGGTATTCTGGATATATCCTAAAATATGCACATAAACTCAGCTAATTCTGAAAGCACCAGGCCACTGTGAAGTCCTAGACAAATGGCATATTTCACTTAGTCATTCAAGTCCAACAACTTGAAGAACAACAATTTACAAAATGAAATTACATCAGACATCACTGTGGATACAGCCCTTAGTCATTCAAGTTCAACAACTTGAAGAACAACAATTTACAAAATGAAATCACTGTGGATACAGCACTTGTATGGCATTAATGTGGTCCCTGACAGTCCAAAGAGAGAAAGAAAAAAAAATTAATGTTTCTGAGTAGAAAAGAGAGAAACTATAATTGGTTTCTGTCAAACTGCTTAATTCTACCTATAGCATCACACATTGGAAAACCCTCAACAATGTATTTTCTACACTACACAAAATAAAGTTCAGCTGTATTTCAGCTATTGTGCATCAAACATATGAGTTCCACACGTTATAAAAATTGTAACACTGAACAAAAAGAAGAGAAAAGAGGCAAAACCCCCCCATTTAACAGCATACCAAGGAACTTAATTTTCAACAAACAGGAAACACTACAGCTAAGAAAAGATGCAAACTCTTCCTATGCAAGAGCAGCAAATTATGAAGAAATGCCTGAATTTGAAATCAATATTCAAGAGTGTTCTCATATCATTCCCTTCAGTCAATAGTGTACTTATAACACACTGACAATTGATTTTTGACCTGTTGTTGTGCTTTTGGTGTTCTTGCTCTTTTTCCCGTGTGTCAGTGCATTTCAGTAAGATATACTTTTACACACCTGCTTGGATAAACATAGAAAGCACAAATATGGTATACATTCAGAAGTCTCTAACACCAGTATTTTACTACAAAATATAGCTTTTGTGAGTTTGTTATTCGGGAGGACAATAACATGAATAGAAGTATTCACAAGGGAGCTGCTAAAACTGTTATCACAGTTTTAATAAGTATAAAAGTAATTTTTCATATGTGATCAGCTGGTTTAAACAAAAAGTGCATTCAAATCAAAATTTCTGAAGTTAATTAGCTTAAAATATATGGATTTTTCTCTTACACAAATTCCAAATTGACATAAGTATCTCAAAAGCATGACTACAGAAGTGTAACTGTGGACAAATCACCACCTTACACTTTTCAAAAACTGCTCCTTGTAGGCATTTTTTCTGAGCTTAGAGATAATGAGTTGATGGCATTTGAAAAGTAGACAAATTATCAATATTTATACAATAATTATTATAACACCTTAAAATATCACAAAGCTGTTGCAAGAAGTAATTAGCTTTGTATTTTAATACATATGACTATAAAATAAATTTTTTGAAGTTTCTAAATGCACCACTTGAAAGTACAACCTACACTGATAAAAGCTGCAATTCTCCACACTGTTCAAGATTGTTACAACAACTACCAGGTAAAACTAAAAGTTTCCTGCTGACCCAGGAATAATTAGAAATAATTTAGCTGGACAAGCCCAGCACCAGTCTCAATACATATTTTTAGCAGGAGAACAGAAAGATCCTTAAGGTCCTAAACACATCATACCCACTCCAATTCATCCTTATGTAATTGTTTTGATTACTTGTGATTTGGACAAGAATTTCCACTTATTTTCAGAAAAACAAGGACACAGTGAAAACTAGGAGTCAAGGAGAATAACAGGAGAGAACAATGTGCGCAAAATTAATTAATTAGTTGTCACATTTGATTTAGGATATATCTAACCCTAATAAGGTCTGCCAGCCATGAACATAGTCTAAAATGGTCTGGAAATGAAAACCTAATCTCCATCTGCAGCCTTATTTTAGAGACATCAGCATCACTGTTTTGCATGAAAACTTCCAAATGTAATGACCAGGCCTCTCCAAAGTGTGTGCACAAGCTTTAATAAATTCCATTTACTCAAAACAAACAACAAAAAGGTGTTTCAGGAATGAGGGTTTTTTTTTTATTTTGTCATATAGGAAACTACTCATCAGAAAATACCTTCCCATACACATCTAAAACCTGATAAAATCTCTTCTAAGACAAAATTGATCCCATTATTACTTGATCTGTTTCCAAAATGCACATTAAGTCAGAATTATCCTGAATATAAAGAATGTCATTTAAGAAAAAAAAAAGTGCTCAATAGCATTCTGATAATCTTCATGTTAAATTATCTACTCTTCAATATTAAAAGATACACCACCAATCCATTGTAGAAAAAAATGGATAGAAACTTGAACATTAGTGGACAATTTTTTAAAAGCAATTAATTAAACCAACTTTTGTTGATGCAGTATTCTAGTCTACAGAGATTTTGATAATGCCTTTCTGAAAAGGAAACAGGAGTGCTTTATACTGTCTGAAATAAATGAAAAGGGGAGGAAGGGAGAAGAGAAAAAAGGGAATTTTACACTAATTCTATATGTGCTGTTGCACTAATAGCTTCTGCTCCTTATTTCAAAGGAGAAATCTGTTGACAACTTTTTGTTCTTCGAGGAAACCCTTCAACAGCAGCACAATCATCCCTGTGAAGCTCAGTGAAAGAGACTGCCACATATTTTGAAAGTAATTTTGGAATATCTGGAACAGCTTTCTTTCATTAAACTACCACTTTAAAGAAGAAAAGTTTGCAATTTAGCATCTGCAGTTCAACTCTATAAGATTCCAAAGCAGGAAGTTTATTTACTTTTAAATTAAACTGCATAATGAATTAATTTTCTTAAATAAATGTGCAAATAGGCACTGAAGCACTAAAGAATGGAGAGCTGCTTTTAGCCATACAGATTTCTGATGCCATGGGGTTTTTTAGCTTTTTGGTTTTGGTGGGTTTGGGGGTTTTTTTGGGTTTTTTTGATCTTTTTTTAAATAATAACTTGGAAACCTAATAAAGCTGATTGAGAAATAGGTGCATATTTTCAACTGAAACGTTACCTAGAATAAGATTGTTTTTCATCTCTGATTAAGGAACTTCAGAAATTCAAGCAGTACTTTCACAAAGAGCACTATTAATTTTCCTGTTACACAGTGCTCAATGCATTACAAATGGTTCTTCTTCCCATCTAAGTCTCTGCAAGAAAACTTCAAAGAGATATTTGAAAACCAGTGCATTTCTTACTAGCCATATTACTATTTCTGTACTTGAATTATTGTGTTGCTTTGTATCTGACAGCCTAATTATCTGTCATTAGTTATGACAAACTCTTTTAATTTATGCTCCATTTTCATTCTGCTAATATTTCAGACAGATGTACAAAATTTTATGATGCTATACACCAGGTGCTGCATAAAGGAAAATGAAGAGTTTTTCTTTCTTCCAACTTGTCCTTTCTACAACTTGTAGCTCCAAAGAAAAATATGAAATGGTATTTAGAAGCATTTTCCCCCACAATGTTCTCTATTTACTTTCTCCATAATATAAGCAAAGTTTAAAAAATAACCATTGCATGGCTCTGTTCTTCTACAAGAGACCTATACAGTCCCACAAAACTGTACTCATCAATGAGAGTGTCTACTAGTTATCACATATGTCAACACATTAAATGCTTACAGAGGGACATATTACTCCTCCTCACAAAATCACACCCTTGCCATAGGCAGAACCACTGATCTTGTGCAGGGTATCCCTTTAAACATAAGGCTTACATGACAAGTTTTAAAATATCTGAAAAAACTGCATCTCTTCAAAAAGCTTCTGAAAGCTGTCAACGATTAAAATCCTCCTTATTAAACAACTAATAATTTGTCCATTATCAATTTCAGCATTTCCATTCTCTAATTATGAACCACAAATCTTAAAAACCTTTGAAACTTTAATGCCTTGAAGAATTACAACAAATTAATCACCACAATTAAAAATCCTGTTATTTGCACTTTTTTCCCTTGATTAAACAACTACTTTAAGGAAACAAAGTTTAAAATTCAACATCTGCAATTCAATTTTCACTTAAGGTCACTGAAGTGGCTTGGCACTTTCTATTAACAAATCAGTAATTTCCTTCTACTCTGTAAATAACCAATACTCATTGAAATTCACTAGATGAATTAGAAACACAACACACAAATAAAAAATGGAATTAAGTATGCTAACATACAAACCTTTTACTTATGAAAAAAGGCAGGAAGCTATACGTAGACTGACATATTTAGCCAAGAGGAAAGTACATAAAACAGCTCTATTTACAACTTTAAAATGTCAAATATGACAAAAAAAATTCCTGAGAAGTAGTTCAATATGAAGTTAATGAGTACTGGAGCACCACTCAAAATAACTTACTTCATCAACCTAAGTTGTCCATCTGACAAATGTGAGTTTAACGATGCCAAAAAGATTAATAAGGCAGGAGTACAACTGGCTATGGGAGAATTCTTGGCTTATCATAAAACAGTGGATAGAAAATCCAAGCCTAGCATATTCATATTTGTGTAGAATCACACATATTTTATCCTAGCACATGTTTTATGGACTTGTTTTCAAATTAATGATGCTTAATTGATAGTCTGGAAAATATTAAAGCACATGTAGTCTTAACACAGAGGAAAGCTTTGCTGGGGAAAAAAAAGAGACTATCAGAGATTCAAAGGATACACTCTCATAAAAGTCTTCATAATTCAATTTATACTATTTTCCAGCTCATATATTTTATATATTTAAGATTGGGTCTTGTATCTATCTAAAGTTAGCACTTTAACTTTTCCATCTTTTATAAACTTATGCCCTCAGTTTCATCTGATTTTTCTCAATTAATTTTCTTTTTGAAAACATCTAAGGATGCAATTGGCATTTTGCATAGAACAAAAACAAACAAACAAAACCCAAAAAACAACACCAATCAGTAACTGGTCAGACTCCTAGCAAACAAATAAAAAAATAAACAGGGGAAATAGTCTTTTCTCTATCATGTCTGCTCCAAAAAGAGATGTTTAACAGTGTCTATGCAGATTATTAGATCAATAGGTAAGTTAGGTGCTAGTAAATCACTTGGCCTGTGTAGCATTCACCCAAACGACCAACTGGAACTGCAGAACTGCTGGCAAAGCTCTGCAACGTCTCTGCAAAAAACTGAGGCAGCAGGACAGCCTCAGGTCTTCAGTGCAGCTTCCATCTGCAAAGAGGACTAACTTCTTTCCAAAGTGATTCGAGGAACTACAGGCCACTGATCCTGACTTCCATTTCTGGCAATCCCTTAAGACTCTGTAATACAGTGTGATGTCAGTGGGAAGGCTGACAAATATGGTCTGTGGGAAAGAGCCAGCACAACTTCTGCAGGGTGGACTCAGCCAAATCAAACGAGCGTGATGATCTTCAGAGCTGATAATTGCAAGGCAACATATCTGTAGAAATCAATCTAAGCCATGCCTACATAACCATGAACTCAGATTTAGCAGCAAAATTAAGGAAAGGAATCTCAGGGTCATTAGTAATGTTTCTCTGAAATTATCAGCTCAATGAATAATAACAGCCATAATAAGCCAATACAATGATGGGAATGATTTAGGAAGGACATTGAAAACCTAGTGTTGACACTTCAGAAAACCTTCATTAATGTTTCTCTCCAGCCTGTTGTTTGCCCAGGATTTGCTGCATGAATTTAAAACAACAGCTGTTCTAAAGCAATAATGAGATATATCCACACTAGGTTATTTAGGCTGACTCCAGAAATGGAATTATAAATTCAAAAATTCACATTCATCACAGCAGTAAAGAAAGTCAGCTCTAAAACACTTATTCTCTACTGCTGAGTACAATACCTCTGCTGCTTCCTTTAAAGTAACTTTCTTCTTGTTATTAAAATTACTCAGTTTTACATTAAAGAAAAAAACAAGAAGGGGGAAATTGTCCAATTTTTGGTAATGGATATTTTAACTAATACAAAATTGCAAGTATTACAGTGTCAGATATTTTCAGGGGAAAATAACTGTGACTTGATTTAGTACGCCCAAAGAAATAATTTCCATTAGTAAAAAGATGAAGTAAAATATCATAAATGCTATCTAATTTTCTGAAGTACCTGAGTCATTTAAGGAAAGAACTACTGTGATAAGTGAGATGAGTGCTGCTATTCTGAGGAGAAAGAGATAAAAACCTGTGCATATGGAATAAGACTATTGAATATAGTGGATTAGTTACTACCAGATGAAAGAATTTAAAAAGCAACTTTCACTAACAATCAATATAAGAATAACTAACATTCTTTAACTTTGTGTTACAGTCATCCTATTATTTAATTTTACACAGATTTCTAGAGGCAAATATTAAAGTATAAAATTGATGGTGAGGAGACAAATTTGCAAAGGAAAAAGGTATAAGACAGATAGATACAAACTTTAAATCACATTAATACCAAAATATTTTATGGGAAGATGTTTATTCAATTAATATCCAAAGTTAAGCCCCTCTACCTTCAACTAAAAATTGCTCACATCATTTAACATAACTTCAACCTGACACTTTACTTTTATCATATTCCAGCACACCACTTCTATAACAGTCCCATACTCTTTAAAGAACACAATAGTATCTAAAAAACCAGACTCCTGCAAAGATTTGCAAACAGTCTTAAACTGCATTTTTTTCTGTTCTTTCATTTCAATGTATGTGTAGAGAATTAGTGCTCAAATCACCAGAACTAGTTAAATTCTAAAGTTTACCATTAATATATTATATCCCTTTGTTTTGTGTTTTCTAAATAGTCTTAATACACATCAGAGTATGAGTTCCTTCTCATTCCATAAGTAATAATTTATTTCCATTTCTCCATCAGACAATAGTTATTGTTGCATGAATTATGGAGATCCAAGTCAACTAAGAACTACCAAGAAATTCTCCCTATCTATGCATTCAGAAAATTCTTCAAAAATTCTAGTGGACTGTAGCCATAGAGCTCCTTTTACAAATACTACAGTTTTCCCTGATTTATTTTTTTCATTATGCTGTCATTATAGGACACAAGACAACGCGATGTAGACACACTGCTGCCCTCAGGGCAGGAAAAGAGTGCATTTATTTTCTGACTCCTACATTTATAGATTTCCAAAGGTGACAGAGGATTGGAGGGTGAAAGTGCCACCTCTCCAGGGACACTGGACAAACCAACAGTCCATCAAGTTTCTCCTCCTCCATAAAACAATGCAAAACAGTAAGTTGTTTACAGAAACTGTGTGAGAAAGTTTGATACAAGAATGCAAACATCAGAAGGCTTAGAAAATCTTAAAAAATCAGGGCAACATCATGCCACTAATCCCTATGCTGTATTGTACTTTCTTGTCATGCATTTAACATTCTGAAGAAAGCGATTTAAAATCTATTACTCAAATAGTCATAAATTCCTGAAAGTAGATTCCCAGAACTCTGCTGTATCCTACCTCAGTTCTTCCTGAGGGTTACAACTCTACCTCCATTTAAAAGTTCTGCATAACATCTGTCACTTTCTCATTCCCAATGCAAAGACAACTTCAAGGAAGAGGTTATACATAATGCTTTGTACCTTCTCTATCCATTGCTACGTTGCTTAAGAATTCTTAAGTAAAGAGTAAGTTTTTTGCTACAGTTGATTTTGTTGACTTTGATGACTGTCAACAGATTTCCTAGCACAATGTGATTCAAGGCCAATTGACAAAGACAGATGCAAAAATATTGCTGCATATTTCTTGCAGTCTTATCTTTCAGAGGCTTTGCCTTCTTGAATGTACATTGCTCCTACAGGGTCTGAAAAATCTTTTACTCCTGATACCATCAGAAAAACCAAAGGGATTTCTCATTAGCTTTCATAATTTCTCTTTTTAAAATATGTATCATCACCACCAGTTCCCCTACACTAAACCTTTTTATATCCTCTGTACTTTGGCATTACAATTCTCTCCACTCTTCCTCTCACTAAACTTCTATCAGTTCAGTCATTATCCTCAGAAAAAGACAGTATTCCTCTTCCCTCTTTGATTTTGTCCATTCAACTGAAACAGTTTTGTCTCTTTCTTTTCTCTCTGTCACCAGCCTGATTGGGACTTTCACTCTCCTGGCTGTTCCTTGTCACTTCAAAGTTTAATATTGTCACTGCCTATCAAGAAGAAAGAGAACTTGTATATGGTTTCATGACTAAAAAATTATCTTCAGGCTCTTGTTGTTTCATATGTATTACTTCCTACTGCATTTGTTAAGCCCTATAAATAACCATGTAAATTAATCCAAATGTAATTTAATTCCATTTACTTAAGAAATAAACCTCTTTCCTTTTGCTTTTGATGATGATTCTCATCACTTCAGGAGCTCCTGCAGCTTCAGAAGTTACATCAATGTTTATTGGATGTGAACTTCTCAGTCCTGCACTTTCCTCCCCACCACACACAGAGGCTTTGCCACTGCATTCCAGCATTATGAACATTTTCAGACAACCACCGCCAGTCTGGCTGCATCTACTCCCTTCATTCCCAGACTCATCCTCTAGAACTGCTCCTCACCTTTTCTTGAGTCCAGACAATGCATGGCCTTTTGACCTTCCACATAATTTTGTGACAGGTTACCATTTAAGGAACCTTGTGAAGCCTCACACATAACACTGTGTAAGCAGTTTCATCCCACTCTCTATGTTGCAATATTTGTCTGAACCATTTAGCAAAGTCAAAATACACAAATTAAATGCTATAAAAGTATTACAGTTTAGATTCCCAATAAGGGTAATATTTAAACCCAATAAAATATGTACAATGTATTTCTAAATTCGACATTTACTAAAATAACACCATAAAATATGACAAATTAAAGACCTTAAAAGAATGTACCTTTTCAAGAAGTTAGTAAAGTCTCCCCAGAATAAACATCATTGTGGAACATCCCAGATTTTAGAAGTAACTTTTCGGACACTCCTTTCCAGAAATATCTTTGTACTACTCATTTATTATGAGTAGCACTAAGACCTCTAGAGCATTCTTCTTCCATACTCTCATATTCCAGACAATACAATGCAGACCTCAAGATATATGTAGAATCCTACCCTAATAAAAGTCTACTTCTGAAATAACACATGTCTATGAAGATTCTTGTAGTTGAATGGCAATATATCTCCCAGTTTCAACACAACTTTTCAAAATGGCCTGAAATGAAATGCCCTATGTAACAATCATTAAACTTTAACAGGATTTAATTGATGCATAGGCTGATCTTTGGCTTCTCTCTTGCATCAGCAGACCTTATAACCTGTACCAGCTTTTTTTTTTTTTTTAATCTTTACTTTCCCCTCCTTCTTGGACAGCATGTAGAGAGGTATCAAATAAATTCTCTTTTACCTTGTATTTTATATATTTCAGGCGTGTTTGCTTTGTAGGCAAAGAAGAAGTTCAAAACAAAGAATTTTTTTTTTCTTAACTCAGAATACATTCAATCCTTCAAATCACAAAATTCTCAGAAATTCAAATTATGTTTGAAGTAGGTTTTTCAGTGTCAAGTTTTACCTCAATGCACATCATATCTGGAGTTTTTAGCTCTTCAAAATTCAGAATGAAGTGGGGAAAAAAACCCCACAATCTTATGTAACATTTTGTAATGTGAAGACTGCTGAAATAGTAATAATTATAATAATAATCAAACAATACAGGAAAAAGAAGCCAACAATTCAACAATTTATGGCAAATTCAAGAAATCTCTGTGCTTTTAGCTTCTCTGTATTTTTAAATGGTTTAGCCAAATCAAAAGAAAATATATGAAATAATACATAAATTTCTGAATTTTTCAAAAGAGAACAACCACTTGATGGAGTTTCTAAGTCATGTATCAATCTTGGCTGACTAATGGGGAACAAAGGATTCAGCTATGTCAATACCAACTTCCTGTGGTGTGACCAAGTAGTTATAAAAGAATAAGTGGTTGTAACAAATAACAAATAGTCAACACATGCAGTATGAAAATATTTTTACTTAAATAATTTGGTGACTGTTTTCTTTCAGTCATTTGAATAGCAACATTTTATGGAACATTCTAACTTTATTCCAATTAGATGGTGAATGTTGCAAAGATCCTAAAAAAAAAAAAAAAAAAGTAGAACACCAGTTTAACAATTCCAAAGTTATGAAAACATTTTAAGGCTCCTCAAATACTCGATGAAAAGTGGAACATGAAAATGGGAAAAGGGTGCTGGCAAATTTCAGTAATATGTCAGTTATAAAGCAGTGGCAAGTAATTTACCCACAACCATGAAATAAAGCTCTACTCTGACAGTGAATTTGGGAGAAATTTGAGAGAAATTAATCAGCACTCTGGGACACATTAATGAACCACATACTCAGTTTTGATCTTACAGTTGTACTCCTTAGTATTACTTTTATCCTTGAACTGCAGGAGAAACATCAATGAAAGAGGACAATTGCATGAATTCTGAGGTCTGGGTTACATTGAAATATCAAGGTAGTTCAGGCTAGTTAAAGGAATTGCCATAAAAACTCCAACCAACCAAACACACAAAAAAACCCCTGCAAACCTAACAGAGACCACACCCCTCAAAAAACCCACCCTAACACAGCAAAACATACACGAGCTACCTAGGCTTTTTAAATTAGAAAACATGTTCACTTGTTTACATCTGAAGCTGGTAACTAACACAAGATTTTACCACACTGTAAAGTACATTAATAAAAATTTGACATAAAAACTATGCAGCAGAGAAACTGGATTTTTTTCGATCTTCCCACCAACCAACTACAACAGCTAGAATTTATTAATTTTTACATTTCTCCACCATAAGCCTTTCAAAAGAAGTATTAACCTTAAGTAAAAAACATCCCTTTTAGATGCAGTTGTGACTTTAATTTTGCATATATGAAAAAAATTCCCTGAAGCCAAGCTGCATATGCATATTTAAAGAAATAGTAAAGTTCTGATGATAAGATTATGTGTAATTGAAAGTCATGTGGGAGATGTGAGAGTTTTTTCCTAGTGCTTTCTCTGGTGATTTTTTTTTTTTTAATGTCATTCACAGATACTTTTGATTAGGTTTTGGTCTTCAAGCTAAGGAGATTTTAAAAATGACATTATTTCTCTTTCTTTTCATAAAAAGCATGTACTTCTGCTGAAAGGAGAAATTTGTGAACCCGAAATTAGAAGAGACAAACAGAAAGTGTTTAAGCTATCTTCAACTACACACAGCTTTGATTGGCAGCACACCAAACATCCTGTAATGATACCCTTCTAGTGTAAAATAATTACATATTATATTTCTTATATTATACCCCTTTAACCTAGAAACTTTTTCTTTTTCCCACTAACTATTCCAGTTTCCTATCTTTACTTTTACCTTGAAAAACATACAACTGCTAGAATAAACATTTTCTATCTTAATCTTTCTACATTACAAAGGCTGACTAAAGTCACTCATTTCCCAGTCTCCAAATTAGTAAATCTGCAACTAGAAGTGAATGAAGAGAGACAGAATTACACCCATCTACAGTTCTAAATTTATTTCTTGTGACTGAGCATTTTTTCCCAATTCAGTAAAGAACTATTATATTTACAACCTTTTCCACACACATTTCTTTATCCCATCCATCAACAAGATAATGAGCAGAATATACCAATGGTATGTTTGCCTTCCTCTAAATAGCAGCAGGAGAATAAGCATGTTGCTGATGATTAATTCTGCAGCAAAAGCATGGAAAAATGTCAATATTTGGTGTGAATATGCCCATGTTGTTTTTTAAATCTGAAGGCAAGAGAAATATTTTAGAGCTATTTTTTTCCAACTTTGTTGGAGTTTTCTATCTTGGAATTTATGAGAATAAATAATGACAATCACAGCTGAAATTGAAAAATGATCAGCATTTGGGACAGTTTCTTCATGGGCGCAAGAACTAGCAGCACAGCCAATTCCTTTTTCCAGCCACAAGACTCAATTTCCTTGGCCAGATCTACATGCAAGCATGAATTTCACTACTGGAGGGTGCTGATGGCTGCTATTTATCAATACGTACCAGGTCTTCAGTGTTGGGGAACACATGTGTGCCTCTGACTATTGTTTGGTAGAGCATAATTTGACTTGTAGACTTAGAAAGTGAAGAGTTCTCTCTCTCTCAGAAAATGAAAGCTCAGTCAAGGTGGGGCGTGATGGACCACATTCTTTCACCTAACTCCCAGCTCTTTCCCTGGTTGGGAAAGGATATTCACTGCTACTGTAGAATCTTCGAAATGCATCTTATTCATTGTTTATCCTTCTGTCATAATACTTTTTTTCAGGGCTCTCAATTCCTTGTTTTTTCTCCAATGGATTTTAAAAATACACTTCTTACTGCCTGCTAGCATTACTGAAGCTCAGATACATTTTTAGGGTGATGGGAAGAGACTATAAATGAGCCTGCTCTTTCACTACTATTTACTTATTGAGTCAGTGTCACAGCACTAAGCACTTTGCCAGCAAGAGTGACACTAGGCTGTAAAATTACCATGAAACAAAAAATAAAAACCTGCTCCAAGAGCTAGAGAGAGACAATGCAAAATAGACCACCTGAGAGGAGTCATAGCTTAGATATTCAACTGGACTCTTCAGCAGAATGAGAATAAAAGAAAATTCAGCCATACAAAAATTAACGAAACATTTAATAAAAACATAATATTAAAAAAATAAGGAGAAATAGATAATTGCTGTTTCTCAAGTATTATATTACTATATAATAGGATGCCCTACAAGAAGAATATTGGCAATAATATTTCAGTTCTACAACCCTGATCCACTGCAAATTATATAGAGTCTCTTAAGACTACTGATACTTCTGTTCAGTCTCATTAACTGCAAATATCTACAGAAAAGAAGTGATACAAATCCAGTTTCATTTGTTTTAAACACAATTGTGAAGATAGATTTGCAATTCTAAGCACAAAAAGATTACTAAATAATTCTTCTGCAGTGGTGTCATTTGCATAATTAAAAGCTGGCAACTCTTCATTCAGTGTTCATTTCCTTTACCTACTTGCAATATTCAGTTTTCTCAGCGTACATAATTAAAAGGCAAATTTACTACTTCTAAATAAATAGTACTAATCACCAACTATCTAATTGAAAATACATCAATTACTACTGAATTTTCTGGTGCTTTGTATTGCAGAGTTAGCTGTGTTTCCAACTACACAGAAACAACAAGCAGAGTTCAAAGTTCTAAGAGGTGAAGGTTATATATTTTCCATGGCACAAATGCAAAGTAGCTCTGCCAATGATTTTTGCTAATCAGCCAGTGTAAATATACTGAACAATATGTACAATATACCAGAAACAGGGCACTGCACAATGAACCAGAACTTTACAGTATCTCTCCTAGGGGGAAAAAAGCCAATTTCACCAAGAAATAAGAAGCACTCCAGACCTACACACACACCAACTGTACTCACATCTAGCTCAGCACTGCAATTCAGTCATTCCAGTGAGTTCTCAGACAGGCAGCCTATATATTGAAAGCTTTCTCTATTACAGTAGCAAAAGATAAGTATCTTGACATGGTACCTTGACAGCTCTAAGGTGGGATTTTTGGCACTCTAGAAGCATCACTCAGTGTCCAGCAACAAAATATGAACCATCCAGAGAAATTAAACTTCTCTCAGATCATCATTCTGCAACAAATGCCCATATGCACAAGTACAAATACAATTGTACTAATGAAGTTGAATATTGGAGCAAACCAAAACTGCAAGAAAAATACATTAGTAGCCTTAATATACCTCAAAAAAGTCTATTAAAATAGATTTTCCTGAGTTCTGAAGGAAAATACAAATAAAATTTGTACTAAAATGAGAGTTTACATATAAATATACTGTGTGCACAATACACTGTAAAAAGGAAATTTAGAGAAACAATATAGAGAGTATAGGAATAAATAAGAAACACTGAGATCTGGTTTTGAGTTTGAATTCATATTAACCATCTGCTTTTCACTTGAATCTTATCTGAGATGTCTACATTTCCATAATTTACAAGCTTTTTATAGAAGGATAAAATAACTTCAGGCAAAGCAACAAAAGAGGGGTGCTTTCTCATCACTGTCCCACATCTTTGCAGCTGTCATCAATGCAGACTACGAGACTCAGGGACATCAGAACAGGTTCCATATGCTCTTGGATATTTTCTTGGGTTTTTTTTCTAAACCTATCTAAACCAATTTATTTTCATACTATTCTAGAAATCTCTAAGGAACCATCCTTTTTCTCCAAGACTTTATCAAATGATCTTTCTCTGTAATGACCTTTGTAATGCAGATCTTCCCACCATTTCTCTTTCAATACCATCTTGAGTATTTCTCCTTCTGCAAGTTTAATTTTGTTCACTAAATGCAAATTTTCAATCACTGCTTTAAGTTTCCATTTTTATTTGCAGCTCTCACTGACGGAAGATATATTGCAGTTATGCCTCATTCAAACATTTCTTGAAAACACACCCATATGGAATCACCTATCAATCAAGCCAGTATTAATTGAATGCTGAAGGTTTTTAGCACCCTAAATACATGGTAAGTTTTCCTGTTCTGAGTGATGTGACCTTATTTGTTTGTTAACAATGGCAGCATGATTAAAATCAAGGAGTCTTGCCAAGTTCTCCTAGCAAGTGTGTAATTGCTAGAAACTAATATTCCTTTACCAGGTCAGCAATTCTATTTTCCAAAAACAGGTGAAAGCCGACAGAAATGCAGCACTGTAATTCACCAACAGAAATTTGGCAACTATTGCAGTTTAAAGGGATTAAAAAAACCAGAAGAAAAAAAGCCCAGTTCTAGATAAGGCATTTTACTCGTAAAAGCATCCTGAAGTGCATAAGAAAATTAATCTCTTAAAACAGAGGTTTAGTCAAAAGACTTTCTATTAACTTCTGCAAGATTATCTTTAGACATCTGATTAGAATTTGGAGTGTTGAGGTTTTCCTGATACAGTGATAAATACTTGATTTCTAGTCTTTGAGCAATGAGAACAGAATTATATTATGGCAATTGTAAAAATCAGGGGTGAGCTGTAATTTTTTTACTGGGCAGATATGGAGTCCTCCTGTCTCATCTTTGTAAAGCTGAAGAACAATGTCTGAAAAAAGGGAAACTAACTAGAAAACGAAATAAAAAATGCATACCTTTCACTGTAAGCTAGACATATACTGTTCATCAAATAAAAGAATGAGAATCATAAAATGAAATAGGATTAATAGAAGTCAGACAGTATAATATCTAAGGTTTCCATAACCTTTTCTAAAGGTATTTTGTGATTCTTCCCTTGTGTAAATTATGTCATTGTCCAGAACTCAATCCAGAATACAATTTCAAACTACTGTAACTATTTTATAATTTCCTTAGTTAGGTAAGGATGGAGGAAAAGTGAAACTGATCAGGGAAACAAACTGCAATCTGCTTTCTAGATGCGAGCAATCATGTCTTATATCTCCTGCCTAAACACAAGTGAAGAGAAAGATTTTCTAGTCCAAACAATTATCAGCTATATATTTTATTGTCATTATAGAAAAAAACCACACAGATACGCAATTGAAAAACCTTGATCACATAAGCTAAAATCTTTACAAACATAACTTAAAATTATAGCCATCTTGTCTGAAATGATACTGGAAGCATAAAATCATCAATTATGTTATAGAAGAGACAAAGTATTTAAGAAATATCAACATGACATAAATATTCACAGGGTAAAAGGATATTAATCTCATGAGTTTTTGCAAATTTATTGCAAATTATTGACATTTCACTTTTATGTTATAGAAAAAAAACACACAGATACGCAATTGAAAAACCTTGATCACATAAGCTAAAATCTTTACAAACATAACTTAAAAAAATTATAGCCATCTTGTCTGAAATGACACTGGAAGCATAAAATCATTAATTATGTTATAGAAGAGACAAAGTATTTAAGAAATATCAGCATGACAAATATTCACAGGGTAAAAGGATATTAATTTCATGAATTTTTGCAAATTTATTGCAAATTATGGACATTTCACTGTTATGCGAAATGCAAATATTTTAATGGGCATTGATTCTATTAAGGCAACT
Source organism: Passer montanus (assembly GCF_014805655.1). Lineage (NCBI taxonomy): Eukaryota > Metazoa > Chordata > Aves > Passeriformes > Passeridae > Passer > Passer montanus. Next base: position 673,399 of record NW_024359832.1, on the reverse strand, counting down.
GTAATCAAAAAGATTGTAAGAAACTTCAAAACAACACCACAGATTCTGAGTAATTCTGATAATTCAGATGTGAAAGATTGGTTGTTTTGGAACAATGTAGGGGAAAAGCCTAAAGATTTGAGGGGAAAAAAAAGAGTAAATGATATGAGCAGATTGCATTGACATTAATGTGGGACTAATTGTGGGAAAGCAGCTGTCACAGTAATCATGAAATCATTAAAGTGTAATATAACATAAACACAATTTGTTACAACAAACAGCTGATATTTTATTCTGATGAAATTTAATTCATCATATAAGCTGAATTAAAATTAAATATATCTAGGCTGTCGCAGAGCTACTTATTTGGCACTCTCACAAAAACTTAGAAATGTAGCTTTTATGACTACCCCACATCACGCTCAGTGCCTAGCAGTGAACAGATCCAGATCTCACATTACCCACACCTTGGCTCCAACTGGAGGTTCCTTCCTCTTCCTCTTGCTGTGGGTACAAAGTAGGCAAACCCTGGCTTTGACTTCCAAGGTGATTGGGAAAACTACTTGCCTTACAGCACCTAACTGCAGGGCAAATGTGTCACACACAGCAGAGTAATTAAAATAAAAGTCAGTATATTCCAGCAGCAGATCAATTGATTGCAAAGCTAGTACCAATCATATTTACATTACCTGTACTGAGCACAAATTTCCCTTCTGCTTTTCATGTTCATTTGCTAAAGAATGAGCAACCAGTAGGCTGAATTTACACTCTAATGAACAAAAATCCAGTCAGACACTTACAGCATCTACCAAACCCAGAAATAAACTGGAAACCATAGAAACAAATTACCAACCAATTGTTATAACTTCTGTAACTTGTCAATAAAATATTTCTATGAGTAATCCAGAGAGGACATGAAGTATCCCATTTCTGTGTAAGAATTACTTTCTTTCTCTCCCATGTTTTGATGATAAAATTCTTTATTCAAAGTACTTTAAGAATCACATTGATCTGCTTTTAATTATACATAGATTTCCACCACGAAAACTGAAGTGTTGAAGTGGCATTCAGCAACTTGATTTTATCTGTTTTATTCAGTCTGTGATTAGCCTATACTTCCTCATTAAATGAGGTTCTTGTAAAGTACAGAGAGAAGAAAGAAAAAACATGTTATAAAATCTCTTGCATGTTAGGAAATCCAAGTGTCAGATACTAACTTTTGGGCTAGACTAACAAAACATTGAGATTCACAAAACTAATTAATATGCAAACCTTCTCTAACATTAAAACTTTAAAGAAAAATTTCATATAAATCCAAGGACAGAAATAGGTTTCACAATGGATTAAACTGAAAGGAAAGCTTAAAATTCACAACATTGTATTAGAATTATTTCATGTTAGTCATTAGTTGATGAAAGCATAACTAAGATTATGACCAAAGATTTTCTTCCATGCAAAAAATTCAACAGCCTTCATTAATCATAACCATGAATCATACCCCTAACAAAAATATATTAACACTTAAAAAAGTAATAACATAGGCTATCTCTGAAACTTTTACAATAAAAAAGTAAAGTTACAAAATTCTAATGAACATTGACATTTTTTTGACCACAAATGCCCTTGCTTCACTTTGTTCCTACCTATCACCCCAAAAGGTAAGATGTTTTATTACAGAATCCAGTGCCAGATATTACCTGAAGTCACCCTAGAATGAGCGAACATTAAATCCAATATAGAAAATTAGAACACAAATCCTGGATTAATTTTTTTTGCTCAAATGAGTTATAGCAGAGTTCAGTTCAGAAGTAGAAGTAAATAGTAAATCATGAGAATGAAGCTTTTAATGCTAAATCATAAAAGCAGAACTAATCAGCAATAACCTTCAGTAGCCTGAGCAATTTTAAAATTGTTGTACAGGGTATAATTTTTTAATTGTTGTACAGGCCTTATCAGATTTCATGCAGAGGGATTTTTATGGTTATTTTTTATATTAAGTTCTGAAAACAATCTATGGCATTTTGATAAATATGATATTCTATAAGTTCTGGTCTGCATTGCTTAACATACTCAGTTACAATCACAAAATTCCTGCTCTCATTTTATAACAGAATTGTTTTTGAGTAATCTACTCTAAAACACATCCATGTAAATGTTAAAAGAAAAAAAAAAAAAAACCAAACAAAAAACCAAAAAGAAAAACAGAGGAGTCTCCTACTGAGTAGGTTAAAAATTTTCATAGGATGTTAAAATTCTTGACATGACTTAGGCCAAAGGAAGGTAGTACCATAAACAGGAAATTACATGAATATATAAAATTAATTAAACATGCCTAAGGTACAGAAAATTAGGCAGTGATATATTTGAGAAGTTAGTTTCATTACTACCCTTAATTTTTGAATTAATAATTACACATATTTCAGCAGGTTATTAACACATTAAACTTATAATGGTAATTTCTATGTTACACTGTAATAGATTTACTGGCCTAACTGATTGGAAAAATTAAAACCCTTCCTCCAAGTATTTTTGTTTTAAATAATGTGTTTTTACTGCCTTATTCACTTATAAAACAAGGGAAGAATTCAGTAGATGACAGTATCATGTTGTAGCTTAATGTTAGCTAAAGAGAAATCATTCACAGATATTAACATCATGTACTTTTTATACATATTTCTTGAAATAGCTAGTATTTTCCTTTCCATGTCCTCTTTAAGAAACTGGTAAACATGAACCACAGTAAGAAAAATATCTTCCTGTAATTCAGCTAATATTCTGCTCCAAAATCTACAAGGAATAAAAAAAGGTATGAACCAAAGAAAAGCTTTAATCTTTTGCATGAAGTTTTCCTGTTTTCATGCCATCTTTTGGACATTTTCACACAGATGAGATAGAAGGATCACACAACAAACACATAATTTCTTATGTTTTTTTACAGAATTTGTCTATATTTTTCTTCTTATTACCTGTAAAATCACAATCATAAAACTTCTCTGAAAAGCCTGGGCATTGTGGTCAATCGATGGGATGACATTTTAGTTATAAATTCTGAGTTTTTTTTTTTTAATTACACATATCTAAGGGGTCTTTTTATTTGCTGAAAACAAAAGCAAAGAACAAACAAACTAAAAAGCTGCATGCTGGTGTGTTTAATTCTTGGTATTATATGTCTCTAACATCTAACTCATCCACATAGTTTGAATTTTTTCTTCTATTACTAGGATTTAATTTATAAAAGAATTTTATTGCAAAAGTGACAAAAAAAACCCCAAACCCCCAAAACAAACAAACAAAAAAACTCCCCTCTGATTATATTCCAGATTTTTAAAAATAAGTTATATGACATAAATAAACTGGTTTTGGTGACAGAGTACTGGTCAGAAAATTTTGCTCACAATTTTCAAAGGCATTTTCAAAACAATCTAGTTACAAAATGATAGCAAAAAATAATTAAACCTTGGCATAAAAAATTCTGAATTTCAATTCCTGAAACAATAAAAATAAAAACGTTTGACAATATTTTTTTGAGACTCCAGGTTACTGAGGTGAAAAACAAAAAACCATGTTTCAGAGACATGAAAATTTTTAGAAAAATAATCCTTGTCAGTGTAGTTAGGTGCATATTATAAATTCAGGAACAGTAACAGTTAGGTATCATTACATACCACTGGCTTTATTGAAGCTTTAAAATCTGTGACTGTTTAAATGAAAAGGCTATCAGAAGCTACCAGACTGGTACTAATGAGAAAAAGGGTAATAAAGTAAGGTTAAATAAATGAGCTGGAGGATATAAAACATATTTGCACTTTTTTCCCCCCTTTTTTTCAATTTTCCTTTCAGAAAATACTTTTATTGGATATCTTCCTGTTCATAACTTCAGCACTGCTCATGCAAAGATTTGCACAGTTGGAGAGCTGGGTCTTTATTCTAACAGAACTATCAGGTTGCAAAAATATTCTTTTTTCTGTGTTTCATTATATCACTAAACTATTTCAAAAACATAGCACTTGGAGGACCTGAAAAAATGTCATCTCTCTTCAAATTGTGAAAAGCTCACTCTTTTTCCTGCTGGGCCAAATATTAATGCATGCTCATTGTGTAAGGATTTTTTAGAAATTTTAGTTAATTGTGCAAAATTTATTGCTTTTAATATTATTAAGAAGCATTCCAGCTATATTGCAACAATAAATAACATCTAGTTGCAAACTATTTTAAATGGTCAGGCATATCTTCATCCAATTAAAAATGAATGCAGATATATATGTTTTCCAGATGGACTTGCAGTTCAAGTATCTGGAATTAAATGAGGTTCAAGAGCTTAGCTGAATAATTTTAAACATATCCTCATGTCAGTCTTTCCATTCAGAAAATATTTACCCCCTTAAAAACAAACCAAAGAAAAGCAGAAAGTCTACGTATAACCTTCTAAGTAACACCTGCAGTATTATTTCCAGACTCAAGTATGTTTTCACCCATATGAAAGACACACTTACAGTTATCCAATAGAAGCTGGAATACAAAATTGGACAAATGTATGACAATTTAAAATTATATAAACTGTAGAGCCTTTTATCCTGAATGAATGGCATCTAAACAGAGATAAAAAATGTATATGGTAATCCATAAATATCAAACTGACTAATGAAATATTTTCTGAGATTTGACACTATTTTCATAGATGTCTTAAGGAACCTACTGTTTGAGGATACCTTAAGAATAAAAAAGATATATAGAACATTTCCTTCAACCAACTGATTTGCAGTCTGCCTACAAAAAAAAAATCAAAAAAGCAAACTGAATTCGGTGAGACAATTTATTGGGGGTGAAAGTAAATACGGCAATTAAAGCAGATGAGTAAGAAGCTCATTTCCTTATAAAGTCTCATTCTGTAAGAGAATGTGGGTTTATGTCACCATAATTACCATAATGTCAATAAGGGGAGGGGGGGAAAATATATCCAACCCCCCCACTTCCCCCACTCCAAAACCTCCCTATACACTCCAACCCAAGATTATCAGGTCCTCTCATTAACAGTTTGGTATTTGTTATCTGTGTGAATAGTATTGATCCTAACCACAAAATTTAAAGTTTATTCTATTTTCACAATGAGTGACTAAAACCTTAAAGTACATATTAAATAATGCTTCCAATTTTACAGATCTAGAATAAAGCACTGTCTAATGTTCAAGGCATGTCTCTCCAAAATCCGTCTCCATAATTTCAGTAAAGCAATACACATTGCTTATGACACTTCAATTCTATTTCAAATTTATTAGTCTAGTTTCAGTTTCTACCTTTATCATTTCACAATATTTACTAATTCTGAGAATTTATTTCACTCAGTGCCTTGTTTAAAAAGAAAGGTATTTTCATTCATATTTTGGACATAGACACTTTGCTTCACAAGATGTCTGGGTCTTACTTGTGTTCCCAAACATCTGTTAGTGTTCTTTCCAAGAAAAAACTATTCCCAATCCCATTTCACGGTAGAAAATTGGTGTTCATTATTATCTTGACTACAACTGTCTGAAATTTCACTTACAGCAGTGACAAACAAAATCTGTATATTCTAAAGAACTTGCAAACTGACAGCAACAAAAAAGATACAATGTACTGGGACACAAAGTATTCAATTAATTATTATTTAATGTATTTTGGAAAAAATAAAAAAGCAAACTTTTAAAACAAGAACTAGCACAGGAATGAACCAAAACAGAATTGTGTATGCCAGAAGAATTTTTTTTAATTAATGACCAAACCAAAACAGTCACAAACAGAATTTGAGGCACCCAAACTGGTATTACCAAGATGTGAAGGTGGAAGACAGTATACAGATTATATAGATAAAGCTAAACACTATTTCATTTTGAATGCATTTACTGCACAATTAAATGAGACACAGTAAAAAAAAGGGTAGTGGGTAGAGAAGTCTGTAGAATGAATAAAAATTAATTATTTACTGTGAAGAAAAATACAGCAGCCTATTTCTACATGGTAGAAAGGACAACATAACTCAAGGCTGAAAACATGACTGTTAATGAGGCTGTTAAATCAATAAAAGACAAGATGAATTTTTTTTCAAACACTTGGCAGGGAGAAGAGATGGGAGAAAAACCATTAAGTGTAGCAGAATTTAGAAATGTTTAACTCTGCAGGGCAGAGATACCCGGTTCTGAATTACTTTATTAATGTTGTTCCTCATTGCTCTCCACACTACTTAAACAAGACTCCTACACTTTAAAAAAGAAACTTTGATTTACATGGCATCTATTACTGGGACAAACAGCTCTCTCAAAACTTCATCTGAACATTAACATCCTATGAAAAGCTACAGCAGCTTATTATTTAGCCAAGCAGATTTTTTCCAAAAAGGTTTAAGAAACCTTCATTGCACCTTTACTAACACACATTAATCTGTGCAATTAAAAATTTGGTGATGCAACGAACTTCAGTGCCTCTAAACTTGGTTACTTGTCTTTCATTCTCTGAACAAGAATTCTAGGCTTCAGATGCCAGGTAATCATATATGCACTACATTACTAGAAGGCGGCAATTTTCAGTGAGGAAAAATGATAATGAGTATACAAAAAATTATAAAATATTATACACAAGTTGCTATGAAGACAAGTTGAAAAGAGAACAGTTCTAATGACTTCTCAACTTTTAGTCACTGGCATCTCAGATAACATTTGCACTCAAACCACATGTAACTCTTTTTGATAGAAATGGCTTCTAAGCATATAGCAAAGATTTAAAGTGCTTTCACAGTTCATTCATTTGTGCAAGTGTGATAATTTAAGAATTAGAAGAATTTTCATCATATGTTCCATTTAGGTTGCTTCCTAACAGATGGAATTTTTTATCCATGTCCACTTATAGATGAGGTTGGCTCATACCTGCAAGCCATTTCTAAGCTTTTAGTTTCCAGTAAACTTCTTGTTACATTGAAAGCAGTGGCATGAACAAAGAAAAAGAAATAATGTAATTTCAATGTATTACCTTTTGAGATCCAATATTAATTAATAATATCTTATGTCCATCCTAATTTAGATTTCCCATGTTCTTCCCTCTGATCTTCCATAACAAGTTTCCTATGAAAATGTACATTACTAATTAAAATCAAAAACAGGAAGAAAATTCATGTCTCTAAAAGCCAACAAGTATCTTTATGTTCCCACTCTAAATTTCATACATTAGAGAGGCCATTTTATTAACATTTTGCTTATAATTTTAGAGTGCCACTTGGTTTATAAATGGCCTTGAATTGGTCCAATCTATGCATTACTTCTTAGAAGTTTCCTAATCCTCCAATACCTTAAGATTTATAATAAACCGTAGTGAGTTACCCTAGTGATTTTTCTACAAAAAAAGACACTTATGAAGTTTTAAAGATTAATGACATTGGGATGAATGCCAAGACAGGATATGTGAAATGAGAGGACATGCAGATTGTGGGAATCCACTTCACTGCTCTTCAGGAGGACAAAAAGAAGGAGTAGCTAAAACAGCCATAACAGTTGATACAATGCAGCACTTCAAAAAGTGTATCACCATTTACTTTTTATTAAAGGAAAAGAAAAAACACATTTAAAATGTTGCAAGATAGCTGATAAAGGCATTGAGACAAGTCACAGGGCAACGCATTAGAAGTTTTAGCTAAAAATAGCATTTTTGAAATGTCTGTATTTTCTGAAGCTCATCTGACTACTCTAATTTCCCTTCTCTAGACATTCTTTAGTCTATCCTAAGCCGGGGTGATCTTAACTTATACTGACAAGTACATCTTTACTTTCCCTCTAGCACTTATGGTCGAAGATGAAGCTCATATTTCTAATTAGTTTTAAGAACTTACATTTCATCACAGTAGCACTCAGCTATCATTGCCTAGTCATATTAGAATACTCCCTCTACCCACAGGAAAATATGAAGCAAAACAATAAAAATATTTAGAAAAACATAAATCTGCAAGAGGTCACAAAATTAAGACAGCACTGCAAGCATAAGTGTGCACGAAAGTATACACACAGAACATAAATGCATACAAGAACTGCAGAAGTATTCCCTTTTTCTTGTAACCAATCACTTTGTAAACTTTCAGGTCACTTTTGAATTCCCTCCTTCCTTTAGTCTTCCAATTTATGAGTCCATTAACCTTCACAAAAGCTGCTAAATTTATTGCTGATTTTCCCTGAAGAAGGACTGGCTAATGACTGACAAAATTTTTAGTGCAGAAAGTTCTCTGAATATTTGTGTAACTCAATTACATTATCATAAAGTAATGCCTTTACTTAATTTATTTAAAAACTAAAATATATATAGAAGAAATAATAGGATTTAGCTTCTTCAATCTTAGGGAAAAATGTTGACAGTTTTGATTCAGTCTTTAGACACTGAAATCACAACACATGATTTTCAAGAGTTTGACTGAAACTACACATAGTAGATTTTTCATTCTTTGAATTAAGTCAGTAATTAAAATCAAAATTTTATCTGAAGACTCTGAAACAAAATAGTCAAAAGAATGAATGGCTCAGCTTTTCCATAAGAAAACACAATGAATTTAGACTAGACAGTTAATTTCTAGTTAGAAGCAGAGTGTTCCAAAATTCCTGTTTTTCCCAGATAACATGAGTTGCTAGTTCGCATGTTTTTCATTACTTAGGATATATTCTATTATGCTTCTAAATTATGTTTCCACTCCTTAACTAAGACTTGATGCAGATTTCAGATCAGTATTTCTCCAAATAGCCTGCACACTGCAAGCTATTGGAGAATGTTCACTCAGTTCACCAGTTATTAAATGTACTAAATAAGATAGTGAAACTGACTATAGAAGAGTATTATAGCCTGCTATTGTAAAACAGTGAAAACCAAAATGTACATTAGAAAAAAAAAAAAAAAAAGCTTTGTAATTTACTAAAAAGAGTATTTTTATCTTTACCAGTCATGCAGTAGCATGTTGGATCAAAACACTTCATAGTTTTCCAGGAATGAGTCGTACCAGTCATGCAGTAGCATGTTGGATCAATGATAATCAAAGGTGGGGACAGACCAATATTAGAAGATAATTTTATAAACACCCAATTAAAAAAAAAAAAAGAAGTTATCAAATAATTGTACTACTAATAAATACTTTTAAAAACCATAGTTTTCCAGGAATGAGTCAAAAATGAGCCACTATTTCTATTTCACTGCAGACAGAATCTCCCACAGGAAATATTTCCCCAAGGAACCACACTTAAAAGCTTTCTGTCCTATCATTTCACAAAATATGGTATTTCACAGTCTACTGGTAACTATCTTAATGTACAGGTAAGTCACAGTACCAAACATCATGAAAATGTATTTTGCCTCTATCTTATTTGGAGACAAGGGAAGACCTTAGAACTGGACTACCTCAAATTTGGTTCTTTAGCTCTTTTTCAGCAGTCGTGAGCAGACATACTGTCGACCTCTGTTGCAACAATCACAGCCAGCTCTCCCCTTATGATCCACGTAAACATAATTCCCTTCACGTTCCACTGTCTCCTCCAAGATTACAGCTCAATTTTCTTTGCCATCTCCAAACACCAATTGCTGCATAAATCCTGCTTAAAATTGGCTTACAATAATTTTATTGTCAATTTACAATTGCAGACTGAAGGAAAAGTAAACACACAGATGACTAAACAACCACAATTTTCACTAGAATGAACATAAAAGCAGACCGAAAAACCAAAGATATAATTTTGAAAGAAGACAGAAAAATTAAAAAGAGCATGTGAAAGCCCTTCATTTTACTTATGTGATTCCTTTTTCTTTAACCCAACCCCAGTACAGAGACACAAAATCCTAGCAGAAGAGATTATGTCTTTTGGTAAGTTAAAAGCTGATAACATCAGTTATAGATAGCCATTTTTTCACTTGTACCATGTTAATAGGTTTTAATCTCAAAAAACACGTGTCTCATCATCACTATGCCAGACTATCAGACTACAGATAAATCTGAAATAGCCGTAAGCATTCTCTCTGTGATACCAAATAGCTCAAATCAAAACAAACTGTGCAACTATTCTAGTTCTGCTTTTTGACTAAGCTTGTATTTTGAAACATTATAATTAGGCTTCTTTTTGCACAAGCTGCCTAAAAGAAGCCTTATGCACACATTGTAGCAGTGTGCTGCAATACAGTCAGCTTTTCTCCTTACTTCCACCCCAAAACATACACGTTGAACTAAGCTCATTTCATTGATCTCTCCTACTTCTGTTTTTTCCACACAGAGATGTCTTCAAAATGTGTTATTTTGTGGAGAAAACTGATCTCTTTTTTTGTAGTGTATCAACATTAAAAGGAAAAAGAGTTCCAACTTACATTCTAACTGAATGAAATCTGTCTTTTATTCAAGAGAAAGTATTATTACATCCATTCATAGTCATGTCAGATAAAAAAAAATAACACTGTCAGATAAAAGTGTTTTAAAGCCATGTACCAGTGTATCAGTTAGGAAAAAGATGCCATCATAAAACACTAGATCTGTTAAATTTTACAGGCCACCTCTTCAGACATCAGCCATCTATGTGGTATCATTGAAGTCACAAAGGAAGATTCATTTTACTCATTTTAGCACAGGTAAGGAGCACTAACCAATTCCAACCACAAGTGAAAGCATGATTATAACTTGATCTCATGTCATAGTCAAGTCTTTTATATTTCAAGAGTTTTCAATACATATTCTTAGATTACTGCAGACAGTCAGGACACAGGTAACCTATTTACTCCCCATTAATAAACAAAAATTATTTTGCATATATTAACAACGTTGACTTTTTTAGATCCCTTCCTGCCTTATTTATTAGTCTTTCTGGGCTCATCAGGGTGTGCAACATCATAATAGTATCTGGCAAAACCTGACACCCGCCTCCTTTGTGTTCTCAAATATTGAATGCCCCTGATGTGTACACAGATGTACATCAGCTTCTCAACACACACAGCAATAAAGGGAGGATAACTCCACAGTAAAAAAGTCAAAACAACAAGTGAAAAGATCCAATATTGTATTTAATTCCCTTTTTTTGTGCCAAATGCACCAGGAAGTACTAATCTTCAATTAATATAGAAAATATTAATCTCACTAGCAGTGCAGCTGCAACATTCTCTAATATAAAGGATAAATTTGGTATGTCTTCCCCTGGCTCGTGGCAACCAGAGAGAAGCATCAAAAAAACCCCAAAATAAATAAACAAAAAAACCCAAACAACAAAAAAAGAAAAACCCATGAAACATTTCTTCTGGTATTCCAGGTCCTGCTGGACATTCAGTTGCAAGAGAAGGAACGGGGAGGTAGGGACACAAACAACCTGAAAATGTGTTTATATACATTGCGATTAAAAATAAGGCTGTATTCTCCAGTGAGAGTCCATCACCAGGATTGTGTAGAAACTGGGCCTGCTAATTAAATTTTCCTATTCCTGAAGCAATCTCAAAGGTAAGTCTGAAAAATATTGATTGTCTTGTAAGTTTGGTACATATTTGGGCTGTCATTATTGAAGTTATGATACATTTCAGAGCCCTTCCTTTGATTTGTTACTTAAAAAAAAAGGTTAAATGCTCCTCACATCTGAACCACTTTTTTAATCTACAACATACACTTTTTACTAACTGTCTCTGCATAATCAAATAAACTCTTTTAATTGGTATTTTACTTAGAAGATAATTAAATAGCAAAGCTGGGTACTTCCAAGATACACAAAAAGATTGCTTTATCAATAATAAAAAGATTCTCAGCTCATTGAACGGACTGGGAATAGCAATTCAGGGCAAAAAGAATACTGCTTGATAAGAGGTTGCATAGCACTGCACTCAACCCAGGAAATGTGAATATATGCTATTCACATTTTAAATAATGGGGATGCAAAAAAAAAAAAACAAAAAACCTGCTTTGGATTTGCAGGGTAAAATGCACATATCACCAATGTGCCTCTTTGGAAATGTGATTTATTTTTCATCACTGCTTCTATTTGCTAGTACTCATTATGATAATCAGGATAGTTTCTAACCTTTGCATTTAAAGATAATTCATTCCCTATATACCCAGACATACATACATTTATACACACACATACACATATATATTACTACTTGTGAATTCAGGGCTTATATGCTAAATACCAGAAACATGCTTCTATGACAACCTGGACCTATCATCTAAAATGAGGAAGCAAGTACAGGCAATTCCATAGCCTGTATTTATTCTGCAACTTCTAACATTGCATTTTAAAAGGACAGAAGTCTAATGGTCAATTAACTTCCATTTATACATTAAAAAAAAGAAAATAAATCCAAATTTATTTCGGTTAACTGCATGTATTTTTTTCTGTAGCATGTATTAAACAGGACTCATAAAATTTTCTATGCAAATGACACACAAAATATTCACTATAAGACAGCAATGCCTTCTGAAGTCAAATGTACACTGAAAATGCAGACACATGTATGGATAAAGCAATATTGTTTAGATATTTTAGATCATAGCAAATAAGAAATGGTCCATTTACAATGTTTAAAGTAGCAAAGGTTAACCTGGAAAACCGTAGAAACAACATCTGATGGGAAAGCTAAGGAGTACTAGAAACTTTCATTTTGACCTCACTAAATAATTGAGGCACACTGACTTACATTTGGAGCTTGAGACCCCATGACTGAATGCAGAAATGATGCCTGCTCTTGTGTTAGACTTTCCTGCCTCCTGATCAGTCTAACTGTGTGAGTTCTCATCAATCTATGGACAACTACATATTACCAAGACTGAGCACCCTTTGGCTTTCTTTATGGATCTCTACTAAATTTAAATTTTACCCTTTGCTTCTTTGGCTTTCAATATTAGGGAAAATAATATGGTTTATCAAAGCACAACTTTGATCTGGGAAAACTGAAATTTATTTTAAGAACTCCAAGTATTACTCGAACACTGTTACCTATTCTATTGTCACAACACTTGGAAAGTTTAGTCAGAAGAAAAGGGTAGGCTGAAGTAAATGCAAGACAAACAGGATCCAATAATTTGTCTGTTCAAGCATACAGTATGACTTAAAACAGAATCCTGGGGAAATGTGCTCCCATATAAGCATTTCTATGCTTTTATTCAGATACCATATCCACAGTCAATAAACTCATCTTTTGAAAAACAGGTTCTCTGCTTTTCATTTGTCACTTTACTTGACAGATATTTTGTGGCTATTCTTTTCATTGGCATTCTTGCTGGTCTGAATTGATCTAGAGTAAAATACATTGTAGTAGGCTTTGATGAAAATCAAACCTATGTTTTTCTGTTTTAATCAGAAAAGGTTAAGTCTCAGCTGTTGGTTATATGACATTCAAAATTATCTTCCATTATACTTTGGGTCAAATTTCATCTAAAGGAGGAAACACTCCAGAACTCCACTGCACTTGTAACTGATCAGAACAGAGGATGAAATTTGACCTTTAGTTCCTTTCCAAGCACATTAATGGTCCACAGTTCCATTACAAATACTAAAAGAAATGACAATTTACCACGAAAGCCATTACAGACAGAAGTGCTGACAGCTTTCTTAGCACATTCCATTTTCTTTTTGCAGGTGCAGGAAATCTGTTGCATGGATAGCAATCTCTCCAAAGTATAATAAAAAACCTCAACAAAACCCCAAACAAATGAACCTAAACCAAAGAACTATATGTCTTCCAATGTCTCTTATAACCATTATGATATCTGATTAAAGTTGTGAATGGTTATATATGAACACTACATGCCTGTATTTCAAAGACTGGCAGTTTACACAGATCAAAGCAGCAAGACTGTCACCTGCATTTTGTGACATACATGCTATTTTTAGTTGCATGTAATCCCATAAAAGAAATAAAAACTTTTACTACCTTATCTGCCAGCCCAGTAATTGTATACCATGGTGTATCCTACTAACAGAATTTGCCCTTATGGATAATAATGTGGGCTAAACAAGCAGCTGCCCCTTCCACCTGCACTGCCAGCAAACTGCAGCAGGTCAGTGCAGATGGTGCTCCTTGGGTCTGGGGTAGAGTTAACTTTCTTCATGCTCACTGAAGGTGGGGGCTGCATCTCAGATTTGTGCTGTTGATAACACAGAGATGCTTCCATTATTACCAAGCAGCTCTGAGAGTCGAGGCCTTTCCTGCTCGCCACCCCACCCATGAGGACACTGCGGGTGCACAAGGATCTGTGAAGGGACACAGCCAGAACTGTTGACTGTCACTAACCAAAGGGATCATGCTCAGAACCCACAGCTGGAGAAAGAAGGAGGAAGGGGGGATATTTGGAGTGATGGCATTTATGTTCCCAAGTCACCATTACACATGATGGGGCCCTGCTCTCCTGGAGATGGCTGAACATCTCCCTGCCCATGAGAAGCAGTGAATGAATTCCTTGTTTTGTTTTGCATTTGTGCACAATTTTGCTTTATGTATTAAACTATCTTTATCTCATTCACGAATTCTCTCTTTTTAAAAATTTTCTGATTCTTTCTCATCCCACTAGTAGAAGAGTGAGATAGAAATTCCATGGGACGGAGTTGTTGGCTAGGGTGAAACCATGACAAGAGGGTACCTCAACTGCATGCTCATTAGTATCCCTTGACAATGAACAAAAATAAGATATCTTACCTCTCTTGTAGTAACTGCCCCTTCTTTCTTCCCATCTTTTTAAGATAGCAACCTATTAAGTGCCAAACTAATATTTTTCTCTCATAAATACCTATCAATATAAGGTTTCCTTCAAAATTACCACTGTGACAAGCCATAAACAAACCTCATTCATTGAGTGTCTGGGTTCTCTCAAGGAATTTATTTGAAAAGGAAAACAAATTTTTTCTTTGAGACACTCACTGGACCATGTGAGATAAATTAAAAGCTGTGGTTTATTTTCTTCTTTGTTTCTCTTGCTATAAATTCATGCCTTGCACCACACTTTACAAGGCTGGGTGTTCTGTCCCAGTTTTTGTTCAGAATAAGCAGACCAACTAGGAATGAATAATACCATAAGAATGCATTTGAAAGAAACTTCTAAGACTAGAATCAAAAGGATCATGACAAGACTAAGCACATAGGATAAATTACTTCAGTAAGATCATAAGACTCTTTAAAGGCTTTTATGAGAAAAGAAAGAGAAAAAAGGAAAAAAATGTAAAGAAAAAGAAAGACTAAACCAGTGGTTCTAAGTCAATATTTCTACTCCTGACTGCTACCATATACTGAGGTGATTCATGAATACGTTTTGTGGTGAATTTTTTGAGCAAAACAAGCTGAAAAAAGTGGATGATATAAAAAAATAAAGACTAAATCTAAAAATCTAGCTGAAAGTGAGAATCCCCCCAAGTACTGCATAAATAGAATAGAATATTTCTGTTGGAACAGATCTCTAATGATCATCTGGTTCCACTGCTTGCCTGCTTCAGCAAACACAAAAAGTTTAAGTTCTTATTGAGGGAATTGTCCAAATGCCTCTATAACACTGTCAGGATTGGGGTACCAATGCTTTTTTGGGAAGCCTGTTCTAGTACTTGCCCTACCTCTTGGTAAGGAAATGCTTCCTAATGTCAAGTCTGAATTTTCCCTGATACTAATCAGAAACTTAAGATTCTCTCAGATTATCTCAAAATCCGCTTATTTAATAGAATAAAAATATCTATTAAGAGATATTTGAAACTGACTACGAGGAAACAAATGTCACAATCTACTTGACAATATAGCTCCTAAATAATGAATTTACTACTGAAGTCCCAGAATAATGGAATTATTTGTTTTAAAAGGCATCTTTAACATCACCTAGTTCCAATCCCTCTCAACAGACAGGGCCTCCTTCCATTGACCCGGATGCCTTATCCAACCTGGTCCTAAACACTTCCAGGGATGTGGCACCCCCAGTCTTCTCTGGGCAGCCTGTTCCAGTAACTTACCACCCTCACAGTAAAGAACCTATTCCTACTATCTAATCTAAAAACCTTCTCTCAGCTGAAAGCCATTCCTCATTGTCCTATTATTACATACCCCCACAAAAATCTATCCCTAAGAAGTCATAATACCAATTAGCTAGACTCACTCATTATTGGATACAGGCATTCATGTTACTGCAGAGGTTTTAACTAGTCACTTAGCCATAGCTGAGATCACACTAAAGAACTGTTTTGAACAAAACATGTAACTTGACAGAGCAACTATCAGAGTTGTATTTAGCAGTTCACATTATGGAACAGCATCAATGAAGAACATGGTTTCACCTATTGATATTTTCTTCAACATAAAAGTGAAAAAAGATGCCTGTGATGTTAAATCTGATATTGATGATGCTGAGAACTTTCAGACACGTGCCAACACAGACAAAAATCAATCTGAGATGTAGGAAAGTGCTATTACTTCATGAAAATGATGCTCTGCTTCTCTGTAACTGAAAACAAGACAAAGTGGAATGACAGCAGAAGCAGGAAATATGAAGAGAGTACATCTGTCACTCAAAAAGAACATCTACAACCAACCAGTGATACACAAGTTGGAAAAGCACAAAAGTATCAATTGCTTTACTCCTAGATCTCATGTCAGTGAGCAGAGACCACGGAGAAGACAGCATTACAAGTGATAAAACATGTCACCTGAACTAGTGGAAGTGCTAACATCTGACAAAGAAAATAAAACCTAAACCAACCAACACCAATCCTACACCACCCAAAGAGGAGATGCTCTTAGGGCTTCTACTCATACAGGGCATTTATTACATCTAAGAGGAGAGCTGATCTTTTACTACCCTTTCTTTTCTCCCCAGAATCCCTGCAATGACACCTGAAACTTCTTCAGGTTATCTGCATCTCTTCGCCTGGTATAGTCCTCCAGAACAGCCACAGTGGGTCAATAAACTCACCTGCTCTCTTAGGCACAGAGATATTACTATGGAATGTGTTCAGAAATTGTACCATTAGGGGACACGTTCAGAGTATTACAAGGTACCAGAGATCAGTCCTCCCTATCATTCTTACAATATGCATAAGAGCACAGTTCAATGGACACAAAAGCCTTTATTTATTAGCAGGACTATTTAAAGAGCACATAGGATGGCTACATCTTATGCTGGTAGGTCTCCAAACACTTGTATTATGGGCAAATACCTCACTCTGAAATGCTTTTATTTAGTTTTTAAAGACAAAATATGCTTTGCTCCTGATAAGAAACATATTCTCAACTGATAAAAAATGTTAAAGTGATGCTCCACCTACCTTAAACATTGTTCCTTGATAGCCTGCTGAAAGAGCCCTTGCTCTGTCCTGGAGCTGTTTTTTAAATCACTCCTCAAGAGTTAAGAACCTTATCCTGTGATATGCAAAATCAAAACAAGACTGAAGTCTTTATTCTAGGAGATCTATGGCTAAAGTATTCACCCAAGATAGGTGTGGTTCCTTCAATTCTAAAGCAGGATCCAAATCTTCCAAGAAATTTTCCTGTAATCAAATGTCAGCTGGCCTTTCTTCTCATTAGGAATTCAAAAACCACACACATGGACAATAATACAGACAAACACAACAGCTTTAGCAGCAGGAAACACATACACCATTATCCACTGAACTAACTGGAGAAGGAAAGGGAATTGCAGAAATCCTGGGAACATGTTATCTATTTCTGTTATTTATGGTGTATAATCTTTAAAATTAGAGAAGAGCACACTCTTTGACCTGAAAAGCTTAAAGCACATTTTAAAGATGACAAGACACCTCTGGCTTTGTGGCTACTCATTTCTAACAGATCAAGACCCTCCCTAATTTACACAAATGAATGCATGGCAACACATGATGACAAAAAAAAAAAAAAAAAAAAAGAGAAGATTAAAATGCCTACAAGATTCAAGTGTATAGTTTTGACCTTTCCATTTCAATATTTCAGGGAACACTACTATTAAACATAAAAAGGAAACATCTATTTTTCTGCAATGAAAGAGTACTAAAACTAGATAACTCAGTGTCTGCTTTGTTACCTGCAGATAGTATGAAGCAAAAAAAGACAGAAAGGGGAGTCAGTCTAACAATCTACTGCCAAATATTGCAGCCATTTTTAAAGTACCTGGCTCCAGCTATATTTGACATGTTAAAAAAAATAATTTTGTTCTATTGCTATAGATAAAGGACAATTTCCATATTTCTTTTAAAAGAAGCATAAAGTGAACTTAATTAACTAACGTGCTTTCCTATTTCATTAGCTGAAAATGCTATTGCCTGTTCAGAGAAAGATTGGCAGAATTCTATAGAATCCAACCATAGTTATTTAGATGCAATTCTTGTCTTCCTTTTCTCACCCACACAACTGTACTATACTTAATAAAACAGGTATTAAATTTGAATGCACAGCATGAATTACAGTCCTAGTTCTCACCATCGATTCAATCTTTTCAGCAAAGAAGCCCTATTGTAATTTTAGCTACATTATCAGACAGTTTAACTCCAAATTTGCTAGTTTAAATTTTCTATATCTTCAAACAATTTCCTTTAAATACTGGGTGCCAACTTTCCATACCCTAAGAAAATAAAGCATCCTTCTGAGTATGAAATATGGGGCACTTCATCCCTTTTCTTTTTTGCCTCCTATAAATCTTGGTACTATTTGCATCTTTATTTGGAATATTTTTGTAAAAAGAAAGTAGAAACAGAGGTGTGCTCTTAGGAATACTGCCCAGAGACTTAAAAAAAAAATGTTGTTAGAATTGCAGGTCATTGGAACAAAAGGAAACACCAAGATGGTCCTCATAGAATTAACGTTTTGTAGGCTGATACTCTTGCTTTTGGCTAAGTGCAGCTGAGAAAGTCTTGCTACACCTAAAATTCTGAACAGATTTGTACTGGTAGTGAGCTTTATTGTGAAAAGAGACTTTTCAAGAAAGAACTGTGCATTGGACTACAGACACTATTTTATTCTATTGTGCTTAGAAAACATTTCTTAGACTCATCCATGTGGCAAGTATAGAGAATTAGGAAGAATAACAGTTCTAGCCATTTCTTCAAAAAATTAAAACAAAAAAGCCCCACACAACTTAAATGCAGTTTTCTTCAACACAGTTGCAATTGAAAACCACATGAAAATAACTGTCCTTTTTAGTGTGGAAAGGCTGTAAGAACCTGGAGTAATATATTCAAAATTCTCAAGAAAGGTACCTTTCACTGCATGCAAAGTCACTACAATTCCTTTATTTTTTTGGTGGGGGTTGTGGGGGAGCGTGGTGAGCAGAGGGTATTAGACAAATATGACACAAATCCTCCCTATGACCAAGAACTACTACTCTAATAGGGCTTATTAATCTTTCTTTAGCAAAATAATGTCACGGGGAAAAATATGTTCTCTCCATTTTCACCAGAAAAGTCATATTGATGGGTGCAGTAATTGCAGCAGTAATAACTTTTCCATGTTCCAAGTTCAGCAGCTTCATTGACTTTGCTAAGTTGACAATGAATAAAACTTTGTAGAATCTCTTTCCAGAAATACCACCAGCATGGCTTTGCTAAACACAGACAATTTGAGACTGGTGCATCAGCTCATTTTCTGAGGGGAAATAGCATACATACAGCTCTAAAATATGCTAAACCAACTTGTAAGTGGAAAAGTCAAGTTAAGATTTCAACTAATGATTTCAGAAAATCTCAGTCACTGATGTCTCTGTTTGGTATTCTTTTCAGGCCTTCAGTTGCTTATTTTAACTAAAAAGTAATTAAGTAAGTACAATAGAGTGCATTTTAGCCTATTAAGTTATTTTCATGGGAATTTAAATAAATTAGTTATAATTAGATCTAATGAAATCTCTAAGAGTGCTGGGTTTAAGTTCAGAATTTATTCTATTGTCTGTGACTACTACAGTATCAAAATACATTCAAAATGTACTTCACATGTGAGCTCTCAAATTAACATGAAGATCTAAAAAAAAGTTTCAACATTACTTTCTCTTACCATCCATTGTTCTTATATATTATTAAAATGTGTAACAAAAAGATCAAAAGAAAGAAAAACATACTGAGACAAAAGGATTGTAATATTAATTGTTGGAGAAAAAAAAAGAGACTTATAGGCTCAAGAAAGAATCATTTACGTTGAATTCCTAGAGAGACTGGAAAATTAAGTCAACAGATCTTTTTGCAGTACTTTTAAGTGCTTCAGTATAATATTACATACAAGAAATACGAAAATAAATTAAAAGCCCTGCTTGCAGTAAGAAAACAATCAGAAGAAAACCAGCATTTTTAACAAATTGAACACCTCCAAAAAGACAGAAGAACAAGGCAAGGAAATGAAGTTCAAATTTAGAATAAAAACTCCATCTGATACCACAAGCACAAACCACCAAGAATCACTTAAAAGATCCTAGAGCTCCTAGAAAAGTAACAGATCTCTTAATGACTGCAGTTACTATTTATTGTAGTAGTAACAAAACAGAAGCACATAAAGTCTTTTATTGCACAGTAGAATAAAGGGAAGACAATGATAAAATATTTATCCTTTTTTCTCTTCCTATTCATTTTCTAATTTCAGAGTTCTTACTCTTCTTACCCTCAAGTCCTTAAAATCCACAACCCTTTTGCCTCTCAAATGTTCCAAAAACAGCACATGTAGTGCTGAGAGTCTATAGTCTATTCCTGGAATTCACCTCTTTATGGACAACAGTCCCCATAAATCCAACCGCCATTACTGATGATTTATTAACCATTCAGCCAGAGAGAATTTAAAAATAGATTTCAGTTTGTGACACATTTCACTGTTATTATCTCTCTTTTCTGAGGAGGTATCACTCATTTCTCAATCCAGCCACTTTCTTGACACTAATCATTATCCCTACTGCTACTCAGGACCATTTGTGTTATACCACAACTGAGAATGTCCACTGAATGATTAGCACAGTCAGTTCTTGGTAAATTTTTATAAGCCTAAATTCACTTTTTTCCTCCTTGGAAAGACTACTCCCTTTCTGGTACTCTTTTACACATTACTAAGCCTATCTTCCTTTTAGCATCCTCATCAGAAGTCTCTCCCATATGAGAGAGCATCCTGCACTGGAAAAGCTATTTAAATATATTCAACGTGTCACTGCTTTGTTACATTACAAATAGGCAAGTTCCTCAATTACCTTTGTGACAAAAGACTTCAGACCACTGAACACGTTGAGGAGGATCAGCACACCTGTGCTGAGTATCTTGACAACTATTTTGCTTAGCAGAAATTCCACTTCATTATTTTCTGCAGTCAGATGTTGTCAACAGATTTTCTCCACTCCATCGTGTTTTGTTGCAGTGGGGTGCAATGGCTGCTTATCCCCATGTTTACCATCCACTGGTGGATCACAAATAACAGGCAATTCCGAATAGGTGTTTACCTTTAACACTATAAAGGACCTGGTTTTCATTGACTAGAGGAAAAGCCCAAGCAGACTAAGTTTAAAAAGACTGACAGAGACCATAACATTGATAAAGAATTATATTTTTGTCATTTCAAGACAAAGAAAGACCTTAATTAAAGGATAGGACTTAGAAGTCAGCAGATCCAAGAAATTTTATGCTTGTTTTTTGATACACAGTGAAAAAAATTCTACACCACAGCTGTGTAAGTTTTCTGTAGAGTCACCACTGTTTCTACTGTTTCCTTATAAGAGTCCCTCTTGTATTTACAAAGATTATTTCAGAATTGGCTCAGCAGTTAACATAAGACTAAGAAAAGTAGCAGGAGGAAAAAAACATTATGCTCACAAGCAAAACAAAACCCACAAAACTCCAGGAGCTAAGAAACATTACGATTACCTTTTTTCTTCACTTGTTTTATTTTCTTACTTGGTGGTTCCATCTGCCTAAGTGACAGCTTGTTCAAAATCCCCACTGGTCCTTTTTTAATGCAGCATTTTTTAAGAGTATACAAAGATTAATCTGTAATTATCAACCCTCTCAGGATACCAGCCACTACTAAAAAAAATGCCTAATTAAATTATCCTAAGATTAATAGTGATTTTTATATAAATGCAGCAGTCAAACAAACATGAAAAAGGCATACAATGGAAATGGAGAAATAAACAGCATCTTCCCAAATCCACAAAAGCACTTATATTTCTTCAGCTGGAGTCTATTTTTTGGTTCCTCAATGATTTAATCACAAAATTAGATTTCTAAATTGTAACACAGTCCTTTCAAAGCAATATAAGAGACTTTAAGTTTACCTGTGGAAGCCTAAAATCCTTGAGCAAACTGAGAAAAAAATAACTGTAACATGCAAACCCCAGCAATTTGGTCCCCCACTATTTATGTTCAGAGATTACTAAAACCAGCTGATATGTTAAGCAACCTGATTGCCATTATTTCCACAATAATCCTTTGACCACCATAAAAAAATAATTAAAAAATGGACAATTAAACCCAAACAGAATCTAAGTGTAATCAGTACCTCTTAATCAATTACTAATTGATCACCTAATCAATGTAGTTTCAAAATTGCTCTCAAAAGGAAAGAGATCCATTCTAAAGGAAACCTTATCCTTACAGCATTTTTCAGCATCCTTCCTTCAGAAGAAAAAATCTTCATACTTTTGCAATTGTCTCTTTGTTACATGACCTTACATTACTCCCCTTTTCCTTGCTATTTTTTTGCCTCTATAAATTTAAAGGCAGACATTTTATTTTACAATGTCTATGAAAATAAGTTCCTGCATAACTGCCATTCATCAGTGACAGAAAAGACTACAATATGTCAAACCAGAGAGGCAGCTACTCTAGAGAGCATGGACCAGATACACATTTTATATTCTGTGTAATGATGCAACACATCTTCAGAGTAACACTATAGTTTAACAGTCTGTAGAAAGCTCTAAGAATTCCATAGTCCCAAAAGGAAACATTTCAAAGCAGCAGTGTTAAGTCATTGCTTTCATAGGCAGAGATGTGACATTACAACTGGTAGTTAAAGGAAACATGGTAATTCTTAAGTGCTGAAGTTCTGAAAACATAATAATTTCTTTTGTTAATTTTGCAGTTGCATATTTGGTCTCAACTGCAAGAATGAAAAAAGCACCAACAGCTCCCTCTCTGAATATTATGACAGTTCACACAGAAATTCTTGCTCAGCATTTGTACCCAAAGAATCAGTCTAACCATGTCAGAAAGACTAGTTTAGTTTCCAGCCCTCAAATATAATTAAGGTTACCTTTTTTATTTGCAAAACACCTATAAAAGGCTCTGTAAAATGATGATGTTGTTTTCCCAGCTATCAATAAGTTTACATGACCATTAATAAACCCACAACCTTTAAAATGTTCCGGGTAGCTAAAATGAAAAATTGAAAAATCTAACTTAAAAACAGTGGTTGTACATCATCCCTGCACAATGAAAACCATCACTGTCCAGTGAAAAAAAGGAGTAAGATTGATAGCAAATCTTCCACATTACATTACAAGGAGTAGCTGAGGTTTGTTTATCAGCTGTGGTTGGTTAGACTGGAGAAAAGGGTGATCAGGAGGGACTTTATCTCTCTCCACAGCTACCTAAAAGGAGGCTGGAGTGAGAGGGTGTCAGTCTCTTCTCCCAGGTAACAAGTGGCAGGATGAAAGTAAACAGACTTAAGTTCTTCCAGGGGAGATTTAGATTAGATATGAGGAAAAAGAAAATTGGAAAGGGTTTAAAAGCATTGGACTGGACTGCCCTGGGAAGTGGTAGAGCCACCATCCCTTGGTAATAAT
Source organism: Passer montanus (assembly GCF_014805655.1). NCBI lineage: Eukaryota > Metazoa > Chordata > Aves > Passeriformes > Passeridae > Passer > Passer montanus. Next base: position 649,698 of record NW_024359832.1, on the reverse strand, counting down.
AAAGGAATGTGGATATAGCACTTGAGGATGAGGTTTAGTGATGAACATGTTGGTGGTGCTAGGTTGACAGTTGGACTTGATGATCTTACAGGTCTTTTCAAACCTTCATGATTCTATGATTATAATAATATACTAAACAATCTTGTAAAGGAAATATTGTCTAGATAATTATTGTTTGCATTAAAATAATGACCATTGCATGTCTGAATTACAATATTAATTAAAGTAATTTACATGGTCAGGTTTAAAATTATTTGTGATGAAATAATTCTAATTCACTCAATCATTTGTAGACTAAAAATAGTCTTTGTAGTGTACCCACAAAACTAGGTGCTACAGTCTTACACAACAGCACTTTGGATAATAATATCTACAAATGTGTTCTTAAATGTTTTGCACTTATTATTTTGCACAAATTAAAGGTATAATCCATCTAACAAACTGTACAAAAATATTCTTTGATGTTAGCAGAAAAACATGTTTAAATGCTTTCAAAACCACCAAATATGAAAATATTTGCTAGGAGTAAACTTTTCTTAAAACAAAAACCTAATATATGGCTTGTGTAATGAGTATCATTATTTTAAACTGGGATTATTTGCAGATATATCTATTAGGATATGAATTTAAAGTGAAAGCTGTATTTTAAAACAAAAATAAGTTAAAATCTACCAGTTCATGAACTAAACATTCAGACAACTTCCACAGCTAACTGAATGCTCTGCTTTCCAGAATGTTAAAGCTACATAAGACTAGTTGGTATTTCAGAAGCATACCTAAGACAAAAACTATTCTCCCAAGAACAACACTATGTTTTATTAATTAAAATAACTAATATTTCTAAAATTCATTGTCTTCAAACTGAGGTTTGTGAAAGACATTAAGGAATTCAGACCAGAATATTAAAGTAGGATAGTTCATCTCGTTAAATTCCATAAATTTTACTTAAAAGATGTTTATTCATATTGGTACTTTTCCAAGCAATCCACAGGACCTCAGAGTTATGCAATTTGTTTCAGTAATTCTATAATAAGTGCTAAACAAATATAATAATGCTAATCCAAATAATTTCTAAACAAAACACAAAGTTATTTGTGTAATTACAAGAATAAGTAAATACAGACAGAAACAATCCAGAAATAAAACAAAAAATTGTATGGTAAATGGAAACCAATTACTGTAGAGGATTATTATTTATTACTGATTTCCTATTATTTACGGAACTTTACCTGTATGAAAATGAATCAGAGAAATTTAAAAATATTCATGGACTGATAAAAAAGATCCTTATAATCAATTTTCAGAAATAAGAATCCATTATCACTTAAAAAAGTTGCAGTTTCACAGATTTATGTGCACAAAATTAGACATAATTTTACTTAAAATATAATTTTTTAAAAAATCATTTGACAGCCTCACTTAGCTACAGTTAGTTACTAGACTTCAATGGTTTTGACATGTAGAATATTAGTTGAAAAGTAAGTGTCTTGCCTTTGGAGACAGGTAGTGCTTTAAGCTAAACAGACGTCTTGTCTGGCTCTCTCTCCTCTAATGTAGGACATCTTTTCCCTGAAGGCATTTTTGCAATTCATTAATCATTCTAACTGGAAAATTTCAAAGTCAAAGCTTTATGTTTATGCTAAATTTATGTAGATCTAGGTACAGATATTGCTTTCAACTACTTAGAAATATATCTGGAGTAGTTTCTAGTGATTTCCAAGATCTAGGGAGCCTGACCCAAACACATCAGAAACCACTGCAGTTTCTCATTGAACTCATATCCTACACATAATGGATTATAAACATTTCTTATTCTGAAAACAACATCTGACTTAAAATGTCACAATCTATAAGTACTGGCTGTATTTTACATACATTGAAGTAGACTTAAAGTTTCTTGTTTATTTTAAATACTGACACACTAGTTTCTTTAGCTTCCAAAGAATCTCTGCGATAACAATAATAACAATAATTTATCACAGTTAAATCATACTTCGGTACCTGTAATTCCATAAATGAAAGAAAAATGCTTATGGCAGAACTTCCATTTTACCAGCAGGAAAACCACTTGGAATATACAGGGGCTATAAAGTGGCTAGTATCAACGCGTGACACAAACGCTCCTGCTTCCATTATGCAAACCCAAATTTAATAATTCCTTTTTAAATTTAAAAATCAAACTGGTTTATCTAAATTCTTTTGTGACTTCACATCAAAATGAAATTTAAAATATACCTTAGAAGCAAAATGGAAATCATTCAATTACCTTTATCTAAGAAAATTGTTTCTCAATTTTAAAGACTTCTTTTACTGAATATTTCTAATGGTCACTGAGAAGATACAGATTCTTGGCACTTTCTCAAAATTAGTTCTGTAGAGAACAAATTTTGATATGGGTGGGCATAACTCACACAGCCCAAATTCAAGGAAATATCCTAGAATTTACCTATTTCTGATAGCTCCCTAAGAAATCATCGATTTAGGACAAAAAAAACCCATAGAATTGTTATGATGTTTGCAACTTCAGAATAAGCAGTAACTTCTAGGTTTCTTGCCACCAGTGATCACTGGAATTTTACATAATACAGAACACAATTAAAACCAGAAATTTATAAATAATCACAAGGAAAAAAAAAAAGAATAGTAAGATTTTGAGCTGTGATTTCTTTCATTAGGGCCAAAAATTAAGGGACTTGTTTTTGTTGGCCACTAAAGAAAAAAAAAAAAAATAGAAATCAAAGTGGCTAGAGAGTGAAAGAAACACTGAATATGAACAACAGTCAGTAACTGTGAAACCAAATAAACAGACTCTGGATCAGATACATTATTGAGAAAAGAGGTATTATTTAGGTATTATATTGAGAAAATAGGCATATTGATATTAGACTTTCAATTACATAACAACTGCCTAGATGGGATATTAAAGATTTTTTTGCCTGACCTGTATTCATTCCTGTTCCAAATGCATGTTACCTGAAAACACAAAATAATGAGAAAAAAATTGTTAATTATAATATTTAGCTAGTTAGAACCTCTACAGATTTCCTTTAAAAAACCTAAATGTGGCCAGTAAAGTTGGTAGAATAAAGAGGATGAGAACTGCTGAGACTTTGAACTTATTTTTGTCATAGTGAAAATTTACATTTCAATTAATTCATACCAGTGCTGTAATCTATTCACAGCTTTTAAAACCATTGGGACTTTTTTCCTTTTACATTTTGTATTGAAATACCTTGATTAACACCGAATTCCACAATTACTTTACATAAAAGTTTTCACATTAGTACTGCAAAAATAAAAGGCTAACAAAATCAGTATGATAGCATCAATGACAGAATATGTGCTTTTTATTTATACTTCAAAGGAGAGATTTTAATAAATTAAATGCATGTCAGAATTTGTAAAAATATCTGCATCAACATGACTCTATTTTTCCTTCTCTTCCTTTCTGCCTCCAAATACCTGCTTCTATCTATTTCCAGATTGACAAATTCTTTTTATTATAATGTTAATGCATTACATCAGAGTTGATAGCATATGCATGGAGGAGAAAGATAAGTGATGCATCTTGGTACCTTTTCCTGTGAAACTACATTAGCCTCCTGGGATACAGGATAGGATGAAGCTGCAGATTCAAAGATCATTACACTGCTTATAACCCTTTGTATTTATCCCCAGTGCTGCTAAAACTTTACAGAAAATCTAATTTCTCTGAAGCTGCATTAATGTCAAACGACACCTTTTTGTACGCCAGACTTCATTCCACCTAGCAGGTAATGCACAAAAGGATCTAGTGTCAATCACAGGGAATTATAAAAAAGTTAAAGGTTTGGCATATTTGGCAAAGAATTCCACCAGTGCTCTACCCCTAATTTACTATGGCATTTTTGCTCTTCTATTCTGTTTGGGTTTTATTAAGCAGAAAGATGAAGTGATAAGCAATGCAGTCAAGGCTGTACTTTATCTTTTATCATTTTCTTACCACATGGGAGATCTTTTATGACTAATATAGGTAAGTTTTTCACCTCAGAAACAGTCACCTTACAGAAAAAGTACAGAGCATGCCTAAAAAGGGAAAAAAAAAATCCAAGGACCAGCTAATATTCCAGTCAAAACAAAGCAGAAAATAGAACCTCTCTCCATTCACACATCAGTAAAAAACTGAAACAAAACACCACAGCAGCTGTGTAGTGAATGAAAACTGTCTTCTCATTGATCTATTCCACTGACAGACTGCTATGTCAATATTACACTTAAGATTTCAATTATAAACATAAAAAAGTACACATTTGTATTCTATAAAAGAAATTAAAAGACAGTCCATGTCCTTCAGGATGGTTTCCATTTTTTTCACTGAGTAACTTAGAAACAACATCAAATATGAAAAAAAAGTGTACTCTTTTTACTATCATGATTACATATCACTTTTTCTTACATGTAACTTTTTCTTTTGATGATACCAAATAAATGCAGATCTTAAGGTTCTCTTCTGGACAGAGTAATATTCAGGTGGTGTTTTATACGTTGTGCCAAAAAGAGGTATTCCAGCTTTCAATCTAAACCAGAGGCTTTTGTCATTACCAGGTGTCTTCAATAGAAAGAACACTGCAAACAACAACAAAAAATCATAGAATGGTTTGGGCTGGAAGGGACTTTAATAATCATCTAGTACACCAGACCCTGTAACAGAGTGGGGTGCTCTTCACTGGACAGTGCTGATCAAAGTCCCATTCACTTTAAACACTTCCAGGGACAGGGCACCCACAATTTCTCTAGACAATCTGTTCCAGTGCCTCAACACCATTACTGTAAAAAATATCTTCCTTAAGTTCAATCTAAATCAACCCTCTCGTACTTCATGACCATTATCCCTGGTCTTACCACTACAGGGTCTCCATCTTTCTTATAAGAACCCCTTATTACTGAAAAGCTGAAATCACATCTTTCTGCAGAGTTCTCTTCTACAGCATGAAGAACTCCAACTCTATTAATCTTTCCTCATAGGAAAGGTTCTCATTCTATCCCTCTGAACTGTTAATTATTTTTGACCTAAGTTTTATCCATCTTAAGCTGGCTATCTTTTATCTATTACTCACATGATGATAATGATGAGCCAATCTTGTTACACTGGTATAGTTTTCTTCATAAGGACACTCTCACCAGAGTTTTAGCTTCTCTTATTAATGCTTGCTATCTTCTTTCTTGGAGCAAGAGATATCTTTAACCGATGAAACTTGACTTATTGCATGAACATGTATGTGTAAGCTACTCTAAGCTAACCTTACAGTAAAAGAAAGGCATTCAAGTTATTAAAGAGGAGGTGGACTTCATCTACAGAAAGTATGTGAAGCAGTTCAGCTGAAGATTGTATATATGGCACTTACGGAGAAGATTGTATATATGGCACTTACGGACATGATTAAATGACCTTAATGTCACTTCTATCCTAAAGGACTCTATGATTCTAGAACTTCCTGTTTCCCTTTGTTGAATTCAAGCAAGTGTCGAGCTCCCTAGCTTTCAGATGTTCACAGAGCTAAGTCAAGGAACTACAGATCTACAGGACTACAAGACAAGAAAATCTGAAAAGGTATAACGAAAAAAATATGACATGAGAATGGTCAAATAGTGGAGAAATAAAAAATTTTAATCCTTAAAACTTTTGAAATTTGATGTGGGCTAGACCTACAGAGTCAGATCTAACTGGAACTGCTATGAGCAAGGAGTCAGATAGGAGGACCTCCCTCCCAATCTAAGTCTATGATTCCATTTGCAATGCAAATTACAGGAAAAGCTAGTACAAGCATTAGCTGGCAACATTTCTCACAGGCCTGAATATACATCAAAGCAAAACTTCAAAACAAAGATCAAGGAATATTAAGGAGTTCTGTGACTGTTTCTTTCCAAGTGTCAGGTTATTTTCTTTCAAGTCAAATGCGTCATCTTTGACTGATATGTGTATGTCATGTCACCTATATCAAGCACTGAAAAAGCTCAAGTCTCTTCATTACCCTACTTTTAAAAGTGAATTTTTCAAATTAATATGTAAAATAAACACATATAAAACCACATACTGAAAACAGATAAATTCAATTTCTTGGAAGAATTGGTTACTTTAGTTACCACAGAGTCAGTTTAAAACTTTTTCTGCACTGCAAGTTTTGAATTTATTGTTTCTATACTTTCTTTTACTTCTGCATTTCAGCAGAAGAAACAAACAAAAGTACTCAAATGAATGTACAAGTAAAACTTTTGGGATGTCAGACACTAATACTGCTATCTTTCCACAAACAAAACAAGGGAATCTGAATTAGACCAAGGGATCTGATGTGCAGAAATGCTCAGAGCTTCTACCTGGAGCTAAAGCCAAGTATCTGTGCTTGAACATACTGAAGTTACATATCCATAACTGTTTGTAAATATGCACTTTTCCAGAAAGTATATTTATGTTTAGTTGGTACTTCAGACTTAAAATCCCACCACTCATACTTTGTCATGTATTACGAGAGTAAGCATGGAAATGGGAATTTCACCTTTCATGATACCATAAACATAAATTTAGAATTGTGAAGCATTTGGGAACCATAAAGATAATTGCTATTAAAGAAAGGTAAGGCAACAAATGAATTTTATATTTAGAGCACAACTATACTTAAAAATTAATAAGAAATCAGTCATGTACACAGTAATAAAAAGTTACTCTCTAAACTTTGCACATCCAAGTGAGAATTAAAAAAAAATAAAAAGTTAAACAAGTCTCCATACAAATACTACATACATACAGAATAACATATTAAACACAAGGGAGAAACATGCAACATAAGGTGATATACAGCTACAATTATTTCAGATATTTCCTAACTCTGAAATATTAAATTATATAATTTTGTTATGAGGGTAAGTAAAAGATTATTTTATATTGTTTTAATTCACTATTACCATTTACCTAGAAAAATATCTTCCGTAACATGACATTTAATCACTACCTATTTTGCTTAACTTTTAGCACTGATTCTCTACGACCTGGGATTATTTTTATTGTGAGAACCCCAAAATAATTAATATGCAGGCAGTAGACAGAACTTATATTAATATTGCTTCTCATCTTCTTACAATTGCTGACTAATATTATCCTTCTGCTTTTCAATCCTCACTGTTGGAATTAACGCTAATTAAAAACTGGCACAGGCTTTATTCACAAATATTTAAGGACTCAGATCAAAGCCTTCAATTCTCACAGATGAAAAATTCAGTAATCCTCTGCAATATCATCTACAAACCTGCAAACAGAAGACAGCATCCTTTACTTTTTCTTATATACTTTTCTCCTTTTTTTCTTCTTCTCAGCTCATTTAAGGAATAGTCTAGAGGTGGGTCAACTGAGCATTTAGAAATATATTTAAATTCTGATGTCTTCAATATATGACACTACTTTCTAAATCAACTTCTTAAAACTTTTAGATTAACCAAAATTCTATAACATCACTTTGTCGATTTTACAAAAATAATTTACTTTGACTCTAATCTGTTTTAAATTCTAAACTATTTTTTAAAAAATTATTAACCATACCATGCATTAGAATACAAACTACTTAAAAAAAGTAGTTTTCAATAATGCTTTAAAGTATTATGCTTCTAAAATAAATATTTATGACAGATAGTTATAAGCTAAAATTCATTCTCTATCATAGACAGTTTCATTCAAAAAATATAATTCTTCTAAAGTAGATTACGACACTCTCATATATACATTTTGTTTAAAAAAAAGCCCTCTAGAAATACTAAGATGTTGAGCAATGGAAGGCTGTAAGCCTCAAAATATCTCTGCATTAGATACAGAAAAGTAATAAACTATCATACAGGAAATATCTACCAAATAGGTAAGAAGCCAAAAAGGAAGCAAAGACACTTTTTGAAACTGTTTTAATCTAATATGCAGAAATACTGCATTATCACAACTGTGATTATAGTGCTAGTGGATAGTTCTAAAAAAAGATCAGAATTAAGGTTGACTGTCTTAATTAGGACTTCAATTTAATAAATTCAAATGTCTCATTTAATCGTAACAATTAATTTTCCTTAATACTCAGCTTGACATCACCCTAAAACCCCTTTATCCTATGTTACTAATTCTGTATCAACTCAGCTTTCATTTTCATTTTGACTATATACAAACCCATAAATATTCCCTCACAAATGTAAGCTTCAGATTAGTGGTACGATTACCCAAACACCAAAGGTTATTTTATGTAATTCCAATTATTTTCAGAGGTTTTCCTTTTTAAATTTCAATTAATTTTTCAAGTTCTAGCCAAAAAGATCAGTTGTTTTTTTAAATGTGACAATATACTCAACCACTGAAATCTTGGCTCTAAAAGTCTGGAGTCAAGCATGTGGGAGGAAGGGGGAAAGAAGGTGGGGAGATTCAGGAAATATAGACCTTGACAGGAAAATAAATACACACATACTGGCAGTTGCAAACTGCAAAAAAAGTGGTAGGCAGTAAAGATTGGGGAAAATTCTCTTGCAGTTCATAATATATTGTACATAAATAAATACATCTTAAAACATCTCTTCATTCAACATAGTAAATAAGAACCAAAGTGCCATGAGAGGCTGGCCAGAAAGGACTGCCTCTGTACTGATATTTCAGAGACTGTCCAGCACAAAGCAAAAGTTCATGCATGATAATTAGTTATGTGTACAATGACACAATGAGCTATCTGAATACTAATACATGATCCCACTGTAGGAATATTAGACAGGGAGTATATAGGTAAAACATTTGTCCACAGAATACATTTAGAAGTTGCAAATGCTTTTTGAGAATCACACATACGTACAATCACTTCTTGCCTTCCTTATTAAGGTTCCAAAAAGACAGTCTTTTTGCCCAGAGATGCATGAGAAATAAAAATTACAAGGCAAGATGAAGATTTTAGAATTTTGCCTTATTGAATTTATAGACCCACTCCTTAGAGGTGTGCTTTCTTTTAAAAGCTCTAAAGCCTTTACTAAATTGACTAAATTATTCCTAAAGGATCATTTGTTTTACCAAAAGCACATAGAACTCTATAAAAACAAAAGACAATTAGTTAATTTATAAACCACTGAATAAAAACTGCTATTTACAGATTTTATTTATAAGTCTTGCAGAAAAATATTTAGTATGCATTCCCTGAAGAAAGAGGAGACTACAGAGCTTCAAAATTAAAGGAAAATCTTGTAAAAGAAATAATGAAATAGCTGGATTCCAATTTCCACAGATGATAAAGCAGGTATAATTTTCTATTATTGACAGCTTATTTTTACATCAAATACAAAAACCTTTAAAATAGATTCTACTCTTAAGCAAATACAATAGTTTACACCATATTCTTACAATTCCTATTTAATAAAACAAAAAGACCCACCTTTATCTATTTTATCTACTGAAGCACAACAATCTTTCTAAAAGTCACATGTGAAACAGGTTCCGTTTAAACTTATATCATGGGAAAATATGATTACCATTTCTGAGTAAATAAATTTTGGAAAAATGGACACAAAAAGCCCACATGATTTCTTTTTCTTTGAGAAAACTGCTTTTACTTAATTTTGAAGATTGCCTGGTAAAAACTATTTTCTAAATAATATTTTCAAGTCAAACAAAACAAAATTGTAATGAAGTAGTTGAGGAAGATAAATCTCAGCAATTTTTTACTGTTTTATTACCTTATATATTGAAAAGAAGATGAAAATTCAGCTAATTTCAACCCTGCTCAAATCTTCTGACTCCCTGTTCATACATGGGACTTACAGAGGAATGCTGAAATTATCCACTGACATCTGCTTCAGGAGAATATTGTTGAGGATTGAAACAAGCTCATAGACCATGTTCAAACAACAATTTCCATGTTTTGTTAAACTGAAGTCCCATTTCCAAATACCATTTTTTGCAAATGATGACTAGTTTTAATGATTTATCATTCCTTCTATTCAATTATTGTGCATCATTTGAATTGAACTGCTATAAAGACTGCAAGATTCTGCCCTGTGCAATGAATCCTTTCAGGTTTTACCTACTGTCCTAGCAAAGCCCATCAGGAACGTCACAGGACTCCTCAACAGAAACTCAATAGGAACAGCTCTCGTGCACTGCAATCAGAGGAGAAGTTACAGCTTTTGTCACTAGTTGTTTCTGATCTAGCAAAGTGCATAGAAGTCAGAATGGTAGCCTTAAAAGCAATAAATTGCAATTATCTAAATCAATGTTGCCACTTTCACAGCACATCCCTCTGTGATGGTCTCTAACTTGCTCCTCCCAGGAGCTGAAAGCCATAAAATGAACAATAGGGCATTGCAGGTTGTGAAAAAGGTTTGAGTGGAATATTGTGATGTTCGGATAGACAGGCAGGGTGCCTCTGCCTGATGCAAATCCATGAAACATGCCTTCATAGAAAGCAAGTACAAGATATTTTACAAAGGCAATTTATAAAAAGAGGTAAGATAGCATTACAATTATGAAATTGTAATTACTCTTCTGCTAAGTAGGCTAGATTAACATTATTTTTCAGAAGCTATCTTATAAGTTATGTACAATTTTTTTTCCATTCTTATCCTGAGGAATCCTACTACTCCTCATTCAACACAGCACATTTCTGAGCAAGCATTTCAGTTCTCAGTTTTAAGAACTTGTGTAGGAGTATTCACAGCTTACTGGTTAGGTTTTACAACAGAAAATTACAAACAGTGCTAAACATCTAGAAATCATTGTTCTTTGGACAGCCTGGCATTTTAGGGGAGAAAGTAAAGAGGCTCTCTCTCAACTGGTTCTGTTTACAGTGAATAGCTCATTAGGTAGAATTGCTAATTAAAGCAAAAAGTAATTTTTAAAGCAGAAATTCTGCAAGAATAATCCATTCAAAATTTTCAGCCCTCTGAAGGAGTAGGAGAATACACCTCTCAATTCAACCAAGGATTTATTAAGTCTTCATACTCAGCTTTTTAATGAACTTTACTTTTTTAATGCGTAAATGACTGTAAGTGAGAAGACAATACATTATTTTTGTAAGATTGCTTCTTTAGGTCTTTCCTCCCATGATGTTCTGTCCATATCTCGGTTCCCAAATTCCAACCAGAACACCTTTCATCCCCTTGCCCCTACGATAAGCCACATCCAGGAAAAAAAACAAAAAATGCAAACAAAACCAAAATCAACCAACCAAAACCCCAACAAACTCTACAGTTTGGAGGTGAGAGTGCTTACACTGTCCTTCTACATTCATTAAATTCACACTTAGAATACACACAACTTTCCTTTATGCTGAAACATACACCCATCCAGGGATTCTGAACAGAGGTCCCCCTCTTGCTTTTCCACATTACAATCTTTCTACATGTCTATGAAAGCACAGGAGAGGTATGAAAAAGGGAAAAATACTATGGTACAGATTCTGTGACACATACAATGCAACTTTACTCTTTAATACTGAATTTAATAATGAATTAATATAATAATGAATTTTTGTTTTGTGACCTATTAACAGGCCAAAACATTCAAAAGTAGGAAAACACCCTTCTGAAAAATAATGCCAATATCATTCAGCCACTTGGTGTGTATAAAATATTCAATCTTTTGTGCAAGTCAAATCAAAATGTTTTTACTACTTTGTTATCATAGACAGTTTTAAACTATTTAACAAAAACAGAACTTGAAACTTTTGTGACAGGCACCATTTCAAGAACATCTTTAATCATAGTAGATATGATTCTTTCAATCTAGAAAAAACCTTGCATATAGGTACAACACACTGTTTTCTTGTAAGTAACTACTGACATTATTTGCTAATGAAAAAATCTTCTCCTACCTCCCTCTCCTTTGACACATGACTAGAACACTTTATTCTTAATTGGAAACTGGAGTCAGAAAAGAAAGCAAACGGACCTGTTTAATAACAGTAGCTTCTCCTAAAGCATCATTATAAACTAAATCGAAAGTGTATTTTTTCTTAAATATAAAATCTGGTATTGCAATTCTGTGTGAGAAGTTCCTCAAATGGGCTTAAGAAACAGAAATAAAAGTCTGTTTAAACATGTTTTTTTGCAGATGTCTGGACACAAACATCAGCTCTAAGGCATACATTTGAGATCTAATATTGTTACAATTATTATTTCCCTCATTAAATCATGAATACAAGCCTGAGAGAAAATAATATGAAACAGGGCTCTCTATTCTCTAGAAATGTATTTTCACAGAGGAGAAACTAATAGCAACTATCTTAATTTATTAACTTCTATTGAATTTAAGGTTCTTTATACAAGCATCATGCAAAAAAACCCCTTTACTTTCCTACAAAGATAGAAATTATAGTCCATGTTTATTTCACATTTCATAAAACAAGCTGACACAGAGACATTACAACTTGCCATATTTAGGAAGAGAAAATATCTTGGGATAAGCTACATATGTAAAATAGTATGCAACAATAATCTGTTATAATAAGTTTACAGTGCTTCCTACCACCATAGCACCTAAATCCAAACCAAATTTTTCAGCATCACATTTTATTACATGAAGTTCTTGACTAAATTCTATAGAAACACAAGAAATTACCCTGAATTATTATTCAAAAAAAATCTGTCTCTAAAGATAAATCTCTTTTCCTCCTGTGTGAATATTTTTATGTAAAAAATTTTGTTATATAACTGTTCTGATGTTATGTTGGATTTGCTATACCCCAGTAGAAAGCTTCACACTTTCAACAGTACAATCGGTGTCACTTTACCATCAGTGCCCAGCCCTCCATGCATCTCTTGAAGAAACTCTGGACCCTTGAACTCTTGTTATTTAGCTAATAAATAACATTTATTTTAAACTGTCAGACTAAGTTTAACTCAGAGTATAATCTATAGTAAAATTTAACATTCAATATAAAAAACAATTCACTGCATCTTGTCATGCAGATATCATTGTCAGCAAAATCCATGACCTCTTAATATGAAAACACCTGCAAGATTTGGTTTTAGGCCTCATCCAAAAGCCAGAGCAGTGCAATAAGAACTGATCAGGCAATCAATTCACCTTCTTCACTGAAAGGACACAAAACAGGGAAATATTACATGACATTATATAGTAAATAATTCATGAAAAAGTGTGATAGAGGATGGATAGGTATCTGAAAGAGATGCATACCATTTAAATATCCTTTCTTCTAGACATTAGCAACAATAAAGGGCCCTTCTGTAGAAAAGGAGAGTAAGGGGGGAAAAACACATTAGCTTTTATGGTTATTCTTCCAGCTAGAGTAGCATCTTCTATTGATCATCTTTCAAACATTTGATAACTTTAAAAATTCTAAACCACACACACAAATTTTATGTAAGATAGACTTCACAAAGCGACAAACATTATACATCCAGCTTACATTGGAAAACATTACAATTTCAATGCAAAATTATCAAAGAAAGTACTCTGCAAGAGTTGATAGAGTAGGTTATGAATAATGCTTATTGACTAGAGAAGGTTTGCATTTCATAAATTTTTAAAATAATCTTTATATAAGCAAATAAGACCAGCACAGAACCTATCATGATTGCTCATTTACACTCGGTTGTAGAAGATCTAACTTGTGGATTAAAGATGAAATAAGAAGCTGTTGTTGAAGCCCAAATTGTAGCAATTACAGAAGTATTTGGAAGACACTGACAATATAGGGGCACTGTGATCTTCTACAGCTCTTTGTAAGTGATCAAGTATGGTCACAACCTGAAATTTGAGGAGGAGTGACCCAGCAGCCAGAGATCAAAAGGCTTTTATATGCTCAAGGTTCACACTTGCAATTAGTAACCAAAGTAACCAAAAGAACAATTTTCATACAGTTCATCCTAATGAGGAATATCACTGGAAAATATTTCATCTCTTTTTCTACAGCATTTTTGCTTTTCTCAATATTTCTACAACACCTGACATCCAGGTTCTTAAGGTTTTCTTTACTGAAGTACACAATAACAAGAAAATGCAAGATAGTGCAATGAAGAACTGTTCATATCACAACCTTATGCCTATACATTACCTTGTAAATGTTTCTGGTTTTTTTCCTTATCTTTAGATAATTGACTGTTTTTGCACAATGGTTTGTGTCATTACATCTAATTACATAATCAGTGTGAATTCAAGTAGCCACTAAATGAGAATATTTAATTGCCTATGATTCATTGAGCTGCAAAGCATGACAGACTCTAGATGAGAAACAGGCTCAGCAATGCATTTTGTTAAGGAAACTTTCCTGTCTGACCATCCAGGAGCCACTCCAGGAGTCACACTCCCAACATCTGAAACTTGAATTGCTGAGACTTTAACTGCTTTAACAGCAGGGCAGCTCCAGGAAGCAAGGGAGGCTCCACTTGGCTCCCTATATACCCCTCCACTCAGTCTCAGACATTTTCCTTAACAGTTGGGAACACATCTGACAAATGCCTTTTATTTTCTGAAAGTAGAAAGTCTGAAAATAAGGCAGTAGTGAACTAGTAGTGCAATAATGAAGATGTAGAAAGGAAATAGTTGCTCATGTCTCCTGGTTTTTATATCTCCCCGACTTTCTTCTGTTGCAGAAGTCCTTCTCTCTACTATCTGTATAGACTTCTGTGAAATAAAATACCTAAACAGATTTAAAATAAAACAAAATCAAACCAAAACCAAAACAAACAAACAAAACTAAACAACAACAAACCCCAACAACAAAAAAACCCACCATAACCCAAAGAAAATCCTCTCTAAAATCCTAAATATATTGAATGAAGAAGAAGTACCTCCCCATGAATAAGGCATATTCCATCTTAAGATCATTATTGCATTTTCATAACATTTTTCCTCCCCATCCTTCCAAAACCAGCTTCCTGTCATTCTTTCCAGCTTGTCATGCTTAGTTACAGTTGGAGAATAGAAAAAAATAAAACCAAACAAGAAAGCCCTTACAAATATTTTTGCTTTAATAGAAGCATGAATGTAATTTCTATGCCCTCCCCTAGGTTTCTCCTACTGAGTGACACAGAAGAGAAGCTGTGTTTTTCACCCATGAAAGTATAATGCTAAGAACTGAGGAACATTATTTTTTATATATATGTTATTCACTGTGGGTTTTGAAACTTGAGAAATTTGAGTGCAGCAATCCCTGAAGACTCAGACATTTCTGAAGAGTGAACTCATTACTTATTTCTGAGCATTAAGTGACTGCGCTTCATTTCATTATGTACTGCCCTTCTACAAGACAAAAATAAATCTGTGGAAGATCAGATTTCTTATAAATATACATAATATTGCTCTTGCTTATCATGACATGAGCTTCTCTTTGACTGAAGATCAGCTCAGTCAAGCTCAGATGCAAGCTTGAATGACTAAGTGCAGCACACAGTACCACTGACGGGTTTTTTTCCCACCTTACAAAACAAACCTTTTCTGATAATTAGACTAATCTACCTTGTTTGAAGAGCTTTCAAAACAAAGACACAACTAGCTACTTTGCTTGCTAGACTCAAAATCAATCATATTTTTCTATTTTCAAACTTCTACCTATATTTAAATGTTCTGCTTACACCATTCAACACTCCATTCAATAAATTTCCTGGTTCTCAATTTTGTGAACGTCAAAAATCAGCCATCTGTCATATTTTTCAGTCCTAAATCAAGGCAAATTCACAATATTAATCTGGAGACAGACAACTGTAGTTGTTCCTAATAGTTTTGTGTAATCCATTCCTCTCTAGAGGAACCAACGAGTGAATTTTCCTTATATAGCAGCACTCAAGTGTAGTTATATGCACAGTTACCTACATTTCAACAAATCTGAAGGAAAAAAAATAGTAATATTGAGATATATAATACAATTTCCGCACATTTAAATTAATACTGTGTAGTTTTGCTTCAGTAACATGATACAGTCATAGAATCGTTTAGGTTGGAAAAGATCCAGTCTTTCAAACTATTCATAACAAGATTATACACTGTCAGCCTGAATTTGAAGAAAGAATTGACATATGAAAACACATGTACTGGCAATAAAGGAATGGCTTGTGTTATAGGGAATATTATAGAGAATCCAGTTTCTTCATTTAAGTACAAATAGATTATACTTAAATTTAGGTACCTTATACCAAATGATATGTTACGAATATATTCTGTCCAGCTCAACAAAAAGTTCTTGACAACATAATTTCCTGGTTAGTGTTAACACATGTGGGGAGGAAATGGTTAAAACTGGAAGACTGGAAAGGATAAAGACTTGTTTTTAGAATTGTTTTCACTCAAGATGAACTTGCAGCTGGGGGACTGCTAAGAATATTCAGTCTGGGAAAATTCACTGTCTCTGTCTATCCTGAGAAGTCATGTAACAGAATGCTATAAAAGGCCCAAAAACCATTGTTCACAGGCCTAGTAAGGGGGAAGGGAGATAAGAAGCCCGGACATCATAAAACACAGCCTTGTGAACAACTGTGCCTGTGCCAGACCTCTCTTGTATGTGAGCCAGGAAACAGCCTGAGCGCTTTTCGCCCCTGCTAAGACGACATAAGCTTAGCAGTGCATGTGTCCCTGTTTTGGCAGCAAAATAATGGAATAAACCTTTTCTTCACACTTCAGCTGTGGATCATGGCCATCTCAGTGTTACCTGTATGTATACAGTTCACACGACGTATCCCAGTAAAAACCAAAAATGTATGAGCCAGAATTTAAAGAAAACATTAAAAGATAGATTCTGAAAGACTATCACAGTACAATAATGCCGTTCTGACACTTAATACTTCACATATTACCAACAGTGAAGTGCACTCAAATGTGAATTTATTTACCTTTCTAATTCTCTAAACAAAGGTGGGAAAGTAAATCTCCTGATGAAAAGAAATTTCAAATCTTAATAAATCAATCAGGGAAGAAGAAAAAGAGTCTGTTTCAAAGCATATTTCATGATTTCATTCAAAATGTACACAAATTAAAGCTTTTATACCTCTATCATGATTTAGGTTTTGATATATTTTAATTCATAGCATTATAGCACACTTAATACCACATCATTACCTTTCTTACTTTCATTTTTTTTAAGAGTCAAGCTATTGATAACCTACCAAATGAAATTAAACACTTTGCCATGTGCCCTCAACTTGCCACTAAACAGTTTTAGTCTTTTTACATATAAGTTCATATGCAAACATTAAATGTACTCAGACAGACATAGATTCAAGATTACCTGAACCTGAAATGCCTAGATTTTGGCACTTGTTTAAAACTGATGACTTTACTTGATGAAATTAAGTATTTTTTTTCATCATTGCAAAAAAGCAATAGCAAAAGGCAGTAATAGCTACACATATTAATGAAATAACGAATAAACATTGAAATACACTTAGAAAAAACAAACTACTCAAACCTACTGTAATGACATACACTTTGGGTTATGTTTATGTGAGTTCTGATTAAGACACTGGCATTATTTTATTATCTATTCTATTTAATACATGTTAGGACAAAGGTTCTGCCTGACACACATTTTAAGTTTTTAATTAATAAAAAGGCAGATGTACTCGTCAAACTATAAACTATTAATAGAGCCACGGGATTGATCAAACCCGTGATCAAATTTTAATGCAATTTTACAGAATCAGGCAGTATAGATGAGAAGGTAGTAGAGAAAGGTATGCAGATATAAATACAAAAATACAGATATATTTGTGTGTAACTATTTCAACACACAGAAACACACATGCCATTGCAAACTAGAGATGTGTGCATCAGCAATTAAACACATACCCAGATTTCTTGGGTTTTCACAATAAACATTCAGCTTTGCAATTTAGTAGAAAACTGATAAAACATGAACATTTGAGTTGACTCAGTTCTTATTGACACATAAAAACAAAGCTTAAAACATTATTTGAGGACTATTAGGCATAAACCTTTACCTTTCTGGTAGAACTATGAAAAGAGGAAAACTGAAAAAAAAACCCCACCAGATTATGCTTTCAATCCAGGTGTACATTCATGTGTAACAATACAGCACATAGCCTCGGCAGCAGAGGAAAGTACAAAGTAAAAAATATCAGTCATGAAGACTCACAAGTCAAGATTAAAGCTTCTTTTATGAAGCAGAGAACATTGCTCCAGATAAAGCTTATTACAAGATGCACAGGTTCTTTAAGATCTGTGACAAAAGACGTCTGGGCAAAATGCTGCTAAGTTGTTATTATTTCTTTTGTCTCTGTTATTCACAGTTACTCAACCTTTGGATATTTTTCAATTGTGACAATGACAACTTGTAATAGTACTAAGTTACTAAAATATTCACTCCAATATAAATAGTTCATAAGAAACAGAAAAATCACTT
Source organism: Passer montanus (assembly GCF_014805655.1). Classification (NCBI taxonomy): domain Eukaryota; kingdom Metazoa; phylum Chordata; class Aves; order Passeriformes; family Passeridae; genus Passer; species Passer montanus. Next base: position 631,345 of record NW_024359832.1, on the reverse strand, counting down.
ATATAAAACTCATGGTGGACAAAAATTACAATTTTTGGTGAACTAAATTTTAATCAAGTATATAACCACATCAAGCATGTAAATACATACATTCATTTATATATAAATGCATAATATAAAATTATAGAGGATAGAGAGAACTAAAGCAGAGATGATAGTCGAGTGTTATGAGATCCTATATTTAAGAACTGAATATACAAAATGGGTTTCAGGGCGGTTATTCTCCAACACTTTTTTCTGGACTCTTTTTAATTTTTCTTTTTTATCATCAATAATTGTTTGCAATTTCTTAGTAATACCATCAGCTAGGGATTAATAAGTCTTTGGCAAAAGCTGTTGCAAGTAACTCAAGATGATGGGGGATTGCATTTTATAAATACAACACTGTGCACAATGCGTTAGTAAGGAAAGGATACTGTCCAGTGATCAAGTCCTCAGTCTTTGATGCAAGAAATTCACCGACTGATTACAGTCATTCAAAACATACATGTGTAACATAAGGTTTATCTATAGCATGAGAAACATTATTAACAGAAATAGTAGTACAAAAGATATCATGGCGATATGCCCTTCAGCTGGCTAGCTAGGTAATAAACTGGTTGCAATCATGCTTGGAATTACATAACACTTTACCTTATTATTAATTGCTAAAATGTGTGACATGGCTTCATTCATCGGCTACACCTACCCAAAAACTTCTGCAAGCAAAAATCAAAATTCTTGGACTAGAATACGTATGGTCAATATGAATAAAACAAACCCAAGGAACTGATAAAATTGGTGAGGATGGAAAGAAAGAGAAGTGGTGGATACAAGATGACAAGACAGGTCTTGTAACTGATTACAGATAAATGTAAAGAAGCCCAAAATTCTTACCACCACAAGAATTTTCAATTTTTCAAGTGTAATAATGGCTATGAAACACGTGAGATACAAAATGAAATGGATTTGTCTCAATTTAAATTATATATTAAATGTCAGCCTTAATATCAACATAATGATGCTATTTTCACATTCCAATTATTCTCAATATAATCATACACATTTATGCATTTAAAAACAGTGCCATGCTTAACGTGTAATTCATTAATCTAGTCTTTGAACTTGCAACTGCTGGTGTTTTGTGATGGGTTTTTAATATCTTCTTCTCCCTAATAGCTCTATTTGATACTGGTATATAAGGACTGGACAGTAAAAATCTATTGTAGAAAGGTGTGATTTCCAGAATGTCAACTCTTGACATAAATATCCATAATTAAATTTCCTGCACAAAACTTACTCCTGAGGCTTATGCAGAAATGTACATACCCTCCCACTCACTGCAAATTCAAAGTGATATCTGGTGGATCTGTTTAATAAAAATCATAGTTTTATGCTGCTTTTTATGTTTCCTCAATACTGGTGTTTAGCAGCCATTTCCACTGCTACAAGTTAGAGCAACTGAGGATAAACACCAGAAGAAGACCTGCTTTAACATAAAACTCAGTAAGCTGTCCTTAACCATACTTGTGGAGACCACAGGTGTACAAAACACGAAGCGTGTTCCAGCCATGCTATTCCCAAAGCAAGCTAACACTATTCAAAACCAAATGTTAGCAGCTATTCAAAAGTTATTTAATCATGTAACTTTAGTTAAGGGGTTTTTGATATCTATGAGGAATAATTTCTAATAATACTTAATAATCATACAAGAACTGGCAAAACACTGCCTTGATACAGCTTGGTTGTTACACATAAAGTACAATAATTCAGCTCCCTGGTGACAACATTGTTTTGTTTCACAACCTTCATAAATAATACAAGAACTGGCAAAACACTGCCTTGATACAGCTTGGTTGTTACACAAAGTACAATAATTTAGCTCCCTGGTGACAATATTGTTTTGTTTCACAACCTTCATAAATCAATTTTTCACAAAAATCTGAATTGCTATGTAAAAAAGCTTGTGGATTTAAGTATTTCTGAATTTATCCACTGACTCTATAAAAATGTTAAGTAAGAATATACCAAGGGACTTCAGCTTTTCCTAATACATAAAATGATTTTTAGACAAAAGACATTTTTAGACATTTGTTTTTTCTTTTAATGACATTTTATGATTTTATTTGTCAATTCATGGCAATGTGGTGTCTGTTTTTGTACATGTTGGGCATTGCCTGACTGCAGACATGCTGAGTACAGATTCACCTGGCATAGCAGAGGAGCATCTTGCAGCACAAATCAAAGCCTTCCCCACTGTTCAACGCCCAGAGCACTCGGAGCATTCAGGTTTCAGGGGAGCTTCAGAACTCACATGAGTTTTGTTTCAGAGCTAGGACATGGCACTGGCAGTAGGGGAAGACAAGCATCATGACAAGACTTTAAAGTTTTTTACCTAAAAGTGCTCCAAGCCAAACTGGCTGGTTACCTAACCCTGGCTTGGTTTGTATTCCTGGCCTAGAGAACACATTTCACTCACAGGGCTGCAGTGGCACAATCCGGTGCTCTGAGATTAAGGCACCTTCTAGCTTCTCTATACAGAGTTGCAACAGAATATAGAAATTAAGTATTTAAGACATGGGGAAATCCAGCTATTAGTGGCCCTTCTCATTAGAAATGTAGAAATTTCCTTTTAACATTCTGATCCTCAAGCAGCTCAGGACAAACACTGGTTCTTATTAAGAGTCATTGCATAGGACATTGTTTGTAGCTCACTACAGACAAGCAGGATATTACATATACTACTCACTCTGGTTTTGAGGTCCAACTTCACTAATCCCTGTGATGCTGCAGTGGTAAATCAGACTGAACCATTCTGAACTACCAGGAAATTAGCTCTCTAGGATATTTTCTATCAAAAATTAAGCAATAATGAATGCAAAGACATGGGTCGTATTTCAGAAATGCAAATGGGTTGGCTAAGTCAGTTCTACCAATGGTGTTACAATGCACAACACAGCTTTGTACTCATGACTTTTTGAGAAAACAGAAGAAAAAAAAGTAAATAATACAATTTGCATCTGGAAAAGAAAATGTTGCAATATGCTTTGTGCCATAAAGAGTGAAGTCAGCAATCAACAGAAGAAGAAAGCTGTTCTAGATGGGCAGATGATTGTTCTACACCAGTTCCTGGATTTGGAGGAATAGTCTTGTCACTGCATTGAAAGTGGGAGAGGAGGAAGAGTGAGAGAGAAATTTTGTTTGCTGGCCAGCTAGGACACAAAGAAATAGGAAGATGACTAATAAAAATCTGAGTCTTATGCATATGCAAACAAAATGACAAAAATTTATTTTATTCATAGAAAAATCAAAATTTAGAATTTTTCACTAAAGAATTACACTTAAAAGCAGTCTAAGTCCTGAAGTATGTCATGCTATTATACCTCCTTTCAAATAATCATATTAAAAGAAATTAGGGGCCAGAAACATCTGTAATAATTGGAAGAGTGAGTGACTTATGAAATCCACAGATTAAAATGTTTGAATGTTAAAAAAATGACAGTCTACCTTCTCTTCATGCATCAAATAAACATCACACTCCTGTGGCCAACCAGTAGGTGCCAGCTAGTCACTTGCTTTACAGTAATTTTCTCTTTCCCAACCACTGTGGAAAAACCTACCTGATGCTGGACCTGGCCACCTCAAGTCCATCTTCCCCCTCCCCAAAGCAGTTTTTACTGAAACAGACTGAAATACTGAAATAGACTTTCACCAAAGCAAAGACCCATATAATTTGTTTGACTGAAACCTCCCACTGATGTTCAGCTTAGGCTTGCACTGAAAGGAGAAGCTGTGAAGCCTTAGATAAGAACATGGATGGGTAATGTCACTTCAGTGGATGAAAAAAACAACTTTCCTGCTTTTGGCCTGCAAATAGTTTGGGCTTCTTCCTCCTCACTTTGCTCAAGCTGAGCAAAACCTTCACTGTGACCACACATAACAGATCTGTTACAGGAGAGTATCATGGCAATGCAAAAATTAGCTCTCCTCCCACCCTAGGGTAAGCTATTCCCTAAAGAACTGTTCTAAGAAATTATGGAATCACCTAAATTGAAACCACTCACAAAAGTAAACTCCTCTATCCTTCTCTATGTCTACCTTCACTTATAAAATAGTGTTAGGAATCCACACTCTCCTTTTCTTGTCTTCATTATTTCTATTTCAAAAACTGTTCTTGTCTCCATTTTATTTAAATAGAGCTTACAAAAATATAATATAATATATTTTACTATTAAAAAAAATCATTATAAAGTTTAAGAATGGTCCTGATACAACTTCAGCTTTAAAACAGCAGTATTATCCCTATATTCAGGAGACCTGAAATGAGAGAGCTTACAAAACTAATTAAACCTACTTGTTGATAAAACCAAAATTAATTAAATGCCATGAAATTCGTAAACCACTACTCATGGAATGCAAATAAACATCTCAGAAGTTTGAGCTATTCTCCACCAAGTAAGCCAGGAAAATACAGTAACCATGCAAAATACTATCGGTCAGTAGTGTGGGATATTTTTAGTATTGTAACATTCACAGCTGTTTATATTGACCATATAAAATGTAGAAGTCAACATCCACCATTATTAATAAACTTTAACACAGAAGCTTTACAGGGTTTATCTTCAAAATTATGCAGCGCATTTAAAGTATTGAACTGGCACCTGGCATCATAGGAGCAGAAATGCAATACAAACTATCCCTGTAAGCCTAAAGAAATAAACCAAACTCATTTGAGCTAACTACACTTCAAAGCTGGAATATTTATCTCCTCCCCCCAGCCTCTATGAATGGTTTGGTTATTCCTTTCTTAACTATTCCACACAAGCATAAAAAGAGGCTCAATTACCACTATGCAGCAATTTGGTAAGGGAACACTACTTGTCTGTGAAGGTGGCTTAGTGGGGCAGCCCCTAGAACAGCTACCCCAGAGAGCACTGAACTCTGCTTCTGTTCTGAAAGGAACAGAAGTCAGGGGCATCAGAGCGATGGGACCTTAGTGCAAATTGAATGGCAGCTGCTCTTTCTCTCACTATTAAAAAAAGTAAATTAAAAAAAATACATTTTTTAAAAGCACCTAAGCCCTGCCACTTACTGAGCCCTGGTCTCAGCTGCTTCCCAGCTTTCAGAGATGCCTTGCCTGCTGCCCACAAAGCAGCCTTAGTGCCCCTTTCCACCTATGCATGGAAACACCAGCAGCTCCAGCAGTGCCAGCAAGCAGGGCAGGGAGCAGAGCAGCAGAAAAAAAGCTGAGGAGTATGAACAGGCCTGGAAAGCAGGAGCCTGGTGTGCCCTGGCAGCCACATACACAGCCAGTCACTGGAGCATGCTAACTCACCGCCTGTGGGAAGCACAGCTCCCACTTCACCTCCCTCTCTGACCATCCTGGCACAGAAAGCTTCTGTCCTTGGGTGGGAGGAAGAGCAGGCAGAGCAACAGGGAGGGTTTTAGTGGGGCTGATGAGGTGGGAGGGGAGGGTGAGCTGCACTGGCTGCACCTGTGCCGTGAGGAACCAGAAGCACTTGTCCTAGTGGAACCTTCAAGCACCAGAGAGGCAGCAAGTCCCCAGCAGGGGACAGTAGGCTGGCTTGCCCCTGTGGGAAGGGACATGGGCAGGCTGGGTCTTTCTGGAAATGGACTAAAGGCCTTTTCTCATAAAACCTAAGGGAACTGGAGGAGTTTTGTGGCTGCTGAGTGTCTGAGCTGATAGAGTAGAAGCTCACAGCAAAGGACTCGCCCCTGCAAGGACACGGGGAGCAAGGGAAAATGGGTTTGCAAACTTGTTTATTTTTATTCCATCTTACCCAGCAGATCTGAGGTTTTCCTATTTTACAGGTCACCTAAGTCTAATAAAAATCAGATTTAAAATTATAAAGCCTTGGAGTTTTGGAAAGGAGTAGGGCTTGGCTATTGTGTCTGTGAGATGATCACAAGCCCTACTTCCTGTATCAGTTTACTTAGCAAAATGGGTTTGGGCAGAAAATCAATAAAGCAGCAACAACTTTCAAAATTACTCAGTCTGATCTGAAAAAGCATGGACTCCCAGAAGGGACAAGCCCCAAAACATTATGTGCAAAGTATTGTTCTAGGGAATCAAAACAAGCATAGAAAAAAGAAAATCAATATTCCTTCAGCCGTAAGTAATTTTGTAGAATCAAATATGTGCAAATATTTGTGGCAAATGCTACTGTTTTCATTGCAGATTGGTCAGTTCAAAGTGTTTGGAGCTGGTGAACTAGAAAGTTCACTGTTTATTTCTCTGTTTAGTTCATTGTCTCACTTTACAGATACTACTCAGCATGAATACAAATGGATGATGAGCCTTTTTCTACTGAGTCCTACACGGCATAATGCTCCCCAGATTTTGAGAATAGGTTCCCCCTCTGGAGCCGAACTGGTAAGAAATTTAGAGAGACTATGTTTCTGGCTGTTGGACTCTCTCAACATGTCTGCAGCTTTGGAAGACTTAAAGGAAAATTTGTTACGCAGTCACAGGGCTGGTTACATGAAAAGGCAGATTTGCTATAGAGAGTCTCCTTGCTCACCCTGGTGAATGCACAAAGACAGCAGGACAAGTCTGCCACTTTTCCCCATTGTTCCCATTCTGCAAGGCAGCTCTTTGCTGGTGGTGGTGAGAGATTTAGTGCATCACTTAATTGCAGCAGTGTAAAGTCAGGCACGTGTCCCTCTCTGAGATAAATCATAATCCTTCCACACTGCCATCCTTCACACATTTGGTGAAGGTGCAGAGAAATCATTATGATCTGCACTTTAGAAGCATGGACTAACCAATAGACTCTATGTTGAGGCAAGTCTTCAAATTGTCTACAATGGTTAGGGTAAAACTGAGATGTAATTTAATATAACAGCAGGCCTCTTCATACCAATTCCTACTTTAAAAGTAATCAGTAATATAACATGGAGATTACATGAGAAATTTCAACTACTTTATTTGTTAAACTTTTTGTGGGAAACAGTTTGATTCAACAGCGTTAATATTCTCAACAACTGAGTGTCACAAATCTCCTGACTTGTTTAATATAGAAGCAATTTTCTTTTCATGGAGAGAAGATGAAGGCAAAACAAAATGTTAGAAAAAGACACTGCAGGCAAAGGCACCTTGCACACAATTCACTTTTTAAGGAGAGGATGAAACAAAAGACAAGGAAACCACACCATTAGTCATGCCATCACATACTACAAAGCCTTCAGACTGCCCCATGAGTCAGATGCTTGACTAAGTGGGATGCACTGGTGCTGCTTCCAGAAGCTGACCTTGTCTCTGCTAGCAGTCTTGGCTCTTAATGGCTTTCTTCCTAGAGCTACATAAAAGAGCAGGTGAGATTTTTGGAAGCTTAGATGGTGTCTGTATGCAAATGCAAAATACCCGGAGGAGAGAAGGCTTTGGAGAATGGTCCCAGAGTTCTCATCATCATAGAATCTCAACATTTTGTTCCAGTCCCACTAATTCTGATTGTATCCTTTACTCCTTTTATCATGCCTGAAAGGAGAAGGTGATCAGAGAACATTATCAGAGAGGCTAGAAAATATGTTCAGAGATAGAGCTGATAGCTATAGATCCATTAACAAAGACTCATTTTTAAAGGGATCACAGGAAAAGCAATGAAGAAAAAAAATATTATTTTAAGTAAAAGGATACTTCATCGATAACATTACTTTTATAATGAAAAAGGCAGCAAATCCACTATGTTTTCTAGATGGGGAAAAAAAAACAAAAACAAAGCAAATTGACAGTAGGGAAGTATCACAAGAGAGCTACAGCCTATGGAATTGCCAGCATCATTTAAGGCTGGGAAGAGTTGAGAGAGAGATGTCAAAGTATAATTGTATTTCCCTACAGGGATGGGACAGAGAAAGAAAACTCTTCTGAGTGAAAGGAAGACTGCCTTGAAATGAAAGAAGAAATAATTAAAAGGGAAAACTTTTTACCTCAATAAGTCATTAGAAGTGCTGGGGGTTGGGACAGCAGAATAGGTTGATTATTTTTGTGTTCCTTTGGGGGGTTTTGTTTGTCTTTATCAAACTTCAAAAGTATCCGGAAGGAATGCTAAAATAAAGGTTTCCATATTCTTACAGGGAGATAATGGAACTATCTCAGTACTGACCCATGACATTTCTAGAACTGTTTTAGAACATGGGAAATGAAATATGGTCAGAAATATTATAAATTGTGATGGAAACTTTGGTTTTAGTCTTGGCTTTTGTCAGAGGAGGGCACTGGAAGCAGGAAGATGTAGTACACACAGATTTTATTATTTTCACAGAGGTGCAATAGTTGTTTTCCTGGGTATGTCTCTCAGCTTGTTAAGAAGAAGCAGACAAAAGAAAGATTCAGATTCTTAGCACAGGAATATTTTATTTTGTAAGCACTCACCTATTCCTCTCCTCCTTTCTTACTAATACTCTAAGCTCCTAAGAGCCACAGACCACTGTATATGTTGCTGGATCCCACAACTTGGTTCTTTTGGTCTATTATGCAGGAGCTTTTTATCTTTGTAGGTTCAAAGACAGAGAAGGAGCATTAAAATGTGTTGTTTCCATTAGAAACTTATACTCTTATCTATATCTAGATGTGTTTTTGAGGCGTGGAGAGTATGCTGTGAGTTTTGGTTTCTTGCCATAGTTCAGCTATTTCAGCCATAATACATTTCAGTAGCTTTCAGAGCTCTTAGCTCCTGCTTACCTTAAAAAACTATTGTAAACAGAGTTATTTAGAGGTGAAAGACTTTGGTACTAGACAGTACAACTGATCTGAGTGCAAATCATTATCTTTTGGTAATCAGTTTCAATGATGGTTTCCAAGAGTTCCTACCAAAAGCAGAATGAAATTAAACAGCTCTCTGATGAATTGCAATACAGTTTAATCAATTAAACTTTAAGTGTGTGGGGGTTTTGTTTGGTGGGCTCTAGCTAATAAGAACAAATATTAACATGAAATAATAGCTTGATATTGTTCCTTTCTCCTTACATCTGACTAAAATAAGTCTTAGTGGACTCCAGCCAAGCTTTTGAAAGCACTTTGTTTTGGCACTGCTGATTTGTACCGGGTTTGGCAAAAAAGATATTTTGTTCTCACATTCAATAGGGTTATTCACTTTCCTTTCTCTTCCAAGGAAGTGTTGATGCCAGATGCTTAGATGAGGCTAAGTGTTTCCATTTCCAAAAATGCATAGCTGAATTTTGTACAGAATTTCCATTTTTTCTTAAGAAATCCACTGAAATATTTTATTTAGTGTTAGAACTAATCCTGTGATTGACACTATTAAGTATGGTGGGCATTCAGGGCATTAGGTTTTCTTCCCAGTTTCCTGATTCAGGCAGTGTATTGCCTATATTTTAGCATTTGTCTATTTCCCTCTGTTTAATTACTTGTAAGTAATCTGTAGTCAGCAGAGAGAAATGACAGTGGCACAAAAAAGACAGTCCTTATAGCTACCTTTTAGTCAGTATATTACACTCTTAAGTACATAGTCTTTTAAAATTTTGGTGAAACAGTGCTGAAACGTGGAAAAAGATAACAGTCGTGAGTTTAGGTTTTTTTTCTATTTGGTTTATCACCACTGGTTAAGATCTCAATTTATATACCCCCATAATACAGCATTTCTTGCTGATTTTGGGGGAGATACACACGCTCATAATACTTGAAAAGTATGGTATTCAATTCTGCAGCAGAGAATATTTTTTCAACCTAAAACATATACATTTGATCGATTATTTGCTGTGAATAGATGACCTGAATAAAACAAGAATAGAGTTCCCTTCCTTGTCCTAACAGCTGAACTTACAATAGTGTCTTGGTTTATTTTAAAAAAGGAAAACAAAGTCCCTCAGAATGCAATTCTCAGGAAGAGATAGAAGTTGACCACCATAAAAAAGCTGACTTAAAATTCTCCTTATTATGCTGCTTAAAATATTAAAAAGCCACTATTTTTTACCAGATTATATTTCGTTATATAGCTGTTTTGGTTTTTTTTTCATTGAAGTCCCATGTGAAACATTTGTACATTTCATTTTAATTTGAGGCTAGGTTTATATTTTAATCTTATAACAGTTTTGGGTGTATGTACCCCTGTTGTAGTTCTGCTAATGAAGTAGCATACAGACTGGACATAGAACCATCAGAAGGTTATTTTAATTTGTCAGATCAGCAGGTCAGAGGAAAAAGAAGAGACAACAACCATGCAACGCCCTCCCACACTTTTATGTGATCAGAGTCATGCACAAACCACCAACTATCTCGACCACAAGTCATCAGAGCCTGAGCTTTGAACAGTTTGGTGCCCATTCACGTCATCATCTTCTGCACCAGACAGACAGTTTAGTTCTACAGCCAGACCACAATTTCCAGTACTCCTGGGCAGCATCTCAACTGCACTGAAGTCAAGCTTGCTGTGCATGTAGTGACAGATGGTCACTGAATACATTCTGAAGATTTCTAAAATCTGTATGGCACTCTGTCTCGGAGAATTCATTCTTGGCACTGGCAAATGCATAGAACCAGTAATATATGACACACAAACGTATTTGGAAACCCTATGAATGGCCAAATGGGCTACTAGTTCATATACAGCATGACAGAAAAGTCTGCTTTGAAAAGTACACTTTTATAATGTGAATAAGAAACTCTAAGGAACAATGAAAGACAAGACACTTAAACTGAAGCATAAGAACATAAATGAGGCGGCCACTTTTTCCCCAAAGCACTGTGATCAGAACTCATCTTCCCCTTTCTTTGTTCCAAAATTAAATATGTATATTTGATCTTTCTAAATGAGACAAGAGGAGTCTATTTTATGTAAACAACAGGAAAAGTTCAGCAGTAAATTCTGTAGTTACCAAGCATGATACTGAAGATTTCTGCTATCAAAAATATCCCACCAGTAAAAATTAAATTATCTTGGATACCAAGGCTATGCTGTAACAAATATGACAAATAGAAGACTAATTATGTGAATCTGACACACACATGCAGGCTACCTCTCATTTCTTGGCTCAGATCCTTGTGGCAACAAACAGTAATTTTAGAATGGGCTGTAAAATCTAAAGTAGTTCTCAGTAGACAGAGCTCTTGCATTAAGATTGCATTAGATTGGTCGAACCTGAATTAGGTAAAGGTAAGTCTGCAAAAGTACAGCGATGTATCCACATTCTTCAGAATAAAATTACAAAGACATAAAAGTATCACTCCATCTCAAGACCAGTTGCAGTTACTCATGCAAACATGCATTAGTAATGTCTTGAGAGCAAGTGTATTCCAAAACAAGGACTAAATAGAGATTTCTGTTAATCATAATATATACTTTGTGTAAAATATTCCAAGTTCTTGATTTAGGAAGATAAATTAGATGTGAAGATGCGTCAGCTTGAGTCACATTGGAACAAACCTTACCAGGACAAAGTATAACAAATGCAGCTTCAGAAGTCTGAGATCACTCAGTTATAATAAAAAGTTTTTGAGGACTAAAAGACTGAGGTTACACAGCTTTCTTGGGTGAAAGCAATGCTAATGAAAACCAAAGGGAAGTTATAATGAGTTCTTCCCAGGTTTTTTGTTCTTCTAATATTTAGAATTTGCACACACTGTATGAATAATTTTGTAGGTCAGTATTTTCTTTTATGAAACCAACACACCTACCCATCTTTCTAGATACATATAAAGGACTTTCAAATAATAAAGTGTGTTTGGAAAATTATTTTGTGTCTTTTCTATTTCTGTTAAAATTTCTCTTAAATGTCTTTTAGACATTTGTACGAGCAAGCAGAAGGTACTTGTCACAAACATAGGTAGGTATATATAAGTCATATGCTTACATTAGTGAAAAGGGGATTTAAAAGATCACAATTAAAATACTTTAAATCAAATATTAATATTTCATTCATTCAATTCTTCATGCACATTAACCAAAAGTTTGAATAGTTATTTTCACAAAATATTTCTCGTCTTTGCAACATTTCCTTAATGACTGTTTATAATAATTCTTACAGCATCCTAAGACTTTGTAAGACCCTCTGAAATCCTCAACCTTACAGCATGTAATAATTACAAAAGTATTGAAAAATAAAACCCATTGATATTCTTTTATCCTTTTTTGTCCAATTAATGACACTGAAATAAGGTTTTTGTCATATATTTGCACATACATCTTCATGGTAAACAAGTTTTAGCTTACATGTAAGCACATTGAAGTTAGTACTGTAGACCTACTCAAATTTGTAAGATGATCGCTACAACATTACTATCATACTTACAGAAATCTAGTATAAATTATGGATTGATATTGTAGAAAAAGTGAACATAAGCACCAATGAATATTAGCAAGCAAAAATTGAAGGAATGCAATGCAGAAATAATAGAACCCTTCTTTGCTTGAATTGTGTTTTAAAGAAAACCCAAATGGTTATGGTATTTTCAGTTAAACTAAACACTTTATAAATATAAATTCATACCATGCATTGTCATGGCCAACTCTTCCAAAACTCTTATACAAAAAGAAATAAAGTATTTAAGAATTCAGCTATTTGCTATACTTGCAGTTGGTGTGAGAGTAGCTTACCATTGTCAAATAAACATAGCATAGGTGCATAATCAAACTGAGCTGACACAGAGTACATGAATATTTAAGGTTACATTTTATTTTATTCAGATTTTATCTTTTACAGCGTTGAAAAGAATTCTCTTCCTGGTTGGTGTATTGCTGCACATATGCTGCACATATGCTGTACTTTCTCCAAAAAAAACTAGCCAGGAATTACTGATTAAGAACTTGTCTTCACTTTTTCCTGTAGCTTGCTACTGCTTGTATTTAGAACAAACAAGTATATTTCTTAGCTTGGTTTCCTAAAAAAGTGATATGCCGAGACCTTTCTCTAGCTGCTCTTTGGCTGTTTTCAAGGAATAAGAAAATCCTACCATTTTTAAAGTCATTGTCCATATCCAACCAAACTTGACATTGGGAAGGAACTCTTAACTCAATGAATTTTCACTTATTTAATTAGAACAGCAGTAAGATAGATTCAAATGATTGTCCCCACTGATGGAAAATCTAAAGCAGAGACAACAGTTACTGGACATAACATCATTCTTGCAGAGCAGAACCAGTATTTTAACCACAGTGAGATCTTAACACTTCATTTTTCAGTTTGTTTATTCAGAAGGAATTCTGTTTTCTCCAGAACGTCTGTGCTTCACAGTATTGAGACACATAGCTCCATCAAGTAAAATAGGTGAATATTTGAACATATTTACAGTGTCACTGATGAACTGAACTTGCTTCCTTTATAAAGTACACTGTTTCACTGCTGCTTGACAGCAGAGTGACACACCTGCATCACAAAAGAAAGTGACTCAACTCAATGGATGAGGCAGGCCAAGTATTTAGTGAGATATTTAGTTAAGACTACTTTTTATGAACTGGTGTTTGCTGATGATCCAAACAATAGCCCCGTGGCCTAGAGAGGCCGTACAATTTCATCATTTTATAAATCTATTTGTTGACAGTGTTACTGTCTCCAGATACTCTTGAAGAACAGAGTATTTTCATGCAGTACATGAAATGATCTTTAGGATCTAATTACTGTCTGAAGCAAACATGGTACACATTTTTATTCCATCGAGATTATAGTATTGCTCTTCCAAAGCACTGTGTTCATTCTTAGCGTTTCAAAGCATCCACATAACTCTTTATTTCTGTAAGAGAAATTAAATAGATTTCAGCTCTATAAAAGCCTAATTTGTTCACATTTGGGAAGAAACTACTTTACAGTATTCCCTACTGAGCATGTCTTTGTTTATAATTGCAAAAGTGATTAGAGGTATAACTTCAAGAAAATAATTTCATGTCATAGGGCAAAGTACAAAAATGCCAGCTGTCATAGAGGCTGGCATTTTATCCCTCACCCGCATTATCAATACTCTGCTTCAGGATTCTTCTGAAGAGAGCTTATGATAAATGATACAGATTATATGGAAAGGCAGTTTGCAACATGATGTCCACAGGGAAGCAACAGCATTCTCTTCTAGATGTCAAACATTAGCACTTCATGAGGATCAAGATCTTCAAGACGTAAAAGGCTAGTACACTTGCTCTTTCTGACCAGGCAGTGCTGTGGCTGCTTAATATTTACTCAAAGCCACAATCACCTTCTGATCTGAGGAGCAGGTGACTTGGCAACTCTCTTCCATCCTGGTTGCTATGCAGAGACAGTCATGAAAAGGTAGAGTATAAAAGATTAAGCAGATTCTAGTAACCCAGGCGGTTTACTTTGCCCTTTTGAGAATTGGTCCAATGCATCATCATCTATCATAAATGGATTATAATACGACAGTGCTGGATCTTTAAGGTTATCTCTGCTCCAGTGCTAAATAAGAAAGATAAATCTGCAGAAACACTTAGAGTAATTGTCAGTGGTAAAGGCTGGTTTCCTTTCCTAATAGGCATCTAAGCCTCAAAGTTCAACAGCTCAAATTAATCTTCTGCTTCAGAGTATGAAAGATCTATCTTGAGCTGCTAAGAGAAGACCACAAATAGATATTGTGCAAATGTCTGTTTCAAACATATAGGCACTATCTGCTGTTGAAATAAAGTTAACAAACAAAAATTCACATTTTGGTCAGACATCTCAGTGTATGTTTAAAAATTACTAAAGTGCAATCTTACCTTTGCATATTTCTATTAAAGCAACTTCTTTATTTTGCAACATCCAGTACATTGTAACATTCAAGATTAAACCAAACTATAAAGGATGTTTCCAAATTAGTTTGTATTAAAATAGCAAAGAGTGTCAGGTTTGTTTCTGTTCTAAGACACAAAATACTAGCTTATATACTCTTAATAAAAAATAGATATTAGAGAGCAACTACCATACTCTGCTTAGCATGTGCTATAAAAATATTGACAGAAATACTGAATAAATTTAGCTGCTTATACTGAATAATTTAGCTTTTTGGCTTTTTTTTTTAATGAGTCTACATGGTAAGATCATATTCCAGACTGATATAATCAAACTAAGGAATAATTACCTTCTTCTGAGATTTATTAATTACTATTTTAATAAGTACATATTTATCTTCCTCTTAGGTGCTGAAATATGATAAAAAATATTAAAAGGAAATGCATGGTTGAGGTTGTAGTGGCAGCTCAGGAACTTTTCTCAGCTTTTTGAGCTAATAATATAGACATAGATACAGATATAGATATAGATACCCAGTAATAAAATACTGAATAAGAAATTAATCAGATGAAGAGGCTGGCCGAATTAACAGAGTCCTTGATATACATGACAAAGAGGCCCATTTCTCAGGGGTAGTAGCAATTTGAAATGCAGAAATATATGTAATCACATTGAATGTATAACAGCAATATATCCCTTCATAGCAATTTTAAAGTGCTGGAAAATTACCACATGTGAAAATAATTATGGCAACAGAGTATTTGTGGGGAAAAAACCCTTGAAATAACAGCAAGCCATTAAAACATAGTAAGATGCAGAAAAGCTAAAAAAAATAAGCAAGCAATTCAAACTTTATAATTCTGGTTTTTTTAAAAATAGGACTTTTTAATGTTTTGGGGTATTTTAAATTTTCCTCAAAATCTAGCTTTTTTTAGGTTGAATTATGAACTTAAATTGAATGCAAACCTTTGGTATACTATCCTCCATGTAACAATTCAAATGAGTAAGATTCAGCGTACTATATCACATTGTCTTCACTGAGGCTAGGTGAAGGAGAGGTGACCATCTATCAAGAAAAAATTCACCGCTAATTTCTATATTTCTAAGTAAATAATAAATATTACCTGCACCATCAAAAAATAACATAAATCTGATGGAAGTACATTAATACCACCATTCCTGTGCTATTGCAATTAAAGAAAACTTTCTCAGGGCAAAATGTTCATTTACTGAACATTTATTTGTCTAAATACAAGCTATTAATAAATACAGAACTGGACACTAAAATATTTATACCATGATCACTTTTGTAGCATATAAATTACATTTCTGCTGAGTTATACAGTGTTAAATATTTGACAAGCAGTAGCATGATGCTGTTTCCAAAAGTACACAAATGCTGACACAAATGATATTGAAGTGCCTGAAAGTTATCTGCTGAAGTTAAATAAATTCAAATTGAAACACTTTTTTTCACTGTTACTGAATAGCAAAATACATGCCTCTCAGGGAAAGCCTCACAGTAGGTACATCCTGCACCTACCATTCGGGAACAATTACTGCTGTTTCTGAAAACCCAGCTTAAGCACCTGACTCAAAAGTCAGACACCTATGATAAAATTAATGAATCATCTATATGTGTAACTGTGTCTTAAGTCCAGCACAACCAGTTCTTACTTTTGAAGATAGAGGGTGAATGAAGAAGTGACTACTCCCTTTTGCTTTGAAACCAAGTGGTTAAATTATTCAGTAAGTGGGAGACCAGTGTCTTGCTTTTCAGAAGAAACTACAGTATACTTTTCCTTCACCTCAAACAACCCTAGTCATAGGGATGAAAGCTGAGTGGTTTAAGAAAAGATTTTGCAGAGTAAATCATAAAGAACAATAAATACCATTGAGAACCAATTAAATGGGAAGTGGCAGAATAGTTTTGAAACAAGTAAAGATATAACATGAACAGAGGGACCTTGAATTAGATACTAGATGCTGCATCTGGCAATGCACCATATATTTTATTCAAGTAGGCTAAATCAGCTAAAAACCTGTCCTTTAGATGAACTTTGCTCATTGTAATGTAAAAAACACACCTCTATATCTTATGCTACCCACCTCCAATTAAAGGTCTCTACCCACTGAACATGCAGATTAAATCTAAGATGCAGTGTACCTTTAAATCAAAGTGAGCAAAAGATTGTCCAACAGCTATTAAGTAGGCATATATTTAGAAATTAGATAAGCCTGTACTGATGTATTTTGAAACTATAAATATACTGTTTGGCTGTAACTGGGCGTGTTGGCTCTGTGCATTTACCTCCTAGCACCCAAATCTATACTGACGTAAAATAAGAAACAAATATCTCAACACTTTCTGTGACAGAAAGTGTCTTGGACACCAGGAGAAAGAACCCATTTTTGGGACAATATGCCTGTAGGCTACTTTGAGGAAAAAGAAAAGCTATCCTGTCACTAAACAAGAGGGAAATCTAGCTAGAGGCAATCCAGCTGTTAGCCCACTGTTTTAGGGAATAGGGAAACCAGTCTCTGGTTCTTCTCCCTGCTCTCTGGAATAGCTCCTCTCCCTAACCCCTCTGACTCTTTAAAAGCTGCAGGTCATGAAAAGGTTAGCAACACTAATTGTTTCATTATCTATAAATCCATGTCATGGTAAAAGATGTTAAACAGAGATATGAAAGACCTTCAAATTTCTGTGCTTTGTTGTAGAACATAGTCATGGCATTGTCTGATGTCTTTAACAAAATTGCTGTGGAGAACAACTTGGTAAAAATGACAGCAATATGGCTAAGCTTTCTGAACAGTAATTGGTAGGCTTAGTGTGAAAGCTCTAAGCTTCAGTTGAAGTATGTAACCTGGCCATTCAAACTTTCAAGGTAATTTTATTTACTGGCACCAGAGTTTTCTGTGGAATTTTTAATCAGTTGCTATAGAAATGCTTACATGCATAGCTCTGCAGCCCAGCTGTGAAGACAGTCTCAAAGCAGTATCCCTGTTGCCATATGTTATTGTTTAAGTGAATGCCAAGATTTACTCGGTCGAATAAGTTCAGAAGCTACCTCATCAAATATATTTTGCCTTATAAAAGAAAGTTTTCATAGAAGTGCCTGTGGACTTTTTCACACTCTAGTATGAGTAAGCTCATTTAATTTATGGACACAAATTGCATTAAATAATTGGCAAAAACAAGTGTGCATGTTCATATTCCTGATCTTCTCTCCCCAGTATCTTTCACTGATGAAAATTTATTTCTCCAAAGGACAGATCAATAATGAAATTTTGATTGGATGTATTGAGCAAGAAAGGAAACAGTCTGCAAGAATGTAATTCAGGGAAAGAGATTAAATTAATCCTGATGGAACAGATCTGGACCACTACAGCATAGTTAGCATGGTATGAGAGAAAATATTAATATTAATATATAGAAGTAGCTTTAGAACAACCTCATACTTCAGAACTGCAATAATCTCTCTTAAAACCAAACCAAATCCAAACACCATAATTAAGAGCACCCATTTTCAATGGAAAGTTGAAGATGACAAAGAAAGTGGAAGCTATGCCCACATCAGTTCTAACTGAGTGAACACTCAAGCTAATATTAAGCCATTTAAACTATTTAACAAGCTCACCACTGCAGTGTGGTTTGTTAATGAGCTAAGAGCTGCCAAAGTTTTAGCCTGAATTTTTAGTAATATATGACGACTTTTAAGTAATTCCTTGATGAAAATGTGGCTTTGACCCAACCAAAACAAAACAGCAGATAATAATAATAGCGCTTGAAAGTTTCATTAGTGGAGGTTTTCTAGACTAAGCTGCTTTTGCATTGTAAAGTTGGAATTCCCACAATTAAGTAGAATAAAACCAAAAAGTACACAAACACAAAGTAAATGTCATATTTCACCTTATCCAGAACAATATCACACAATATTAATATTTTTTAAAGTAATAAAAAAACTCCTTCCTTTATAAGAGTCAATACACAGGCACAACAGAAGTTGAGAATTTGAGAAGTAAATTACGAAAACATCAGCAAATTTGACTCCTCAGGATAGATAATTTCATACAGCTGGCACCTGATACTTCTGTAGTATCTATATGAATGTGTGTGTATATTTATAGTGATTTTTGTATATGATAGATTATGATTTTGAACAGGAAATTTGACTAAAAAAACCACAGTAATTTTATAGGTGCAAAGATGGGACATCCTTTAATGATAATTGTTTTATATATTTAACTTATGAATAAATATAATATATGAACATACTCAAAAAACAAACCTAAATTCTTTCCAGTTTGGATATTCAGATTATTCTGGCTCTCTACATGGCAGTTTATAAGGATTTTCTCATGGCATGTCCTTGTTGCAGAAGGGTGTGGAACTGATGCCGCATGATGTTATAACACAAAAGTGAAGGACAAGACATTATAATTTTCAAGGCATGAACAATTTATTATTTCTTATTCTTCTGTAGCATATATTGAGGAGTCTGATTCTCTTGAACTAAAGGTAATGAGGAAACTGAAGGGTTTCATTTCAAAGATTCTTGAAAATCCATGGCAATTTTTACAACAGACTTTGCCAAACCTTTATTTCATAATCCAGTAGTTTTGTTATTAGACTCAAAAATGTGCATATGGCAACATGCATCTAAATGCATGACAATATCCTCCCTCAGCAATTACTCCTTTTTCCTGTTACTGCTGGTCATTTAATTTTTACCCAATTCTGACAATATCTTTGGCCGCACACTCTTTGGGGTTTTTGCTGAA
Source organism: Passer montanus (assembly GCF_014805655.1). Taxonomy (NCBI): domain Eukaryota; kingdom Metazoa; phylum Chordata; class Aves; order Passeriformes; family Passeridae; genus Passer; species Passer montanus. Next base: position 611,893 of record NW_024359832.1, on the reverse strand, counting down.
TTTTCTTACTTCATCTGTTTATACCAATGAACACAAGAAAGATGGTGATATTTTTACCCATAGTCGTATTTTGTGGCTTCTAAATATTAAGAAATATTTTTGTGCTCCAGAAAAAATTTATTCTTCCTAGACTTCTCTGATCAGTAGAATATCTGCTAAGAAGTTCATTGTAAAATGCATTTTTACAGCAATGTCTAAAATTTCCATTTCCTTTTATTGGTTTGGTTACAGACACACAAATTTGAAATTAAATATTTTGTTGAAACTTATCAATTAATCAGTACAGATCTTTGCTTTGCTATTTCACCACAGACGCCTTGGGGAGCTGCAAATGTATATCAGCACAATGTCTGTGTACTGCATATGCAGGAAAAATATTATGTTCTGCATCATATAGTCAGAATTAATTGGTTTCCTCAATTCTTAAAACATTTATGTGGAAGGTCTCTGGGTTGTCTTTGCTGGCTGGCCCAGTAGGCTCTAAGGGAATAGTGTCTGTCAAATGGTAGGATTCCTGGTTACCTCAGCTACCGAGGTCACATTTTGTAAAACTAGGTGGAAACAAACTAAAGCATTGAGATTTACTGATATTTTGAAATGAAATAATTTCTGTGAATCTCATGACAGATGAGAATTCATATTTATATGTGCTGCCAAACACAGATGCTCTAAATTGAAAGGGATCTCTGGGAAGAAAATATATTGTTCATTTTTCTTTCATGTTTCTCTAGTCTTCCTGTGAACTTGCAGATGAAAAGAAAATTTCTCCTTGCTTCCTCCCACATGTAATACAGTAGCAAATATTTCCTCTTATTTCAGAGGTAGAATTAAATATAACACAACTTGAAATTAAATATAACACTACTTGAAATTAAATGGTGACCAAAAGCATAGGAAATTTCAAGTTCTTGAAAGAAGTGATGTGAACAACCTAGACAAATCAAAACATGCTGTGGTTTCTGCTTGCTCCTTTAGGTGAATAGTACAAAGGAATCAAGAGATCAAATCTGTCTAGGTTTCCTTCAAAGAAATTAAAACCAAAAGTAAAGAGAGAAGGAAAAGAGGAGAATCAAATGGTAAGAAGTGCCTCTAGGATGTGGCTGTCTAGTCTGTAATCCCCATTTTACCTCCCTAAAAGAGTCTGTGTTGCTCTTCACATACCCAGCAACATCTCATTTATGAAAAACTGCTTTTTAATAAAAGAAAATCAAACAAACTCATCAAAATATACTTTTTTTCCTTAAAATACTTTTGCCAAAGCAGAATCCTACATAAGAAATTAGTACATGAGTTGGACACTAAATGAAAAAATATTCTGTGATTTGTTTGCAGATAATGTTTTTTAAGAAGAAAAGCAATGAATAATGCAGAAATTGACTTTCATTTCAAGTTCAAATATTGTATTTAAAAAAATATAGAATAATTTTGGAGCTTTGGCATTACATCAATACTACCACATTTTCTAAACATACATGGAAATTTCTTTACATGTCCAATCTCCTGCATGAACACACAGCCACAAGAGGGTTAACAAGATAACATTCCTACAGCAGGCATGCTGATTAGATTTACAACTCTCTCAACTGTTTCTCCACAAACACATAAGGTGTTAATTCCTACAACAATACTTGACAGGAGAGTAGTCACATACTGAATGAGGAATTCCAAACTTGATTTAATTACTTAAGCCAAGGGAAGTTATTTGATGCACACAACACATGAACATCCTACCTACTTAACGTACAAAGACACATCATGCAATTTTCAGTCATGCTAGATGGCTCTCAATACAAAGAAGAAATTGGTACTTGGAGATATTTAACTAAGCTGAAATGCCAAATCTCTTAGCTGTAGTCTGTGTGACCACCTGAAGCCAGATGCAGTTTAATTAAGTTTTTCTATTACATGCACCACAGAGATATGGAACAACAACTAAAATGTTACAGTGCTGCAGGCAAAGGGAAGCACATGGCTTTGCCACTCAAGATTAAAGCAAAGGATAAATTAGGTTGGTAACACTTCATCTTCATATATTTTATTCCAAACAAATATTTTATTCCAAGGCATGGGTTTACCGTGCATAAGTAATTACCACATTAAGGAAGAAGAAGTTGGTGCAGAAATACTGATCGGGAGTTTTTCAGTGATTCTGCCTAGATTTGTTCTTGTGTTTTTGTAATCCTTTTCTTTCCACTAAGAGCTCCCAAAATCATTGTTAAGATGGTATGCATCGGTGAACTGGCTATCTGATGCTCATACATTCTTTCCATTAGTAAATTTTTCAGTAGATCACATGCATTAGAAGCAGGTTAGATAAACCAGTCATTACATTCTCGGAATAAGAGAAAAAACACTTGAATGTATTTAGTTTTCATTTAAACAAATTACCTTAATTTCTTTCATTTTCTTCTTCCAGGTCTGGTATTTTTTATACTCTCTTCAATATTACCAAATAAACAATCACATACTTTAATACATACAGACTTAAAATGGTCCTGTGCAATGATACAATATAAAGATTATTACAGAGCCTTTTTTGAATGCATACAATGTGTCTGTGGGAAGATGACTGCAGGTAAAACTAGAAAATTGGGAAATTATACTCCCATTTTAACAGAAGTTATAATAGTATGCAAATTATAGGGTGAAGTACAGCTGCTTCTTCTTGAATGGAATGCAGTTGACATGCACAAAATCTATTCCATGATGATTCCCTACATATATTCCCCACAGCCTGTAATCTTAAGCACACGCTGAGGGATGAAACAGAGGATGGAGCAGAGCAGAAACAGCAGAGCCAGGCTCTGCTGTAATCCTTGCAGGGCTGTGGGGACTGTGATGGTTCCATGTGTCTGATACAGCAAACAGCAGCTGTCAGCCCAGGGGACGTCCTGCTGCTGAGCCAGCAACTGTGGGGATATTGGTATCTTCAGATGAACTCAGTTCATTATTATCTAATAGTAATACTAAGACCACAATCCCAAAATTACCTGCTCCCACGGTATGACCACCTCTCACCAAGTATGCACTCTATATTTTATTGACTATATATTTTAAGAGCAAAGCAAGAGAATTTTATACCAATCAGCTACAAAAGTGTATATGGCAAGAGTCACTCAAGCCCCACCTAAGAAATAGTGTAAAAGTGGGTTAAGGAAAGACTCCACAGTACCTTCTGGGATGAACTGACTGGCTGAACCTGTCTTCTCTTCCTTAGGGACATCAATTGGGTAAGAACATTCCTCCATGAGCTCTAAATGATTTACTCAAGCTGGCTTTCATTGGTGATTAGAGCTTGCCTGTATATTACTTCAAATTTCCTTTAGCAGTCAGTTACCATCATCAGCAGTCTTCAAAACTTAACCTGTCACAATTTGCTATCATTATTATGTTTATTAATACATTGTGTTATACTGTAACCTCTGTGTGATGAATATGGATTTCAATGATAATTGTTAAATGTGTGATTCACAGAGGTGAGGGAGGGAACTTGGCACTGCAACTACCTGTGCTACACTGGATGTTCAAAGGAACACCCCCTCAACACATCATGCTACCTGGAGTAAGTGGGTGGCATTGGTTGCACAAAGAGCCTGACTAGGGAAACCCAATTGCCCAGGAATCCTAGAAGAGATTGAGTGGCCAAAGGCAGGGATTTTGGAGCACTGCCTGAGAAGATGACTCATGCCCATAATGCAGCACCATGTAATGAGTTATCAGAAGATACAAGAGGCTCTGCTGTGTCTACTGATGGATCCTGCTGTGGTAGGAAACCATCGGAAAACTGAAGTGCGGTGTCCCACAGAACAAGTCATTGAGACTGCTGATGCAGAAGGTGAGTCAAGCCAACTTGCAGAAGTGAAAGCCAACTAACTAGCCCTAGAGATTGCTGAAGGAGAAAAGTGGCCTGTACTTTATACTGACTCCTGGATGGTGGCTAATTCCACTACCACATCCACCCTAAGGGGTGGATGTGGTAGTGGAAGCACAGCAATTGGCATCAGAGGCGTAAACTCATCTGGGCTGCTGCACTGTGGCAGAACATCTCTGCAGGGGGAGAAAACATGAGCATCTTTATTCATAATGCCTTCTGGAGCAACCACTATGCATGCTGATGCCCTGCTTCCTGGAAAGTGGCTGAATGTCACTCACTGATGGGAAGTGAGAATAAACATATTTTTTTCTATTTGCTTGTGGAAATGCAAGCTTTTACTTTAGTAAATTGTCATTTTCCATATGATTTTCTCTCCCCTGTGTAGCTGGGAAGGGGAGCAATAGAGCAGCTTGGTGGGCCCTGGCATTCAGCCAAGGTCAACCCAATACTGTGCATTTTGGCACCCATTGTGGTCTTACTGTCTCTGACTGCAGGCTTTGTTTTTTATTTTAGTTCTATATTTCTAAGGTGCTGTACTTGTGATGACTGTAACTACATGCATAGCTTCATTTAAACCAGGGAGCAATAGCGTACTTAGGCTAAGTGTGCACCTCGGTGCATGAGATAAATATGAAATAAATTTGAGGTTTATTACGTATTTAACATTTTAGAGAAATAAATATTTGCAAAGGGAAACTAACAAAGTTAGGGAAATATCAGTTTGTTGAGTTGTTTGGTTTTTTTTAAGAGAAGTAATTTGAAAAGGAATGAAGTTTGCTTTGAGGTAGTGAAAATTTCCTAAATGAATAGAATCAAAGTTATTAGAAGAAAGGAGCTATTCATGCTCTTAAAAAGGAGATGTGAGAAATTCACACTGTTCATCACTTACCCATAATTTCGTTTCAACCCTCTTCCTCCACTTCTCAAAAAGTTCAGATATTCTTCAATTTCAAAGAGAAATAAATGCAGGAGTTTACTCATTAAAAAAGTATTGACCACTACAATGAAGTTAATTCCTCTCATCACTTTCATTAGACATTTTTGAAGCACATATTCAAGTATATGCTCTCATTTTCTTAAAACTAATTCCTATTCTGAAAAGAAAATACCGACTGTCAATGCTATTGCCTCAAAGGAAGAATCAGATTCTCATTTTTCTTTACACAGAAAAGACAAAAAAAAAAAGCACCACAACAAAACAACCACAGATTTTGTCCTTCTAGTTAGCTTCAGAGAGAAATGGGCAGTGATTTGTGAAAGAGAACACACCCAGAGCCTTGGCTTGGTCAGACTGGAAGACCACATGTGCATGTGAAAGAATCAATTAGTAGATTTGGAGAAGGATAAAGCAGAAGATCTGAAGTACACCAGTGTTATCTAACCTTCCATGCTATTTGTGCATTTATATATTTATTGTTAATGTGGTTTAGGCTGTGGACAAAATGCATAGTTTCTTAACTATTTATGTGTCCAGGAAGATTAATGATACAGCAGCATTTATTTAGAAAGTCAGGTAGTCAACAGAAGAGGTACTGTTGGGAGGGCATATAAATTTCTTTTTAATTGCTTTCCATCACAAGAGTCTGTCCAAAACAATTCCATTCCTTTCCAGGATCAACTGATGTCCATTGCTGTTTGTACTAGTATATTTTTAACCTTTTCAGAGCAAGACATATATATATACACACAGACACATATATATGCATATATATATATCTCACTAGCTAGCTATAGATAGAGAGATAGATATGAAAAAGATGACAAGACTTGTTGGTAGCTATAAAAAAAATAACTCAGGTTTACAGAAAATAAAATGCCTAACTTCTGACAATTGATTAAATAGAATAACATGCCACTTAATTTCAAAACAGAATCACCCTTCTGGCTCAGTGCAAAGATTATATCAGAATAAAGGGAAAATATTGGAAAAGAGGTTATTAGAAAATCTCTCCATGCCACACTCCCTCCCCTAAGAAGAAAAATTGTGTAAGAATTCAAAATTTATTGAAATATTTTTGAAATTTGCATATTATGCCTGACAAATACAAATGAGTAGATTTGGTACAAATTTGATCCAGTTTTTTTCTGCTTGTTAATATTCAAGTGCACACAGTGAATGTTTTAGCATATAGCAGTTACATCGCTCTAGTTAGGAGCACAGTAAATCCAAATAATAAGAAAAACAATAAATACATTTTACGACCTGTGGCTTCCCTCTGGAAAGCCCTTCTGATAGAGTGAACCATTCATACATATATGCAGCTTTGGCTTTTCTAGAAAGAGTCTACAGGACAGACGCAGATCTCCTAGATAATCTGAACAATTGAGTTTAAACACTGAATGCTCTAAGGAAAAAGGATATAAATGTATGTTTTTTAGTAGGGAATAAGACTAACTACTTCTGACTAAAGGAGAAATCATCTCTTAGTAAGTCATATTTTCCCAACCAGTCTCTCCATATAAAATCATTAGCAATTTCACTTGAACTGTATTACTTTATGTTCAGTAAGCACGGTCTCCACAGAAGAGACAGTAGTTCTGATAAAAATTTCTGTAATAGAAAAGGTAAGAATTGAATCCCACTTTGGATAATAGCCCTGACATTTCTTTCATTTCTCTTTGCTGTGAGAACTACATAATTTGTTCCAGTCAAAAGGGAAATTTGTTGCATGGAAATGGAAGAAATTTCATTGCTCTCAAACAAGAAGCCTCCGCTCAATTTCATTTGAAAGAGCTTTGGGGCTGTACCAATGCCCCTGGTAACAACACAGAAGGAAATAACAGCATTTGATTCTGTTTTGGCATTAGCACAGCTGCCACCCTAGGCAGCCTGCTAAACCTCCTCCAGTCTGACAGCTGCAAAGACCATGGAGAAGCCAGGCACAGGTATGTGGTACTGGCTTGTGTGGCAAGGTTTTTAGAGGGGCTGGAACAGAGACTACAGAGATGTCTTCTGTGACAAGTTTCTTCTATGTCCAACTGAGTCAATGCCAGCAAGCTTCAAGGTGGACCTGACACTGAACAAGGCCAAGTCCATGAGCAGTGGTGGTAGCATTTCTGGGATAACATACTTAATAAGGGAGGAAAAAAAAACCCAAACAACTTTCACAGCAGCAGCAAGTGGAGAGAGCAGCAAGACTTCCCCAGAGGAAGAAACAACAGAGACAACTGACTGCAATCCCCATTCCCATCTTTCTTTTGTTCTGTATTCTCTCCCAGTCCAGCCAAGGAGTGGAGTCTTACAATGGCTTTGGTGGGAACCTGGCATCTAGCCAGGGTCAACTATCACAGTGAGATAACAGGGCACAAGGCTACTTTCAAAGTACTCCATAGAAGCAGCACTTTACTCTTTTTCTGATCATTGTTTTGCTAATATATGGATTTTTTTCAGCACCCAACAGATTATCATAGTAGACATGAGAGGATACAACACAGAAAACACGATTTTGGAAACAGAAAATGAGAGCGAACAAGTGGTATTTATAGCAATTCCTTTTCATACCATACACTAGTCAGCTCACTTTACTTTCAATTACTGTGGAAGCAGTGCAATTTTTATTAAAAAATAAGTAAATCAGAAGATAGAAGCAAGCAGAATCCTGAAGCCTAAAATAATATCAAAGAGCACAATGAAAACCTAGGAGATGAAGCTACTAGGGAAATTGTACCTTCATGAGGCAAACACCTTGTTTTTCCTACAAACATATGTTTAGAGAACTGCTGCTAAGTCAGACAGATATAGGAAGAGGTATGTTGTCCATTCTGGAAAATGGCAAGTGACAGCTTTCCTTCCTTGTTAATTTCAACAGATTGACCAAATGGTTGTTGCATTTGCTGGACAGTTGTACAGCAATTATCAGTGCACTGACAGAGTCAGCAAGGAACAAAATAATCTGGTCAAGCACAAGCTTGTCTTCACTTGTTTGGGTGTGGGTTTTTTAGTAACCACGCACAGATATCAAACTAATGTCCTGGCCTTTTCAAATAAGTAGTAAGTCAAAGTACAAATGCACACAGAATTAGATTTCCAGAGAAGTGTCAAGAATACTAAGGTTCAACCCATATAAGAAGAAAAAGGACCCTTAAATTTATGTTCAAGCACTGCAAAATAATAACTATGAACAGAAAACAGAGAAAAGTCCGTTAGTATAATATCACAAAAAATTCTGTAATATTTTTTCCTTTTTCCCTTCCCACTGAAAGGAACTCTATGCACCATGATAAGAATGTATTTCCATGAAATTGGTAAATTCCATCCTAAGGCAAATTCACAAATGTTATTTTTGCCAGACTCTGACCAGCATACCTAATATGATATAATTTTTATCTTGCAAAAAACGAAGGAGGTCGTGCTTGATAGAAAGGTATGAGTTCCGCAGATACATCAGCACATGTTCTGTTATGATATGGTTATTTGCAATAAATTCCCATCAGATTGATTTATGCCAGGAAATTGAAGATATTTTTGTCCCATCTTAATGCACAGCCACAGAGGATTTTCAAAATATCTCTAGGTAACAATCTGAGAAGATCAGTACTGTAGAAGAAATGCACCATAACATCTTGCTGTCAGCTCATAACTAACTCAGAACTTCTATGCAAACCTTTTGGTTCAATAAATACATGGAATACAAGAAGTTGATATTTACGAAAAAAAGCAAGAGTCTCATCTTCAATTTTCACTCCATTGCTCTTTAAAACTAACAGCAGAACTAATATATTCAGATCAGATGCTACCTAGAGTAGGGCATTAGGAATCCAGGAGGATGGAACAATGGCATATTGAGTGTTCCTTCTGCACCTTGTCACAGCTCACAGGATTCAAGAACTGGGCTGTGAGGACAGGCACTATGACGAGAATCCTTGTCTGGACAGCTTGGAATTGAAGGGAAGTCTGATAAGGGATCATACTAGAATCTTCAAGTGTTTGTCTTTGGTTGTTTTTGGTGTTTGGTTTCTGAAACAAAGGCTAGCTATCTCAGAAAAATAAAAAGCCAGTCCTTATTTGGGCAGGTGTTCAAATATAAAATATTATTAAATTCCTTGTCTGATTTTCAAATGCTGAGCTTTCATCCCTAAATTTAGACATGCAGTTACTTTGTCAATGTTGAATATTTGAAACACATAGTAACAGCAAAAGAGCACATTTATAGCAAGAGCTTAGCAGTGCTTCACTAAATTTTTAGAACTAAAAATTCTAACTATAAAAAGTACTAAAAATATTTGTCACTGTTTAATGGTATTGATAACTCCTCTGGACACATGGTATTGTGCAAAACTCTATGAAATGGTGTTAATCTCTTTGGAAAAGGCCCCAGTATGAAGCTGTTTCCTTCTTTCTGAACAAATCATACACGGAACAGAAGACCTGCATTCAAATTAAGACAGAGATAGAAGATAAATGTAATCGAACTTTGGTTTTGCCCATTCCTAGCAAAGGTGGGGAGGCAAAGGTTACATACTTTATAGTCTGTAACCAGAGATGATCTCACTTTAAAAGGGATTGTCAGATCTCCACAGTCAGAAATATCCAAGAGTGAAGTACATCATCAGAATTGCAGGCAACAGAGGATTCACAGCTCAGGAAAGACTAAGTACTATTTTTGGAAGTGCCAAGAATTTCAGAGCAGAGAACACAATTCAAACAAGAACTGAACCTCAGCTGCTAGGAACAGACATCAAATACGAAAGCTTAAAGATTTTTCTTGGCAAGCAGCCAGAAACATTTCTTAAGCCATTTCTTTCTAAATTCATGGCTGTGGAATATACTTTTTTTCTGGATTTTTAAAATACTTTTTGCAAAGATGCAAAGCAAGCAAACCAAAGTAATTTATGTAGCAATTTTTCTGGGCCTCAGAATTATAATAGATTGAAATAACTTTTGTCTAGCTGTCTCTGTCAGAAGCTGACAACACTGCTTTATGTTTTGTTTTTTTTTTTTACAGAGGCTTGTATATATTTTCCCCTAAACTTTTGTGGCTGTATTATCACCACTAGGAAACACCTATAACTTGTGCTGACTTTATTAGCATCAGTGGATATTTTGTACTTATGGAAATCATCCTGCTCCAAATTTAAATAAAGGATAACAAGTGAATTATTGTCTCTGCAGATTCATTGATTAAATATCCCCATATAAAGCTAAGTCAGGGCAAAAGGAAAAGCTCTGACACTGGTAAATATGGCATGTTTTCCTCTTTGTGATATATAGCTTCACTTCAACAGAAAGTTAGATAAATTTAGAAATTTCTATTTTCTTGTCAATGCCCTTTAAATCCTGCTGAGCAAAACCAGTTCCCTGCTTGAATATTTTTAATGGATTTAAGATATCTCAAGCAGACAGTTCTGTTTCACAGGGAGTTTCAGACTGCATCTTTCCAAACAGAAACCAAGACCATGCTGTGAGACAGAAGCAATAAAAAAGAGTCAGCATGCTTTTTCTTTTGGTAATTCAATTAATAAATTTTTTAAAAATCCTGTTATCATGCTGTGTAGAAGATGCAGTAAGTGAAATTAATTTAATACATCACTGTTTTAAATGCTATTGTTTCTTACTCAGATTCTGGTGCTTACTGTCTAGCTGTGGAGTAAACTCATACTTGCTGATAATCATTCAGCAGATTTGCCATGGTGATGGCAATGTAAGTACTTCAGTGATATTTAAGGCACTTTTTTTTCAAATTCTTTATTTTACCAAAATCTCTGCAAGATGAAGCCAAGCACCAATATAACATTAAAAGGGAAACTTGAAGTAGACAAAAAAGTGAATGCAGTGGGGAAAGAAAAAGAACATTATAATTAATTCTGGTATAAAAATTCTGCACATGGAGTTAGAATTTACTATGATAGGGATCTGAATATATCTTTCTGTATTGAAAGAGTAAAATTACTTTTAACTAATAGAAATTTGTTTAGAAACAGTGAAAACTCCATTCCTAACCTTTTTAAGAATAAAGTGTAAAATGCAAGAGCAAACTATTTTTACAACGAAAACTTGCTCCTCTATGGTTTGTTATTTTAATACATTCATCATATATAGAGCAGGAAAAAAAATATAAACCTACTCTTCCTCTTTGTTAGCCTCCTCAGAAACTAGGACCATGGCAGAACCTTTTATCATGGTAGTTTAACCCCATTTGCACACACAATTCTCAAGTTTATGGTCTTAATTGTCTTTATTTTTAAACTAATACTGTTTTAGCTGATATCTCTATAAACACTTGACACAGTAAGTTCTGAGAAATGGAAAATAAAAGTCAGAGAAGAACTGAGTATTTTATTGCTAAACAAAACCACAAAAAACTGTCAGTCTTCACTTTCAGTTGCTTCACATCTTCCTTTAACTCATGCGGCAAATTTACCCACTATGAGCTTTCCAAAACACAAACGATAATGAAATGATAAAATTTCAAAGGATTAGTTTTCAAACTTGTAACCACAAAAAAAAAAAAAAAAAAAAAAAAAAAAAAAAGAAAAAAAGCAGTAAGTGGCAAGTATTTCCGAGTGGCTCTTTCCAAAAAAAAAAAAAAAAAAAAAAAAAAAGCAGTAAGTGGCAAGTATTTCAGAGTGGCTCTTTCCAAAGAGCTTTATTTTGTTGCAAAATTTATTTAAAGCAGGGGGTTTCTTTTTGTTTGGCAGTCCTTTTTTTTTTTTTCTTAACAGAGTGTTTTACTCCTTTTCTGTTTGTAAATATTTTGCAATGTGAAAACTGTTTGTTATAGTTGCTATAATCATCAATTGTTACTGAGATAGGAACTAGGGGAAAACTTGTCCAGTGCATCCAGTTCTTAATCAGAATACAAATGTTCAGCTTCAACAGTTTGGTGATGGTTTTTATATTCATTTTATTTTGAACTCAGACTAAAAAGCAGATAAATTCAGCTTCACCATCTGTAAATTTAAACCACAATACCCACCACAGAGATCAGAAGATATTCAAATCCTGGTGGGATACCTGGGCTGCTCAGGCATTTACAATTATATAAATCAAACTACAGTGATAACAATCTGAATTTAGGA